>NW_013530612.1:1934772-2127039 GCF_000836235.2 Papilio xuthus | reverse complement strand
TTACAATTACCAAGAATTCTTTTAAGATGGAACTTTACAGATTTAACGCCTGCTTCCCATAGACCGCCGAAATGAGGGGCGTGAGGAGGTAAAAAGTGAAAATTAATGCATTCAGGAGCGAGGTCACCAGGTAGCGAATTGAGACTGCCTTTAATAAAACGACCGATTTCATTATACGCACCTACGAATGAGGTCCCGTTATCGGAATAAATGTGTTTAGGTTTGCCGCGACGTGACATAAAACGACGAAGAGCCGACATAAAATTATTACTAGTCAAATCACCTACTAACTCAATGTGCATGGCTTTAGTTGCGAAACACACGAAAACAATAATGTAAACTTTGATAAGTTTGCAGCCGCGACCTTGACGACTGGCTGACATGATAGGTCCGGCGTAGTCGACTCCGACGGTCTCGAAGGGACAACCACTCGCTGTCACACGTCGCTGCGGCAAGTTACCCATTATAGGATTCACTACCTTTCCTTTAAATCGACAACATAAATGACAATTACGAAAAGTTCGTTTAGCTAAATTTAAACCACCAATTGGCCAGTAAGTTTCTCTCAATGAACTCAATAATAAACGAGGGCCAGCATGTAAAAGTTTTACATGCATATATTCAAATATTAATTTTGTTAAACGATGAGTGGACTGTAATAAAATAGGATGCTTCTTTTCATAAGAAAACAATGAATTATCTAATCGACCGCCGACCCGCATTACATTGTTATTGTCTAAAAATGGACTAAATTTTAAAAGTTGATTCTTTGCGGGCAAGCGCTTATTATGCAATAAAATATTATATTCATGAAATGACTCGACTTGTGATAATTTTATTAAAACATTTAAGGAATTTTGAAGTTCATCATTATTCAAAAAATGTGTTGATGGACGCTGTTTTTTGCAAATATTAATGAATCTTAAAACATAAGCCATAGTGCGCTGTAATCTTATAAATTTAGAAAAACGTTCGAAATTAATTAAGGCCATATTCGAGTTATTAATAATTAAAGTAATTTCAGTGCGCGTTTCAGGTAATCGCTCATTCAGCGTTATATTCTTTGGCCAAGAAGAAATATCATTTTTTAAAAACTGAGGGCCTGACCACCACATATCGAGATTGTTAATTTTATCAATGGTGACACCGCGCGAGACGTAATCTGCTGGGTTTAAGTCAGTAGGGACATGACGCCAAGCGTGCGAACTGGTCTTATCTACTATCTCGGCTACACGGTTGCGCACAAATGGTTGCAGTTTACTTGGCAACATTTTTAACCAGCCTAAGACGATAGTGGAGTCTGTCCAAAAGGTCACTGATCTTACTTGCACTCGCAGAGAACTTAGCACCTTTTCGTACAGGCGGACCCCGACGAGCGCAGCGCACAGCTCGAGTCTCGGGATCGTGGTGGGCTTTATCGGCGCCACGCGACTTTTAGCTGAAAGCAACCGCACCAAAACAGCATTATCACTCGTGCTACGAACGTATAAACATGCACCGTAGGCTGCTTGCGATGCGTCACAAAAAATATGCAAGTCAATTGAGTCGTAACGATTGCAAAGTATAAGACGAGGAACTCGTAAATAATTTAGTAAAGGCAAGCTGTCTGCAATTACTTGCCATGATCTAATTATTTCATTAGGCAGTGGATCGTCCCAAGAAAGTTTAAGAAGCCATAATCTTTGCATTAATATTTTCATGGATATAATGCAGGGAGCTAAAAGACCTAGCGGGTCAAATATTTGTGAAATGACTGAAAGTAGACCTCGCTTAGTCAAGCTATTTAATTTGATATTATTTGTAGAAAAACGTAACTCATCTGATTCGACAAGCCAACTAAGACCTAATGTTTTACAAGGCTCCGTGGACCCAATGTTTAAATTTAATGAGGGGTCACCGGATTCTGGAATCACTTGAGGTTCATTCGACTTCCATTTGCGGAGATGCATACCTGCAGACGCGAGCTCCTTAGACACTTTGTCACGTATGTCCAGCACCTCCTGAATAGAATCACCACCAGTTAGCAAATCGTCAACATAAAAATCGTGTCTGATGACTTCAGAAATTTTTGCGTCATGGCACTCGACACCGATTTGTTTTAAACACCTAGTGGCGAGGTAGGGGGCGCTGGCGGTGCCATACGTGACTGTGTTTAACTCAAACGTCCGCAGTGGCTCGGATGGATCTTCTCTCCAGACAATTCTTTGCAGATGTCGATCAGCGGGATGTACAATGATCTGTCGATACATCTTCTCGACATCTGCGGATATCACGTACTTGTATACTCGGAATCTAATAAGAATTGACAAGAGATCATCCTGAACGTTAGGTCCTACTAATTGAAGGTCATTAAATGATATACCTGAAGTAGTGGGACTGCTCGCGTTGAAAACAACTCTGAGCTTAGTTGTTGAGCTACTCTGACGTATCACCCCGTGGTGTGGAATGTAGTAAGCTTGTTGCTGTGGGTCAAATGAACATTCGGACATATGTCCTAATGATAGGTATTCAGACATAAAATTAATATAATTATTTCTAAACTCGGGTTGCCCTTTGAATTTTCTCTCAAGAGAAAGTAGACAATGCTTGGCGCGCTGCAGCGAGCCGCCTAATACATCAGGTGACTGTGTCAGCGGCAACCTGACACAGAACCGACCGTCTGACTGACGAGATGTATTTTTAATGAAATGTTCTTCGCACATTTTCTCTTCCTTGGAGAAAGATGAAGACTGAGGGCTGACCTCCTCGAGGCGCCAAAACCGCGTTAATAGGGTTTGAATGTCATCACTAAAATCATTGCACGAAGAAACATAATTATTTGATTTCACCGACACGAAATTGGACTTAAAGTCAGAAGTCGAGCGTGCTTGACCACCATTATAAAAAGGGCCTGAAACTAGCCACCCTAGACTAGATTCAAATAGCACAGGCTTCCCGGCTCCTAAACTAATTTTACGTAGCCCTCCCAAAACACATCCGCACCAATAATTAAATCCACCGAAGATGGAGTGTGGAAGTTGGGATCCGCTAAAGAAAGGTTGCTAGGTAAATTTAAGTCTTTTAAAACTATTTGCTGACTGGGCACATCGTCTGTAATATTCGGCAAAACAAAACAGAAAATCTTTGTCGAAAAGTTTTCATTTAAAGATTTAATGGGTAAACAACACATTTCGCCTATATGCGATTTTGAATTATTTATACCCAATAGTGACTCGTTTACCTTAACTGTAGGTAAATTTAACGATTGTTTCAATCGCTCACTAATAAGGCATGAAGTGCTGCCGCTATCGAGAACTGCGCGGGCGATGCGCTCACCGCCGCGGTTGTCGACAATTTTTATAAGGGAAGTGGCTAAGAGTACCTGTGTTCTGTTGGGTAAATAGGTAGGAAGTTGGGCAGACAACGTGACATTACCGGAGGGCTCGTCACTGCATAGTGTCGGGGTTGCGGAAGAATGTGCGAAGCGGTCCTCAGTGTTAGAACATACATTAGCTGTTGACTTATACTTCAGATCTGGAATGTGAATTAAAACATTATGTCGCTTTTTGCATATTTTGCAACCGTTAGATCTGCAATTGTTTGCATAGTGACCAGACCGCAAACAATTAAAACAAACTTTTAATTTAGGCACAAGTTCCAAGCGCTGTTCGCATGTAAGTTCTAAAAACTTAGGGCAATTGAATAATGTGTGTTCGCATTTACAATTAGGACATAGCTGTAACGAAGTCTTCTCATGACCTTGAATTTTTGGACTTTGTGCAATCGACACCATACTCTTAATATTACTTGTCCTTTTTTGTGTAGGTTGAGAACAGCGAGATAACTCTAAAGTTTCTAACAAGTCTGCACGGTTTCGTAAAAATGTTAGAAATAATTTAAATGAAATAGCAGTATCACAGTTCAACCTACCTTTGTACTCCTCCCACTCACGATACGTTTTTGAATCTAATTTATGACTAATTATGTATATTAATAACGTATCCCAATAACTTACAGGTTCTCCTAACGATTCTAAAGATCTAATATTTTTATTTATCGTATCAATTGTATGCTTTAAAATAAATGTCGACTCTTTAGAAATTGTCTCAATGTTAAATATAGCAGCAACATGATTTTGTATCAATAGCCTTTTGTTATCAAACCGGTCGCATAACAAATTCCAAGCAATTAAGTAATTACCGGCTGAAAATTCAATAGATTGAATAACAATAGCGGCCGTCCCTTCGAGCGACGCACGGAGATAATGAAACTTATTTATATTGTCTATACTGTCGTTCGAGTGTATTAAACTAGAAAAAGTGTCTCTAAACTCAAGCCAATTATCATATGAGCCACTAAATTTAGGTAGTTGTATAGTAGGCAGCTTTACGATATTATTGTTGCGTTGTGAACTACTGCAACTTAGTGCGCGCTCACTATTGACGTGTTCACTATTTTCATGACGCACTATTAAATCTTGCGCCTTTGCGACAATTTTAAAATATATTGACTCGAAATCGGTTCGTTCGCTAATTTGCGTGTCAATATCGTCGGCTAAACACTCTAAACGTAGTTGGACCTCATCGTAATTGGTGTATAAAATATCAATTTTACTTACACGTGTCTTCAATTCGCTAACCTGGGACGAAGTTAAAGGCTCCTTTAAATCGCTGATGTAATTACTAAATACAGTTAAGCGACCTTTATAACTCGCTCGCTTTTTAATTAATTCCCTTTCCTCGACCATGGTATATGGAAAACGGCAAAAATCTGAAAAATTACAAAAATAATCTTAAAGTAAAATAAACAACGCAGCACTAATGTACGAAATATTAATACACTTCCATTAAACACTGTGCGGTGTTGAGTATGTTCGTCCGTTTCTTTGTTCTCAAGATGTCCTTCACACGACCTCTGGACGAACTGATGTCTTCTTCAAGATCTTCGTTAAATCCGTAGAAATCGACGAAATCCGCAGAAATAATTAACTCCACTGGTTATTTAACAATATAATCCGGCTCGAAGGACCATGTGAAAGTTATTAGGCCGAAAACTACGGAAGGTTAAAATGATAGTTGCCAGAGAGGAATGAGATGTTTATTCGGCGAGCGTTCAACGAGTACAGACAAGTTAAAGAGGTTACATTCAAATTGGGAAGCATAATTAAAAATCTTAGGTTGTGTAGGGTACTTCCCTACTTGATCAAAAAACATTGCTCGAGTATAATTCCAGGCGCTCAGCGCATCGGCGAATTTGCGCCAACACCTTGTCTTTATCTTTTTGATAAATGTAAGAAAACACTTTTTGTAAATTTGAAAGTAAACATATTTAGGTTTACTTTCAATAAATCAAGGTTTGGTATAAAATTGTTTTAACAATAATTCCTTTTAATAGTTTGATATATTAGCCAGGACGGTGAAATCGACGCACCTCATGAGGCCTGCAGTCTACAACCGGCTGCTGGACCACGTCATAGCGGTACCCAGCGTCACATCGTTCAAAAATAGATTGAAATTAGTGTTTATCGAGAGGGCTCTGTATTCTTACGAAAAAAAAATTCAATGAAAAAAAAATTTTTTTTGGAAATCGCTCTTTTTTTTTGTTTAAAATATAAGCAAATTTTTTTTTGCTTATTTACTAATATTTCTTTTACCATTCCAACTAAGCTCTAGGCTTGTGCTAGGATATGGTTTACGACAATAGTCGAATGGCGGGATTCGAACTCCCGACCTCGTGGTCGGAAATTCGCACCCTTAACCATTAGGCTATTGACGCTTCTAACTTTTTCTTCTTTGACTTGTAATTTAAACATTAGCAATAAATATTGTAATGCATTTTATTGTATATTTAAGACGATGTTAAAAAGAATTCTTTTTGTACTTCAGTATTCGCCCACTTAATAATCCATTGTATAATATGTACTGAGGTTTCCGAGTCAAACGAAAAGATGATAACAATTTACTTTCTTGAGACGAAATGGACGGTATTTCAGGTACACGAAATGTCTGACTTTATGATACCTACATATCAAGACACAATAGTCTACAGAAACTCGTCTTCAAATAAAAATGAGGGATAGAAGATACATATCATATTTTATAACTTATTACACTAGCTATCTCCCGCGATACCGTCTGCACGGAATAAATAACATAATTAAAAACCTATGTGTTCTTCCAGGCTATGTTTTTTATAACAGAAGAGGGCAAACGAGCGGTGGGAACACCGAGGTGTTCAACAACGCCCATGGACATCAGCAATACCAGAGGAACTGCAGATGCGTTGCCGGCCTTAGGATGGTGATATACTCGCTTCTTGAAGGATCCTAAATCGTAGCGTCGTATGTTATATATGTATGCCTAATTGCATCGAGAACCCTTTAATTAAATTAAAAGAGGAAACTGATAGATCCACGTATTAATCGCGCCTATATTGGTTTTAAATTCTCTGCTTAATTTTATAAATGATCAACGAAAATTTACATTCACACATCCAATGATAAAGGCAAGTACTTTTACTTAGTACACAGATTTATATGGTGTGTAGGCCAGGCATTACATATGTGGGTTTCTGAGAACTATATCTTCGTTTAAATAAAAAAGACATCTCTGTTTTGTCAAAGATAAAGACAGGGGTGATGATGTTGTATACAAATGTTTTAGTCTCAGAAACTGTAAGTCTACATTGTCAGTGACAGATTAACGTCTCTGAGTGTAAGAATTGTCCGTATCTATGTAATTACCTTATGTTGTGTACTCTTTTCTACATCTTCGTACAGAGTAACATATAAATCGTAATAAAGCAGGTAAGATAAAGCCCGCGGTGTGTTCCAGAGTGAAATTTATCCGGCGTAACCGTGTCCAGAGACATAAATTAATCTTACAGATTTACGAGGAAAGGAAAAGGCGAATTTATGTAATACTAAGATGTTCTTTATCTATTATTATAACATGAAAACGTATTATCCGAACTTGTTCCACGTATTTTAAAATTTAATAGAGAAATCGTAATATAGAGGTGGTAAAGAATAACACTCCTAAGCGTGTCGCTTAAATTTTTAATCTTACTATTATAATGTTATAAATGCGAATGTTTAGATGGATGGATCTCTGTTTATCTGAAGGTATCTCCGGGAGGCACAACGGATTTTAATGAAATTTGGCATGTAGAACATAGTCTCGAAGACCATTTACGCTAGTCATTATTTTCTTTTAATTCCGCGCGGATAGAGTCTCTATTTATAATGTGCATGCAGTACCGATGTTTATTATTGATGTTTATTTAGAATTAGTTTTGACGTATTTGGCAATAATCGTTAAGTTTAAATTACATATATTTTTTGTTTAATTAAGAAATAAATATTTAATTGTAATTTATTCCTTTAAAGTAGGTTTGATGACAGTTAGTCCATCGACCGTAACAATAAAGCCAAAACTTAAGACCCCACGTGAATGGGATAAGTGGAGGGAGACGAATTTAGAATTTGTAGTGTTCCTAAGAGAAGATTATTTGGTACCTAAAAGTTATGAAATGGTCGAGTAATTATGACATGACATACGAGTATTGATCTTGTAAGTAGTAACTTTATAATGCTAGGAAGAAAATCCGACACTATGCCGGTGTATCGGCGCAACACAAGCCTTATTAAAATGTCAACGTTTCTGTCCCCTCACTAATCATCATGACACTTGACTTGGTAACGAATGCGCGCCATTCGTACCAAAGGATTCTAACTAATAATGTCTAATAAATACTTATGTTTGTGTAAACTTTAAAGCTTATTATTTAAAAGCTCTCCTTTCCACCATTTGTTTAAAGTTAACGTTAAAACGAAGCAAAGTTTTTTGTTGGAAATAATTAGTTCGAGTTGCGAGAGAATCTATTCATTTTTAAAAAACTTTGAGCCTTTTCTTTCCTGTGAATTCGCACTTTTTAACTTTATGCAGAAACTCAACTTCAAGTATTCAATTGCAATTCAGTTTTCCACTTCCTTTAATCAAACTGTTTGCAACGAATACTATGAAGTAATGCTAAATTAAAAGCGTAATTTAAATATTTTTAACAGTGGTAGAGTCCGCTTTAACATCTTCGCTTGAATTGTCCCAGCTCGCCCGGTGAAACACCACGACCACAGAGAAGACAGGCGTGAAGTGGATGCAGTTCCGCGTTTCGTCTGATGAGTGTGCGTCCCGATGGCCTAATTTAGTCCTCTTTCTCTTCATGAGAGGATGCACGGAAAGGGAAAATATTTTTTTTCTATGCATCCTCTCCTCCGTCGATTAAGGGTAGGCAACGCTTATGCAATTGCGTAAGTCTATGGGCAACGGTCACTTCGCTATTTCAGCGATTTCAGGTGGCCGCTCGCTCGTTTGGCACATAAAAAAAAGTTTTATGAAAGAAGTTGAGGCACATATTATATTTAAATATAATTCTACGATTAATATGTGATTGACTTCAAATGCTTAGTACCACCGATTGCTTCGATGAGTTTAATACGATAAATGAATAAATCAATAATTCTTAAATGATTTTGTAGAAAAATAATATAAGAGTTGAAGACATGAGATAGAACAGTTTTAGTTGTCCGACCGCAAACTAAATTACCCTCACCTGAGAGCACGTCGGGCTTCTTTCAATCGAACTTTAGTAACAACGTTTCACAAACTTTGAGATCTTTGTAACGAAATCACTTACAACATTGCGCTATTAAGTGAAAATATTTTATATTGAATTTTTTAAAAACAACTTTGTAGAAATTAAATCAAAAAGATAAGTACAAGTTATTAGTAAAGCAGAAAACGTATAGTGTCAATAACCGTGGGCTTCTGAGACCAAAGACCCAGTTTAAAACCGACAGGGATGACCATATATTTTATGCAGAATCTGGTGTCAGAAACCCACGGTTAGACATAAAACAGGTCTACAGAATGATATATTCAACACAATATGTTATCGAATTTTGTCTTTATTTAATAGTGATGTATATTATTGTATTAATTCGGTTCTACAGTAAATCCTTTAGCTTTGCCTTTTGAATAATCCAGAGAGACGTGACGGTATACGATATTAGGAGATTATAGAGTAACCATGTCTCAATTGTTTGCATCTATTAGATTAAGTGGTTCTTAATACTAAATTTACTTTCATATAATTATCAATATAAGACACTTATCACTATCTCAAAAGCCGACAACGCATCTGCGGTTCCTCTGGTATTGCTGATGTACATGGGCGTCGTTGAACACCTCGGTGTTCCCACTGCTCGTGTGCCCCATTCTGTTATAAAAAAACAATTAGACATCTATTAACCCCTCTCTGTTAAATTACATTTGTTTTATTCTGTTAATAATCTAAATAATATTTATTATAAATGCGGATGTACGGATGGATGGGTGGATATTTATTAGAAGGTATCACCATTTTGGCTGCATGGATCTCGCTTTTTTTTCTGAAATGTAATTTAATTTTGTTTTTTTATTTAGTTTTAAATATAACTAGATCGTACAAAGAATGATGGCATCATAAAGTTATAGACAGGAAAGAGAAATAATCACTTAATGCGCAATCACCTGATGTGTTTGAAGAGACAAGAACAGATTGGAGTTGTTTACAAATACTTTATTAAAAGTTCAATTTTTCAACAACTTTTGGAAGCAAAATTTTTTAAAGTTAATGAAGATTTTTTTAATTTAATTTGCACCTTCATATATTTTATAGCTGATAACTTCTAGAGAGCTTATTATTTTATTCATTAAGGTATGTAAATTTACGAAAATATAAAAGGATTACTAAAATAAAAGTAAAATGTTAGTCATTTGGTATGTTTTGTTATATACGAAGTAGGGTTGGATTTCTAGTATCTAAGATTATAAATTCATTAGAGGGAACGCAGAGACCTTTGTTTTTTTTCTCCGCGAAATCTTTAGGACTGAAAACAAACGGTTCACGATAAGACTTTATTTCTGTTCGGACGATAAATTACTGCTTGCCGGCACAATTTACAAGTTTTTGTTGCCGGCTCCCAACATTATCTAAGGCGTATTTTTAATTGTCAAGAACGAGTTTTCGTTCGAGATAAAGTTTCCTTTTTCCGGCAATAATAATAAATGTAAAAGTTTTTAATGTTCCTTGCAACTTGTTGTTCATGTTTTTTTTAATGGTAATCATGACACAAGCAAGCTGCCACTTAAATTACGCAATTGCAGATGTTAGCTACCTTTAACCGAGAGAGGAATGGCCGCACTGACAGAGGATACTTACCCTTTCTATGTTACCTGATCTACCGCTGGTTTTAGAGTCCAAAATCTCTGTATTACTTATATCGTTATTCCTGTTATTATCTTTGACAAAATAGATGTAACAATACGTTTTAATAGATTTTAATCTCAGAAACCCACGGTTAATTGTAAACGTTCAAATATTTTTTAATCGGTAGGTTGACATACATATCTCGGAACCTCATTAGTTTTATTTATTTTATATTCCTTCTACTTAAAATTGTCAATACTAAACTAAACATAAAAAGACCTAACGAATTTTGAAATAAGAAAGTATTATAAGAAAAGTCCTTAGAGAAGAATTTCTGTTGAAGTGCTCTTTGGATGGAAGCGAGCATCATACGAGCTATTATTACAGTTGGTTTGGGGCCAACTTTCTATTTGTGAGAACTTCCGAACCTGTTAAGGTGAGATAATATTATAATACTCAAGTGTTCACTTATCGACTCCTAGACTACTTGACTCTTAAGATACGAAGACATAATATTATTGTAATGCATTGTCTAGAAGAAATTTGATGATATGTGTGAAGTCAACCTGCACTGGGCTAGCGTAGTTGACTCAGGTCTAGTCTCTTATCTTTGTAAACTCCTAGACTCCCCGCGGAGACATAATTATGAACGGATAAAGCATTTTTAAAACATACTTTGATGATGTGTCTTCTTTAAAGCTGGCAAAAAATTTTAATTACCTAACCAATATATTATATTAAATTTTTTTATAATAATATATAATATTAAATTATTTTTTACAATTATTAATCAAGTGCTTGATCATATTCTATGATATATTTAGTACACTAATCTATAATTAATTAACGTATTTACAACTCATTGATATTAATAACAATATCTGTAGCTATTTATACACTATAGTTAGACTTTTAACATATTTCAAATTTTGTCCAGAATAGGCGAATTCGCCGGCTTCTTGACTCGAGCGTGATTTGTTTCATTTTTCCATCAAACTTAATTAATTCCCAAATGCTTACGCATTAGTATAATCGTTCTAAATGGAACTATCACACGTGATAGGCGCAAAAATCGCCGCGAATTCACCCCTTCTTCACTAGGTTTCAATTACATAAGCCCAATACGTAAGCGTAAAATTCCATTGTCTATTTTTGTGAAAAGGAATAGGATAGATGTTAATATGTTGGCATACAAATATTTCGATTGTGGAATCCCACATTTAGAATTACACGAAACAAAATAGGTTGATATCATGGATAAAAGTTAAAGCATCTGCAGAGCGCTAACCGTATCGAGCCTGTCTTCTCTGGATTTAATTAAGAATCGCTAGACTTTTAACGCCATTTATCTTTGTTTATCTTCTTATTTTATTGTCTCTGATCTCGTTCTGTTAACAGTATCGAAACGTTAACAATTTGAAATACCTCCTTCGATATCGATACCAGTTGTTACAAATTAAATTCTTATACATTATTAATTGTTATCTGATTTACGCAGAATGGATTGTCTGTCATAAAATAGTCCGACGTTCTGGTGTGATTTTAGCTTTCAGTGGACGAAAATAAAGGAAGTAAGATTTTAGTATCGATTATAATCTATCTGTGTTCTGCAATATATATTTCTGTAACTATATTGTTTTTATTTTTCGCAAGCTTTGTATTAAAGTGAATAAAGATAAGTATGACTAATAAGTAATTTTATTAGTAGAAATAATTAACTATCCACTACCGAACCTCTGTACAAAAACCTCTGGTGTTGTGAACGTTCAAGGGCGTCGTGATCACCTCAGTGTTCTCGCAGCTTATTTGCCTCCATCTCTTATAAAAGAAAATATTGTTATTTCAACTTTTTTAAAGATGAGTTGACGCATGTCATGCAGTCACTACCAACATAAAGCGTGTTTTAATGTTCTTAATGTTGGCAGTATACAGTATTAATTATGGGACAGTGGAATAATTATTTTTATAATATTTTGTAACATTCTTCGAAGAATTTATTATTTTAATCGATATCCTCCTCCTACCATATTAGGCATTGAACATTGCAGCGTCATACAAGATATATTCACGTCGAGAGATCGTACGTACTGACGTTTCGGAGTGATAAATGAAGCTACTGAACTGCACTGCAGTATTTCGTTTAACACATATGGTAATGCACCGTTATTACAGTTTGTGAGTTAAAATATACATGCATTATAATTTAAATTATTCAAACTTTCGTGAGACATTATACTAAACAGATATATAAAAATGACTAAACACTCACGTATATTCGTCCGGTGGCGGCACCGACTAGTTTCGAGCTCATCGGGGGCCCTTCATCAGGATGAGTGGTACTGGTATTATTTCGCGGACGCGGCCCGTCGCTCACTCATCCTGATGAAGGGCCCCCGATGGGCTCGAAACTAGTCGGTGCCGCCATCGGACGAATATACGTGAGTGTCTAGCCGTGTTTATATGTCAGTTCATTATAATTTAAGTTATTAATCAATCATCCTATCAACGTGGCGATCTTTGGGGGAGGACTATGCAGTGTCACGTGGCTGAGAAGAAAAAAAATAAAGTATTATAATAAATGCAAGAATGCTACTT
This sequence comes from Papilio xuthus, assembly GCF_000836235.2. Classification (NCBI taxonomy): domain Eukaryota; kingdom Metazoa; phylum Arthropoda; class Insecta; order Lepidoptera; family Papilionidae; genus Papilio; species Papilio xuthus. The sequence goes on along the minus strand of NW_013530612.1, from coordinate 2,114,217 downwards.
ATCCTAAATCCTTTGAAACTTACTTTGTAAATAATGAACTTATAAAAACATTTGATGTAAATCTTGTTTGATTAGTATTTTGTTAAATATTCGATATTTGTTAAAAACCTTAAACTTAAGAACTTAAGCTCCTTATCCTTTACTAAAATGTTTACGATGTATTTGTAATGAAAATTCCTTTCATATCGTTGGAAATAATAAAGGTATAAGAAACACGATAAGAAAACAAACAGTTCTAAATCTTAATGATATAATTTAATCAACTCGCTTACTTTTTAATAAGCTTTAATTTTCAAACATTAAAAATAATTAACAACGAACCAAAACTTAAACCATTATACAACACTTATGACTAGTATCACAATCGCTTGCATCTCTATAAATAAGTTTAGGGTTACAAAATTCAGTTGCCGGTAAACAAACTCCTCCGTGACGAGAGCATCTTGTATCTTTTACCGAAACTGTAAAAAAGAAAAAATAATAATTAAGTTAATGGCCAGTGACAATACTGACTAATATTGTTATCTCTATTTTGTCAAAGATAATGATAGAGATGAAGATATATTTAATACAGATGTTTTAAAATATAGGTACGTTAACCTAGAAACTTTTCTCTCAGATAGCACTATTATTAAATTCTAGTGTTCTGAACCTTTCCAGTCGAAGTGTGGATGAAATATGCTAATCTGTCTCTTTATAAGTTACTTTTAATTTAATAATATAGCAATAAAAGGTTGTGAAAATCAAGAGCCTGCTGCCTACAAGCGGAAACATCCTAGATTGAAGAAAAACGTCCACTTACTCCTTCTTTTTTAGGTATTAAACTACAAAGAACTCACCCCCGTAACAGCATTCAATCCCTTGATTTCTTTGTTTAGGACATAATCCTAATTCTTCAGTCAATTGGGGACAATCTTCAGCAATAGTGCAAATACCACCCTCAGAACTGCATGGAGATTCTTGCATTATATTGTCGATAACACGAACTGAAATAGTAAAGGCATTATCATATTTTGTTGTTGGCTGGTTTTCCTTATGCCACGGTGAGCTACGGAAAAGAAAACTAAAGATATGTTAAATTAGTAATTCACTCCTAATGCCTAGGTTCGTATAAGAGCGTAGGTTAAATCTAACTTGTATTAACCTTGTAATAACCTATTCTCTTCGAGACTTCGCGCATGTTTTATGCAGCCTTAGTACTATCCCGCTACCGAAAGTGCAATCGATGCGTTATTTAGTTTAGATAATTAATAACGTTACAATTAATACATCGATATCCATAATTTTCGACAGTATTAGTTAGAATAATTTAACGCGAATGATGTGCTTTCGTTACAAAGTCCAGTGTCAGAATGAATAGTGAGGGGACATAAACGTCGACATTCTAGTAAGGCTAGTGTTGCGTCATTACACTAGCATATTTTCGGATTTTCTTCCTAACAATAAGTAGATGTTATGTTGTGATAGAATATTAATTAAGTGATTTGATTCGTCACCTTACATCGACTTGTTTCAAAACACAATCGATAATTAATTCTAAACACACAGTGCTACGTTGCAAGTAGATTAATATCTTCTGACATATTATTAATACAACTAGTTTTTTGCACCTGGCTTCGTGTTTATGTTGGACGATACTTAATATCTAGATTCTTAAAATCATGTTAAATAAGTAAAAAATTATATTTAAAACTGTCTTAGTAAACTTGAACTTACGTTATTAAATAAATTTCAGTGTTATTTTATCAAATAAATGATAATTCATAAATAATAATATACATTTAAATTAACAAAAGAAAATAATGGAACAATGTATTAAAGAACTTAATTATAATAAAAGTTTATGACATAAATTATTTACAATTTATATATGCTACCATGTTTTAATATTTATTATAGTAAAAAGTTTGTATAACTTAAATACAAGTATAAAATTTATCTGTATATTCAATAAAGCAATATATATAGCAACTTGTTTAAAATTAATTACAATTCGTGATAGAAATTGATTCAAAAACATTAACAATTTTTAGTTATTTCAATTTACAATTAAAATAAAACGAAATGAATTAAAATAGAATCCATACTTACGGTCTTTGTTACAATGTGCTGTCACCAAAGCGAAAGCCACAAAAAATATTATTGATATATGCATAACGTATTCTCACGTGCACTCAGTTGTACCTCACTACAATGACTACTCGTATGAACTACGATACCGTGTTTTGCCTGGATATATAAACAGTATTTTATGACGGGAAACAAAACGTTAACGAGGCCGGTTATTAAAAGATTAAGAAAAATTGTTAATTGTCAAGGTAATTCATGGAACGAAACTGTTTTCGTATTTGTTATCAATATACCATGGGTTTCTGAGACTAAAATTCTGGAGGAAAACATATTGTTATCACTGTTTTGTCGAGGCTGATGATATGTTTCATATAGAGATTTTGCTCTCGAAAATCAACGGACAATGTTTAACAGTTAAGCGACCTTGGATTATGATTCAAATAAGATTTATATTGAGGTCATTGGATGATCTTGATGAATTTATGTTTTTAAAATATTTTAATTGTGTTAAAAATTACTTAATTTTAGATACATACAAGCAAACAAACCTAAGAGCCGTTTAATACGTACAGTTTTCAACTAACAAGTTTTGCAGCTAGCAAGCTATGAACAGCAGCCTTAACAAATTTATTATTAAGGCCACTGTTTACATTTCAATTTTTTTTTTAAATATAAGCAGATTTTTTTGTAAATTTACTAATATTTCTTTTACCACTCCAACTAAGCTCTAGGCTTGTGCTAGGATATGGTTTACGACAATAGTCGAATGGCGGGATTCGAACTCCCGACCTCGTGATCGGAAATCCGTACCCATAACCATTAGGCTATTGACGCTTGATTTCAATATTCTGTTATATTTTAAACATAAATATAATTTTACACGTAGATTATTCGAACATTTCTCACTGAATAATAACGATTATTCCACGCATGTACGTGTAAACGAAGCGTTAATGGAACGCAAAGATTATTCCTTGTTAGAATTGGTTTTGTGCCTACGCCTAGCTTATAAATTGTTTATTGGAATAGACAAAATGCTAGGTTCTTATCGGAAATTGGTTTGATTGCGTAGATGTATGAATGTTGAAGAAGCAAGAGAGGTGTGTCAGGACCGCGCCAAAGGAATGTCCGGTGTCTCTGCCTGTTCCTCTAAGTTACGGGCTTGAGTTATATAGTTGTAGTAGTTTTTATTTTGATTCGCTTAAGGGTCTTTTTCATGATGGTCTGGCAGAAGCCTTGATATGTAAATTTCTTCGTTTCTTTGTTTATTATTCGTGACAAATTTGTTTTATGGTACTCTTTATCTTTTGTTTTTTAATGATACGCTCTAATTTATTCGTAACTTTTTATCATTCAGTGGAATTGTATGTACTTAAGACTGTTTTTATTCTTTCCTGCAATAATAATTTGAGGTATTTGAACTGATGTTTTTCATTCATGAGGTTAATTAAAGGAAAAATCATTATAAATATTATCTGGTACTTTCTTCACAAGGCAACGTAATTATTTAATTCGCTAAGCGACTTACACATCGCAATCCCATTGCGGTTGGTACACAACGCGCGTCGCCGACATTTTTCTCTCGCCAAAGCCAGTTGCTCGCAACCTTTGTCAAAATCATCGTAAGAAAAGTCTCTGCGATTTTCATCATGGCGAAGTAAATCTATACAGTTGATCTGTATCGCTATGACTGTACTGACCGAATAGAATAATCGCGTAAACGATACAACATTGTTTGAACGGAGCGCGCAACGCGATTCTCGCGACGAAGTCATATGCAATTAGTCTCGACGACTTTTATTGTCTTGTGTACGATAAGCCTTACGATTAATTTATCACTTACTAATAGTAATTTTCATATTAAGTACATTTTTGCACTTAGATTGTTGCATTTGCTAATTCATATACGCCGAATCAATATTTTCTGCGAACAATTTGCTATATCTATTAGATACGACTGACTCTTCGGTTCTCATGTTTTGTTAAATCAAACAAAAATTTGAATTTAAATGTCTAGTATCTTCAAAGAAGCACCACGTAACACGCAATTCTTCTATCCTTAATGTAAACGGTAAAAAATGATATTATTCCAGTGATGTCAGAGAGGTCATCAAAAATACATTAGCGTGATGCAAGTGTTTTAAAAAATACCATTCGGTGTCCTTTGATCCTTGCTTTATTTTATGTTTAAAATATTTTTGTTGTCACTTTATTATACCTTTTATTAGGGTGTAGTTTCCAGTTTCATTATTCGGTCTTTGAATATTAATGAATATATTTGAACTTATACTCGTAATCAAAAAAGTAGGCAAAGATTATGTATTTCGAATCGTCGATCTTTTTTCCACATCAGTACAGATAAGCGATGGTTATGGATACTACTTTCCTACTTTCATTTCAATTATTTCTTTAACACGGCGCCGTTGACAAATCTTTACTTTATCTTACTTTAATATAAAAGAGAAAGTTTAGTTGGATGTTTGTTTAAAGGTATCTCGAGACCGGCCACTTAAATTTGGCATAGTTGTAGAAAATAGTTTGGAAGAAGACACAGGCTACTAATTAAGTCTTTTTACCGCGCGGAGGGAGTCGCAGGCGGCAGCTAGGACCTACATACTTACAAAACTTGTAGGCATCTTAAATTTGGCTTGATTTAAATGTAAACACTTTCTGATTTGGTATCTTAAATACGTACATGTTTGATAAAACACCCGCATGACGAACGGCTCCGTAAACAACCAAAATACTATGTTAAGTTTGGAAGAGATCCAGTTTCCAATTTGTGCATCAATACAACCAAAGTCAGGAGGTTATTGGATACGAACGAAGTACGTTAGGTTAAGTTGCTAAGAGAAATCTACGCTAAGTGACTACTTAAATAGTTATCAAACAACTATAAAACTTCTATATGTAGAAAACAACAGAGTATTATTGAAATAGAACTTTTGAAAAGTGACTCAACTCTAACTGAAATACCAAATCACTTCACAAAAGTTGTCAAAGGGAGAAATTTAAGCAAAGATAACGCAGATACTCCTTTGTTCAAGTACATATGAGTTTTGTGAGTATATATGTTGTTAAATAACTAAAAACTTCCAGATGGTCTCACGTTAAGTTTAACATAATTTAATTACTTAACAATTACTCTTAAGTATGCTACGACAATACAAAAGGCAGCGACATACGTATGTTTAATTTAAGGGAAATGTATCTCACGTATTTCGTCTTCAAAACGTTAACAGTACGTTAATTGAAATTTTCGCGAAACCGCGAACTGAAACTAAACTGGAACGAATACGTTAATCACAAAAGTTCATTTCGAAAGCTTTGAGAATTCTCTTTGTACTGATTTGCATTGACAATATGACTTTGACGTACACTGAGAAACATTAGAAACGTTTTGTTTAGTCTCTATATTGTTCTTAAATATAAATATTTTACTATTGTTAGGGGGCCTTCAAGTAAAGAGCGTACATCTCCCTTAAAAACCGCACGCATATGTGGTCTGGCATTGTGGACGCCCATGTGCGTCGGATCGAATAATTTTAAATGATTAGCTACTCCTGTGACTCTTTCTGCTATAAAAAGGGAATAAATACAATACAAACTGATTAAAATTCTCATGAACAAAATTGCGATATCCAAATGTTTTCATAGATGTTTCAGCAGTGAAAACTGATGGGACCAAATACTAAAAACAAATGACCTACTTCATTTTTATCTCGCTTCTATGTGAATGGGTCCAAGAGAATAAGCGGATCGGTTTGTTTTACGATTTAATACTCTGCTCTATGTCATTAGGTTTGTGGTTAAACAAATATTTAATTTACAGTAAACCTAACTTAATCGTAATTTAAATAGATATTGTTAACTAGTTTTAAAAATACCAAAAAAACATCAGAATACATAATAATATACATACATATGTACATACGCTAAAAACATTGAACTTATATATTATTATTTTTTTATATCATATGGTGGCAAACCAGCGACCGGCCACCTGAAATCGCTGAAATAGCGAAGTGACCGTTGCCCATAGACATACTCAATTGCATATGCGTTGCCTACCTTTAATCGACGGAGGAGAGGATGCACAGAAAGAAAATAATTCCCTTCCCATGCATCCTTTCATCCGGAAAGTCCACTTCAACTTCCCATCCTTTCCTTATAAGGAAAAGTGTGGGAAGGGAAAGAGGACTAAATTAGGCCTCCGGGACGCAAAATATTAGTCATACGTATGAGTCGTACTAATACAATGGTATGAGTATTACATAAATTATAGTACATAAGAGTTCTACACTCGCTTGTAATAACAAAAGTCTAGGAAAGTATTTGTGATTGGTTAATATAAATAATCTATTAAAAAGACTAAGTCTAAAAATTCTTCATAACTGTATAGAGCTTTCTGGATAAACCATGATTTTAATGTTTTAAAATGACGCGAGGGTTGCCGCTACCATCTATATATTGACAATATCTGCTCACATACTTATATATTGTATACATACGAACAAACATTATAATTATTTTGGCTATTAATCTCATCTGCCAAAGAGAGATATCGACAAAAAAGTAAACAAAAGTCTATAGTTGAAAGAAATCGCTATATCACGTTGCCAGTATTATAAAAATCTTTAATACAATTCACGATGACTCCATAGTATTCGATGTTTGTTTTTATAATTGCCCTTTTAAGCGGCTTTAGGATCAGATAGAATGAAAAATGATTGTGACATATTGAGCAAGGCGATCAATCACTCGAGAACCTCAGCCGAATCCATCATGCGCAAAGACATTTTGAATATTACCTACATTTATACTTTGATTACAACATAACGATCACAAGCAAATAAACGCTTCGATAAACATGTCTCTGGATGATCGATTATGACAATATAAACGTATTTCAATAATAACTTTATCTTTAATCTATGAACATATGTATCTCCCAATTGTAATATTAATTTCTTATCTTTAGTAATATCATGTTAATGAAGAAATCAAGACAAAGATTATCTTCTTCTTCTAGTGCCTCTTCAGTTTTGAAGGTTGGCCACTTACTTGGAATATTTGGTTCTGTCAAATGCTAGGCGGAACAGTTCCTCCGCTGACCTAATCCCCGTCCACTCCCTAATATTACGTAGCCATGGCTTTTTCCTACGTCCAGCGCGTCTCTTGCCTTCAATCTTGCCCATCATTATCAGCTGAAGTAACTTATACCTGTTATATCGCGGTACATGACCCAAGTATTCCATTTTACGTTTTTTGACGGTCTGCATGAAATTTCGGCTCAAAGCCACGCGCTGGAGCACCGTATCGTTTCTAACTTTCTGCATCCAGCTAATCCGGAGCAAACGACGATAACACCACATTTCGAATGCTCCTAGGCGTCTCTTAGTATCCTCTTTTATTAGAAAGATTATCTAGCCGACTTCAAAAAGAAGGAGGTTATCAAACCGTCTGTATGTTTTTTATGTGTGTTACCGCGTATCTCCGCCCCTAGTGCTCCGATTTTGAAATGTTTTCTTTGATCGAAAGAATTTGCTTACGGGTGGGTCCCATTTTTTTTTTTAATTTTTAAACTGACTAGAAGTTTATTATTTCTTTTATTTACCTTATACTTTTAATAGCTTAAAGGCTTTTAATTTTATCTTTCGAGTTATGAGACGTTCTTTCCGTGAAACATATCAAGGCTTTCAACATCATTTTCTCATTGTTTTTTCTTTTAAAATCTTACTCAGCCATTTACTTAGTAGAATTTCTTGCCGTCTTTTCCCTTTTCTTCTATATAAAATAAACATACCAGTTAACACATTAAAATGTCACCGTTGTAATTACAAAACGCCTACACGAGCTCGATTCCATTACGAACGCTTCCGCCCGCGGGGGCGATAACGAATTCACCAACAAAATGTTTGACAGGTGAATGACATTTACGAGGGTTTATCTAAAGTTGTATACTCCAGAGAGCAATGTTATGGTAATGTATACAAATTTTTAAGTGAATTAAATTATTAAAAACAACATCATATTAACTGTAAAATTTTAGAAATAATTTTTAACAACCTTAGTTACTCAAAGGAGTAGGTTTTTTCAAGTCGACTAGGGTCCTTCAAGAAGCGAGCATACCATTTCCTTAAATGCCGGCAACACAGCTGCAGTTCCTCTGGTATTGCGAATGTACATACATGGGTGTTGTTGATCACCTTGCTGTTCTCGCCGCTCGTTTATAAAAAAAGAGGCACATTTTTTCTATGTAACACGGCTCCATATTTTTACGTATAAATATAAATGTTTATAATCATCATCATCAACCTGCCCTTATCTCTATCGAATGTCGGCACAGTATGTACTACTCCTCCATACATCTCTATCAGCCGTCATATCCGAGTCCGAGTTGTTATAATAAAATCAATAATTTAACTCGATTTCTTTATCATCATCATCATTATCAGCTCACTATACGTCCCCATCGAGGGACTCGGAGCATACCCAAAGTTGAGAGTGATTAGGCCATAGTCAACCACGCTGGCCAAGTGCGGGTTGGTTTTCTTTATGTGATACTTTAAAAATCTACAAGATTAAATAAAATTCTTGATCTATAAATGCCATCCATAAATCGTTTTATTAAAATAAATTGAATAAACTAATGGAAAAATGTTTCAAACACGAACACTATTTTAAATCTTGTGATGTTCGTTGTAATGCCCTCTCGATACACTCGTATGAAAAACAGATTAATCTTGAACGAGAGTCGCATCAGAGCTGCACTCGAAGTGTTTGGATTACTAGTCATTTATCTTCATCAGTCTCTAAGGACTTGCACTGAATTTAAATATAACAAAAGAATCCAACATTTTTTTATAAGCAAAGTTGTAATTTAAATGATTTTCTTTTGTTTCAAAACTTCTGACATTAAAATAAAACTATTTTTATTTATATCATAAGGTGCGGGCAAACGAGCGAGCGGCCACCTGAAATCGCTGAAATAGCGAAGTGACCGTTGCCCATAGACATATGCAATTGCATATGCGTTGCCTACCTTTGATCGACGGAGGAGAGGATGCACAGAAAGAAAATATTTTCCCTTTCCATGCATCCTCTCATCCGGAAAGTCCACTTTCACTTCCCATCCTTTCCTTGTAAGAAAAAGGGTGGGAAGGGAAAGAGGAAAAATTTTGGTCTCCGGGACGCACACTCATCAGACGAAACGCGGAATTGCTTCCACTTGACGCCTGTCTTCTGTGTGGTCGTGGTCACCGGGCGAGCCTGGCCGATTCGTGCGAAGATGTTAAAGCGGGCTCTACCACTGTTAAAAATTATGCGTAATAGTTATGAGATTTTCGCAGACAAAGAGATAGTAGGCTGATAGTGGAGGGAGAGGAAACGAGTGAGATAATTATGCAATGTATAACGCTAATGGAATTAAAGATAACTTTGTAAAATTACTTAGTTTTTAATAATAAGGTTCTACACATATAAATACCGACTGTCTGCCGCGACTCCGTCTGCGCAGAATTAAAAAATCTTAATTAGTAGCCTATGTGTTATTCCAGACTATGTTATAGATCTCAACGAGGTTCATGCCGCCGTTCTGCAGGTACATTCTAACAAACATCCATCCATCCAAACATTTGCAATTATAATCTTAGTAAGATTAGGATGTAATAAAATGTTTTGACACCTCCATAACTGGATTGAGAGGATCCCATGTAAAATAATAGTTTTATTAGAAGCAACAAAGTAGGTTATTGTTGGGCTCGCGCACGACCAAATGATTATTAGTTCGCCGTCGCCTTAACGCCTCCAATGTTATGTTACTATTAGACCCCATTTTCACCAGTCTATCCGAGCGACACTGGCTACATCAGAGACAGAGTCGTTTACTACTGACGCGGTTATTTAGGCTAGTAGAAAAGGACTTATATCGCTTCGTTATGTTAGTCGTAGATTCCATTTCCACTAGCCTTTTTTGATCCGAACAAGGTTGCGTACGGTCATATCAGGGCGGTTAGTCGGGCTAGTGTAAAAGTAGTTTTATCGCCCCGAACGTTATGTTAGATTACTTTGTTATAGTTATCCGCGTTCCGCTCGAGCAACGTTGTGGTAATAAATTTTGCGTTAGATTAAGAAGATTTAGTATAAGCTATACGTAAAGGATATATTCTTAACCCGTACGTGCTTGTCAGAATGAATCCCTGTATTTTTTCAGCCTCTGTTTACTTACGAATTATACGCGAACATGACCAATTAAGTAGCTAATATAAAATAAGCCAGACTTCCTTCCTTTTTTGCGGAAACATATCAGAAATTTATCTTACTTAGAAACGCGAATGTATAGATGGACGGACGGAAGGATTTTTGTTAGAAGATATTTCCAAAACAGCTGCATGGTTCTCGCTGAAATTTAGCATAGACGTAGAACATAGTTTAAAAGAACACATAGGCTACTAATTATTTTTTTATTGTGCGCGGACGGAGTCGTTACCGACATATAGTGTAAAATAAAGTTAAAAATGATTTACTTTTTATGCAAATATTGTGTCAAGATTCAAAGACACATGTTTATACTACGATGTGATGCCTAAAGTACTTAGTGTTTAAAATTATAACGAAATTAGAAGCAAGGGTGGACATCCACGAATACACAATGGTTGTAAAAAATCGCTTTGTGAACATGACGTCTTTTGTTATTTTATCTTTGTACTTTAATTTCTTTTTTTGTAGACCATATTAACTCTGTCATATGAAAAGTTAAAACAATTCAGATAAAATTATGTTACGTTACATTTATTACTGTTACTTTTGTTTTGATTGTTTAATTCACGATCACACGTGATTCAAATATTGAAGTAGTACTGCTTTAATTGTTGTACATCACGAGACAGAAAAGCAGTGTTTTGAAAGTAAGGAGTCAAACAATAGCTGTACTGCAACGCCTCTTTTCCCATGTGTGAAACTAGCATAAGAAAATAAAGCGAACTGCAGTAATACATTCACTTCTCTAGGAAACTTGGCCGACGCGAGGCGTAATTGGCTTCTATCCAAATTAAATACCGAGCATTTGATTTTAGGCTACGAGTGAAGTGTTACTGTTCCTTTGAATGCGTATGCTTTGATACAAGTAAAAAAAAGATACTTCGTTAATTCATGAGAATGTTTCTATAGATTGGGTAAAGATTAATTTTTCATACGATTCTAGACAAATCTACGATTGTGAACATTTCTATTATTAAATCATGATTAGCTCAATTTACGTCACCACTAAGGACAGTTTAACAGTGGTAGAGCCCGCTTTAACAACTTCGCACGAATTGGCCCGGGTCGCCCAGTGAAATACCACGACCACACAGAAGACAGGCGTGAAGTGGAAGCAATTCCGCGTTTCGTCTGATGAGTGTGCGTCCCGGAGGCCTAATTTAGTCCTCTTTCCCTTCTCATCCTTTTCTTTATGGGAAGTGGAAGTGGACTTTACGGATGAGAGGATGCATGGAAAGGGAAGATATTTTCTTTCTGTGCATCCTCTCCTCCGTCGATTAAAGGTAGGCAGCGCATATGCAATTGCGTATGTCTATGGGCAGTAGTCACTTTGCTATTTCAGCGATTTCAGGTGGCTGCTCGCTCGTTTGCCACCTTTTGATATAAAAAAAGGAACTCACAGCCATAAGTCAGGGGTGCCTAGGCCATAGTCCACCACACTTCACTTCACACATATCTATAAATTTCTTCGCAGATATGTGGTTATATTATTAGGTATAGCATTATAATTATTGTAGTTAACTTACGAATAATGTAACAATGTTAACGTTACTAGAATTAAAAAAAGAATTTTGTTTCACACAAAAGCCATTTGTTTATTTTCTCGCCACCTAAAAGCGGATGCTAAATAACATTATTCTGTTTTAGCTATCTGGATACGCTCATGCTACATGGCAATAAATTCTAACTAAGATTAAGTGGATTTAGTTAGCCCTTCGTAAAGAAAACACTTTATCCCAAGCTATAGTTAGTTTTTTGAACACTGTAAAAAATATCCTTTTCTAAATTTATAGATTATTTTTACTCTGTGCTACTGTTTATTAATAACGCAAAATAGTTTATTACTCTTAAGACTATTTAACGTAGATATAGTGTATAAGTTAAGATAGCTGGGTTCGAATCCCGCCATGTACCAATGTGTTTTTAAACGTCGATGGCTCAGGGGTCAGGCACTTGACTTGCAATCTGCAGGTCCTGGTTCAAATTCCGCCATGTACCAATGTGTTTTTCGATTTCCGATTTGCATGTGTACATTTATCCGACGTTCTTACACTGAAGGAAAACATCGTGATGCAACCTGCTGAGAATAAATTCAAAGATATGTGTGAAGTCAACCAACCCGCACTTGGCCAAAGTGGTTGAATATGGTCACTCGTAACTTAGGGTAGGCTCCGAGCCCCTCGGTGGGGACGTATAGTGAGCTGATGATGATAGTGTATAAAAGAGAAACGTTTTTAGGGGAGAAATCTTCAAAAGATGCCCTGCCTTCTGAGGGAAAGACAGGGTTGTGTGTGACACTCTAGTAACCGGTGAGAGCCCTATAATCTTTGAAGGAACGCACCGGGACTAGAGAGACCTAGTACCCAATTCTGATATCACACTTGAGTTACTAAAGTCTATTTTTATTACAAAGATGTTCCATTAAATTTAAACCAATAGCTAAAGAAATAAATTAATTAATTAAAAATGTGTTTTAATCAAATTAAATAGAAAAATAATTAGTAGGAATTTTTTAATCAAGAGGTGAATGACCTTTTTAATTCGTGTCTTAATGACAAAATAGATCGACGCCCTTTACGCCTTGCTGTAATGAAGATTTGTTTTATTAATTAACTTCCATAGATGTAGGTGTGATAGACAGCTCTGTTAGTTTCTTATATTCAGTCCGGTACTTAGCAACTGCGCTACGACGCCGATAATTTTGTTATATGTTTAATATCTTTCTATCTAAATTTGTTTTAGCTCTATATCTTCCCACATAGCAATTGAACCCTTCTCAGATCACATCGCTAAGGCTTTGAACGGATTCTCTAATACTTCATGTCAAGATTACAGTTTTCGGATCCGGAGAACGTTTCACAAGCAAAGATAGGCGAGGCGATAAAGAAAAAGTTTTTATTTACTTAACCTTATTATAAATTTTATTGTGAACTTTTACAAGTTATAACATCCTTTTGTTTTACCTTATTAATTTATTAAAAATTATCGCTTAAACCATACAAAACGTATCTTCATATTGCATATGAAGAGAATATTTACATGACAATGAAAAGACTGTTTTTGTCCGTTTCTTCGTCTATTGTATTTCGTCCGTATAAAATAAAAAAAAACGTGGCTTATGTTACCCGGTTGTACTGTTATTTCTCAACAGTGAAAGCATTTTTCTAATCGGTTCAGTAATATCGCCGCCTATTCAATGCGAACAATCAAATCTTTTCTCATTAAAACATTAGTACCTCTAGATAACTAATTATCTCCATGACTCACTAAGGGTTGGTGTTCAACCCTAAGGGAAATTAACATGAACTTGGAATGAGATTTTAGATGCTTCTTGATTTAGAGGATAAAATAATAGACAAAAGATTTAACTTTTCAATAATGTAAAATTCAAATGGAAACTTTTTACAAACTCATAAATTTGTTTTACGTTAATTGATATTCTATGCAAATAAGTTTTTTCCTTCCAAAGCTTGTCCAACAGAGTTATTTATTTTGATTTACTTCGGGCTCCTTCGTAAGCCAGTGTTTAATCCTCGTTCTCGTTGTGGAGAAAATATTTATGGATGTATTATTTCATTGTCTTCGTAAGCCTTGTTAATCCGTGATAGACTTACCTTAAACTGTCCACGATCAAAACATACTACGTATATAAAATTTTCTATTATTTCATATTTTGTTGCGATACAATATTAATCGTGTGGAACATACAAAACAAAGATAAAAGGATCTTATCAGACAGACGGACGGACAACAAAGCGATCCTATAAGGGCTCCGTTCTTTTCCTTTCGAGGTAAGGAACTCTAAAATTATATAAAATATTAAAATAATGACAGGTTTTTTTATAAATAAAATTTAATTGACTACCATATAATGCGCGTGTAATCTACCAATCCGCACTAAGATAGTGTGGTAAACTAAGGCCTAGTCGCACTAAACATATGTAAGATCCAAGATCTTCGTTGGGACTCATATGATTTGACTACTATCATATTAATTTAAAAAGCCAATTTAACACTGAACAATTGTTTCAGGTTTACAATAATGTTGATAGTATAATTTGTAATATCAAATAATAACAATGAAGCCATTTTAATTTGACATCGAGTCACAATCTGAGCCATCTTAAGCCGGGCGTGACCCACATTAAATTTGGAGAGGAGCCAACTTAAGATTTGTGTCAGCCAACTGTTCACTACATATGCTTATGCGTAAAGCTGCGTAGTAATTAAAAGTAAGTATGAAAGTTGAGCTTTAAAAGCTTGTCGGGGTGCTTTAAGTTTCTTTTGTACGAGCGACTTTAATTTGATATTTATTGACTTTGCTACTTTTTATTTTGAAATAAAATTCTCCTTGCTCTACTCTTAAAGTTTAAAAAAAAATTAACTTCTTATTTAGTAGGGATAGTCAATAAAAATCACCAAATAACGATAACACTGATCAGAGTAATACTGTTAATCTATAACTAACGCTTTCATCATCATCAGCTCACTGTAAGGCTCAGAGCTTACCCTAAGTTACAGTTGACTAGGCTTTAGTCATTCAATAGGCACTAAAGCTATGTATCCTATTAAATATTATATAGAAAACTGACTTTTATCTACTCAACTAAAACCGCCGCATTTTTTTCACAATAAATTTTCTTAAAAATTAGCAGTATAAAATTTTTTAAAGTAAAAATAGTTAAATTTCAACATAAACAAGCAACCTTGAAAATGAATAAAAATACAGGTAACAAAGTGAGCGAAATATGCTGAAGTAGACGAGACGAGACGAGGAAATAAGACCAACAGAAATACTAGTTAAAATCCGTGGTTTTAGCGAAAACATTGTTTGCACGACCCACTTTATTAGGCTCAACTGCGCGTGGCCACGAGATTAGCGGTTTAGTACGAGTGGCATTTTTGTCAGACTCAGCCAGTGCAATGTTTGTAATTAAAGGAGATTTATGGTTTGGCATTTGGGAAATTACAGCTGTATTCCTGCAGACAACGGCAACAGGTAAACATGTACAAACACAGCAATAAAGCCTCAAGAAATTTCCTGTAACATTAATACTAAGAAAATTTCTTAAGCATGAACCAATGATAAGTGAATCAGGAAAATATCTTGATGATTTAATGTTATTAACGAACTAAAAACCTAATATTAAATGACTGGAAACGAACTCTTTAAATAAAATAAATAAAATTATACTTCATTAACCAAGAATAAAATAAAAATTGCATTTAAAAAAGATATCAATTTGAAAGAGGTAAAAAAAATGTTCTTGGCTAATGGAAAGAGGCACAGCTGATGCTGCTTCCAGCTTATCAATGAAGCCCGCGCTGATTACATTACTAATATAGGAAGATGGCCAGAAACTTGGTTATTTATTAAATGACAACAATCATATTTAGTGGCCCCACTTGCTTTCCAGTCACTAGTTTTTGAACAACAATGATTTGTTTATTTAAAGTTTTTTTTGCAGTCGGTGGCGATGTGCGGGTTTGTTCAAAAATTTGTTAACTTTACCGCGACGATGCGCTCTTTGTATTTTATAACGCGTCACTTTTGTATGCCTCAGCTGAATGTTGTATGGCTTTTATATTTTATTAAAATACACTATACAACTTTGTTATCTCCTACGTCAGTTGTAACATTTGGATAAGAGAATAGTCTAACAGTGCCACTTTTAAATAAACTGTTAAATGTTTATAGTATATTCGCATTTAGAGTACTTGAGCACCATTATATGTACTAGACGACCTACCGTGGGTTTCTGACATCAATATCTCTGGGCATATTGTCATCCAAGTCATTATCTTTGACAAAACAAATATAGTAACTTGTTTAAAATGTGGATTTTGGTCTCAGAAACCCACAACTAATCATGTTTGCAGCCTGTAAACTGTGCTTTTGCACAAAAATGCAGATAATAAATATTGATATGATTATGTAGTTCATCATCATCATCAGCTCACTATACGTCCCCACCGAGGGGCTCGGAGCCTACCCTAAGTAAAGGGTGATTAGGCCATAGTCAAACATGCTGACCAAGTGCTGGTTGGTTGACTTCACACATATTTCTGAATTTCTTCTTAGATATGTGCAGGTTGTATCACGATGTTTTCCTTCATCGTAAGAACGTCGGATAAATATACATATGTATATCGGAAATCGAAAAACACATTGGTACATGGCGGGATACGAACCCATTACCTGCAGATTGCAAGTCAAGTGCTTGTCCCCTGAGCCACCGACGCTCTATATGAATATGTAGTTAATAAAATTCTGATTTAAAAATTAACCTGTACAAAAATAAGTTTTATTACTAGCGTGATGACATATACATATCTAACCGTCGTATTCCATTGTCTTGTCGTCTGTCTTGCATTCTCAGAAATGACAGATATATGTCTTGGTTAATGCAGTGAAACACCACGGTTAAAGTAATAAACAAAAATTGTAAATTACTACGAAATTTTATCTCATCTCTAAATGTAATCTTTTTGATCTAAAGCCGAAAAAAGTCATGAATAATTGAGTATAATTCATAAAAACGTCATATTTATACCACTGGAGGTGAAACATGAGTTTTATGTTATTTTTACTTTTATATTTTTAACAATATGTCGTGTTTGTACTCGCTTAACTTATTATTAATATCGTTTATCGCATAAATCCACTTGGCACACTTGGGTAACACAAATCGGTATTTGGCCTCCATCCAAAACTAGTTCAGGTCATAAGGAGAGCTTAAGACGCATCGAATTACGACTTCACTTAAAATATAGCTTTAGTTTAAAATCATTCAAGAAAGTCTTTAGGAAATTTTAAAACAATCAATGGGATGTTAACCGTCGTACCAAAGTCGTGTAAACAGACCTATGTTGTAAAATACTCTCATTAAATTTATATTAAGGATCGCTAAATCAATTCCTTTAATATGAGATAACATTGAAGTAGAATATTGTTAAAGAAAATAATTATGAAACTTTCTGGAACTGCTCATAAGTAGCTATCATACTACTATTTTACTAATATTATAAATGCGAATGTTTGGATGGATGGATTTCAAGAAAGAATGTATTTCCAGAAGAAGAAGGCTGTCTGGAAGAATGCTACTAATTATTCATTATTTAATTTTGCGACGGAGTCGCGGACAACAGCCAATAATACCCGTAAATAGAACACCGATGCTCCTAACCAAGAAGATTCATTTTCTTCTGATCAACAAATTTCTCTTAAGTAGTCGATTAACTGATAGAAACATAACATGTGCTTTGCTTTTAATCTGTTTCTATACAAAAATTGTAACACATTAAGTAATCCATTAAGTGAAATTCGTTAATTGAAAAGTCTCGAAACCACAAATCACGCCGACTCTGAATAAAAGCTTAAATAACAAAAGTTTTCAAAGTTCCGCCGACACAGCGCCAGTAATTTGGACAACCTCATGACATTAACGGATTCATGCAAAACAACGGCATCTTTCAATTTTAAGTGGCTTAAAAGTGTTATTTTTAAACATATAGACTAATAGCTGTCACCCGCGACAGTGTCCGCGCGGAATTAAAAAAAAACACAATGAGGAGCTTATGTATTCTTCCAGAGTATGTTCTACGTTGTGCCAAATTTCATCAAAATCCATTGAGCCGTTGCGGAGCTATCTTCAAACAAACATCCATCTATTTAAATATTCGCATTTGTAAGATTACTCTAAAATTACTGTTACACATTGTTATGTGGACGTCAACGAGGTTATAAAAAAACATGTTTTATCCTTACACCAAAACTGCTTCTCATAGTATTTTGTTTGTGACTAGGCTAGGGTCATATTTTTTTGTGTTAGTTCTTCACCTTTACGATTTAAGGTTTAAATCGAGATAATAAACAATTTCATCACATTGTAAGTAACGACAAAGGAATGAACGATTAATGGCGTCGGAGGTCATCATTTCCTTTTTCTCTCCGACTCACGGGAAATTATTAAAGGCTCAAGCGTTGGACAAAACTTAATTCAACCGTTTTCTGTGACCTTTAAAGGCAATGAGTTTTTAATAACAAAGTCTATACTTAAGGTTTTTTAGATTGTACTAGCTGTTACCCGCGACTCCGTCCGCGTGGATTTAAAAAAAGAAAACATTATTAAAAAGCCTTCCAAACTACGTTCTATACGCAATACATCGAGATCCATTCAGCCGTACTGAAGATACCTTCAAACAAACATCCATCCATACGATCAAACATTCGCATTTAGTTAGACTTAGCAACGATTAGAATAATTAATTATTAAAAATACATGTAAAATAAAGTGAAATATTCAAAAATATCACGTACAAAAGACGTCAAGTCCAAAAAACTTTGAAACACAATAAATTACAAAAGGATTCGACTTAAGAAGGAATTACCGCTAAGGGTCCGACTGCTTATAATCCAATTAGAAACTTGCACTATTTATCATTCTAAATGTGTTCGAATATTACATCATAATTGTTATTATTGGGGCATTAATTGCTAACTTTGGAACTTGGCCATACAAGTAGCAATAAATGTCAGTTTGTTATTACAATTAATTCATTCATAAACCTTCAAAGCAATGTTGATGTAATTTGTACCCAAATTAAAATCGATATATTGAATTGAGTACGTACGTATATCTTAATATTTTAATCCGAATATTTACGTGTATTTATCTCGGCAAGATTATCAAGTCAAGACAAGTTTTGAAATAACTAACAACGGGTTTTCACTACCGATACATTTGTATAAAAACATATGATTCTCGCTCTTCTTCTCTGTAAAAAAAATGAGACAACGATGTCTTTTTATAAAAGTTTTACGACAAAGAAATTTCACGAACAGTTATATCATGTCAAGAAAATAGCTATAAAATAATATACAATATGCATATGAAAATCTTAGCAAATATCTAAAGTCACAAACGGCCGCCTAGCATTTAACAAAGCTTAGGGAGGCAATAAAATAATCTACATCACAAACAGTCACAAAAGCCTTTAGTGGGGACAAAGCTTAGGCTCGAGCTTGTGAAGGAGCTTTTGAAATAAATCATAATAAAGTATTGTGACGCACGAACTCAAAAGCTTAATAGAGTAGGCGTCTGCTGAGATTGACTTGGAGAAAAAAAAATATCGGAAATAATCCATTCAAGTACTATTACATCGTTTATAGCTAGCTATTCATTCTCATTTCAAACTAATATCTTTAGCTGAATAACGAATGAAGCTGTTACTAATACACATAAAAGTTTTGGAAATCATAAAAATAAGTTCATTAAAAATTAAATTGTATATTACTGCCATCTATAATTTGGTTTCTAAAACAAAAGATAATCAAAATTTAATAAAGAGTGAAATATAAAACTACCATGAAAACATTGGTAAAGATGCCAAACTAACTTGTTTATAGAAATGTTAACAGGTCTGCGAACAACATTATAAAGACCTCAGCAACGCTATAAATTGCATTTAAAGCCAACTGGCCACTAAAAGCTGCTTTTACAACGTCCTAAACGGTTACATAGATCTGTATTACGTGCAAAGGTGCAATGAAATATATTATTATAGTTTTCGTGAGACTTTATACTAAATTAATTAAATCTTGTCTATAAAGAGGTTACAGATAGCTCAAGATAATAGTTTTCTAATTAAATTATGCGTTATAAAGCCCTTCGTACACAACGCAATTTTAATCTTCGAAAACCGGCGATTTCAGTCGCTAGGCGACTTTCGCGGTACAATAACATAGAGGTAGTGTATGTATACAGCCCGCGTCACTGACATTTCAATCTGTGTCCCCAAAACAGTCGCTCGAAACCTGTTTGTCAAGGTCATCGTATGACAAGTTGCTGCAATTTTAAGATGGCGGATCAAATCTATATAGTTAACATGTAGCCTATACTGACCGAACGTTGTACGTACGTCCGAACGTACACACAACGTGGAATAGCCGACGCGAATCGTCGGCTACTTAACGTTGTGTGTATGGAGCGCGACCAACGCGATTCTGGCTATGCAACCATATAATACTCGTATTAAATTAGTTTTGTCGATTTATATTGTCTTTTGTATGAAAGTCCTAGCAATGTGTAGTTTAATATATATTTTCGTTTTCATTGTCACAAAACAAAGACTGCATTTAAGACGATGTTTTACTACGTTCTATGAAAAGTTTGACAATGTAATTTCCATAACAGGCGTTGATTTTAAATGGACTGTGCATTTATTTGACCCAAACTGAATGAAAGCTACTCCATAAATTATAATAATGAATGACAATTAGTTAAGTACTTGTTTGTGATATTTTTGGGCGGATTCAAATTATGTTCTTTATACATTCGAAAGATTGTAGCATCGTCTTTTTTGATTTTTTTTTATATCATATGGTGGCTAACGAGCCAGCAGCCACCTGAAATCGTTGAAATAGCGAAGTGACCGTTGCCCATAGACATACGCAACTGCATATGCGGTGCCTACCTTTAAATCGACGGAGGAAAGGATGCACAGAAAGAAAACATTTCCATGCATCCTCTGATCCAGAAAGTCCACTTCCCATCCTAACCTTATAAGAAAAAGGGTTGGAAGGGAAAGAGAACTAAATTAGGCCTCCGGGACGCACACTCATCTGACGAAATGCGAAATTGCTTCCACTTCACGCTTGTTTTCTGTGTGGTCGTGGTATTTCACCGGGCGAGACGGGCCAATTCGTGCGAAGATGGTAAAGCGGGCTCTACCACTGTTGAAATAACTAGCAATTGATAGATTTAATTACTTACGCCTGCTGGAAGGTTTTAATATATCATTTTGTTTTATCAAATTTCCTTAATAACGGTTTGTAAAGTATAATAAAAAAATTGACAAAGAAATTATTATTTATGAATAAAATTTGTAAAAAGAATCGTATTAACCGTCAGGTAAAATAAATTAATGAAGTAACATCGCAATAAAAAATAACTATCGGAAATTTCTACTGAGTTATGTACACTATGAATAAAAGTTTCTTGATAAAATTCCGAGATGCGCTTTTCTTTTTTTTTTTTGTTCCTTATACAAAGTTTGCGTTACACAACGCCTCTACTGTTTTGAATCGCGATAAAATTTAACAGACTTCTATATTAATTGGCAACAGTAAAATGTTTTAATAAATTTCTTATCATCATCAGCTCACTATACGTCCCCACCGATGGGCTCGGAGCCTACCCTAAGTTAAGGGTGATTAGGCCATAGTCAACCACGCTGGCCAAGTGCGGGTTGGTTGACTTCACACGTATCGTATTCGAAACTTAATCTTAGAGAAAACATTTATTTAATTTGCTTGAAATAACTACAAAGTAGCTTTAACCACCTTTCACCATAAAAAATAATCAAACACAAAGTTGAGTTTTTTATTGAAATCAATATTTTAAAATGTATTATTGTTTTTTATTTATTTATAAAGAAACTATACAAGTCGCCAGACTATCAGTTTGATGGCAACAGACACTCATTCTCTTAAACTTAAGTTTCTAATAAACATTAAATAGAATACAGTTAATTTAGTTTTATATATAAGACGTATTTTCTAAGTCTCCACTTTTAATCATTATAAGAAAAATCCACGTTACAAAGCACCTTAATAAAAACATGCGTCCAGACTCTTGAGATGTGACCTAGTATCTAAACTACATTGTAGACCATTCTATAAATATTTATTGCGGCAAGCCTTTCATTTGAATAATGTATGTTATTGGATGCTCCTACGCAAGACATTTGCATATTAAAGCTTGTACAAACATCATTTATAACATTTATCCATCTCAATACATATTAATTTAGAAAGTAAAAGAAAGGAGAAGTAGTGGTACAGCCCGCTTTAACATCTTCGCACGAATTGGCCCGTCTCGCCTGGTGAAATACCACGACCACACGACGTGAAGTGCAAGCAATTCTGCGTTTCCTCTGATAAGTATGCGTCCCGGAGGCCTAATTTAGCCCTCTTTCACTTCCCACCCTTTTTCTTATAAGGAAAGGATTGGAAGTGGACTGTCCGGATAAGAGGATGCATGGAAAGGGAAAACATTTTTTCTTTCTATGCATCCTCTCATCCGTCGATTAAGGGTTGGCAACACATATGCAATTGCCGCTTCGCGTTTGCCACGTTATGATATAAAAAAAGGGAAAGATTGAATCTTAACCAAACTTAAATATTCATTACTAAGTACATGCTTAAAGATATGCGAATGAATTAAAATAGAATAAAAGTAAAGTATATTTGATAATTAGGAATTAGGCTCGGAGCTTACCCTAAGTTAGGGTTGACGAGGCCACAGTCTACCACGCTGGCCCACTACAGATTTGACTTCACAGATATCTTTGAAATTTTACGCAGATATGTGCAGGTTGCATCACGATGTTCTCCTTCACCGTAAACATAAAAAATGTTGGTACATGACGGGATACGAACCTGGCGATTACAAGTCAAGTGCTTAACCCCTGAGCAACCGATACTCCTGTATTGTGGTCTTATGACAAAAATACTGAATAATCCATGAGGTTCAAAGAACAAGTAATCATTTATTTTAAAGCGCCACGCTCTAATACTTTACACTGCAACAAAAAATACAATACGAAAGATTTCTCTTTGGATCGAAGCCAGAAGTCAACTGACCTAATATCTTGCTGTAATTTGAGAGCGGAGAAAAATATGTTGTAAAGCTTCCTGATACGGTTCGATACTTTATAAAAGAGGATTTATACAAACGATCAGGTTAAATGTATTTCAAACAATGTCAACATATTTTAAATGTCATCAAGCTAGGCTTCAACTGAGGGAAAGGGAGATGTTCAAATGTGCAACGTCACGTGGTTAACAAAGAAATTGCTAATCCCAATAGAGTCTGAACAATCTTTTTTTTAATCTGTTTGTTATATTTTAAACATTTGGTAACCTTCATCTTCAAACATAAAGTATGTAGTTACTTTAAGACAATAATAGTTATAATAGAATCATTAGCCTGAATGACATGCTTTCGTTATAAAGACTAGTGTCAGAATGAACAGTGAGGGGACATAAACGTCGACATTTTAGTAAGGCTAGTGTTGGATCAATACACTGCCACATTTTCGGATTTTCTTCCTAACATTACCTACATAGCTTTAGTATTTTAATGTATAAATTTTTCTAATAAAATGTCTTTATGTTAAGTTTAAAATTTGAATGTAACGTTCTACAATTTCGCGGATCACTTGCTACGAAAATTATTGAAATTCTCTCCGACATTCTGTAGGTTAGATGAATTGTGATGCTCTCAGTCTTATGCCGTAAAATAAAACTTTTAATTCGCACCGCACTTTCCGACCTCTCTCGTAATTCAAGATAAATTATTGGACATGGTAAAGCGCCAAGACCCACAATCTAGATTTTATCCTTTGAAATATCCGTTCGGTAAAATATAAAACAACAATTTCAAATATTAAAAAAAATATATATAAAGATAATAGATATGAGAGAGAGCGTCGGTGGCTCAGTGGTCAAGCACTTGACTTGCAATCTGCAGGTCCTGGGTTCGAATCCCGCCATGTACCAATGTGTTTTTAGATTTTCGATTTACATATGTATATTTATCCGACGTTCTTACGGTGAAGGAAAACATTGTGATGCAACCTGCACATATCTGAGAAGAAATTCAAAGATTTGTGTGAAGTCAACCAACCCGCACTTGGCCAGCGTGGTTGACTATGGCCTAATCACCCTTAACTTAGGGTAGCCTCCGAGCACCTCGGGGACGTATAGTGATCTGATGATGATGATGATATAAAGATAAATGCAACATTGTAGCTGTCATGAAATCTACAATGTACACTTTTTTTTAATCTCATTTAGGCGACTTATGACAGACAGAGGTCTTTGATGTACTTATTATCATTTAAAATTAACTATAATTCTAGACAGTATTGAAACTTTTCAATCCATCTTAGGAATGGGAAATATTGATAAACTGTTTTTAGTAGAAAGTAAGAAAAAAATATCGCAAATTTCCTCCACATTCAAAGACAAAATTTCCGCATCATTTAACTGATTATTTCCTTATTGTGTTCGTACTCGCGAATGTGGTGACGATTAATTTTATCACAGGTTAAGGAATTCCTTCTGAACTTTTATAATATAGAGCATAACAAGAGCTATGGTCGAATGACTTCACGTTTTCTTCCTTTTCGAATTCACCCTTATATGTCGATTGTAGCTGTTAAATATCGCCATCTCTTGGTCCTTGCCCCACTTACTTAGGGACGCGAACCAGATTTCCATCTTCCAAATCAATATATCTGCCGTCATCTTAGTCGTGATTCCCTTCTAAATCATGCCACTGTTCAAGCAATCCATCCGTCTCTTCCTTCACCTATCTCTACCGGTGTATCCCGTACTTCTCCACGTTCTCCTTACATGCAATTCTTCCCTCCTCATATAGAATAAATTAATTAATAAACTCAATATGCCATTAACAGAGACACTGTACATCCTATAAAAAGTAAAAAAACTCTAGAACAGAAAATAATTGCTTCCGTATGATATAATTTTTCATTCGGTCATTACGGAGAAATGTTATTAAATAAGCGCGCAAAAGTAATTAAACAAGAAAATCTTAATTAGTATTCCACGTTGCGCGTTCAGCTGCAGATGTTTTTAATTGTTAATGTAATATATACGGGACGTTAATGATGTTAGGGTGTATGTTATTTTAGGATACTACTCTAATAATTACCGTTACTAAATTAAGAAGACGAAATAGGTCATCGTTTGACCTTCGGTGTAAGTGTACAACGCTAGTACTATCAAGTCTGCTAACAAAGATAAAATGATAGAAGAACTTTCTTATCATCACCCTGCCCTTTTCGGAACAGATGGCATGGTATGGACTGCTATTTGCTTAGAAGAATTTCTATCGAGAAAAGGATGATAAGATTTTTTTTTGATTATTTTTTTCTTCTCGTTTGTTTAAGTCTACTAGTGGTACAGATTTAAAAGGATAGTAGGCCCCATAATATGCCCGCGTGTATAAGCTACCTTCCTTTCAAAGCCTCGTTAAAAACGGCCCAGCCGTTCCGGAGACAGCCAGGAACAAACGCGGCCTTACGGACAGAGAGAGACAGAGAGACAATAGTTTTAATAAAATGGTATTCGTTATCAGCTACGCAAATCTACGTGTCTATCATATATTACATACAGACATTCCAATTTTATTAATATGTATAGATATTATTGTTCTTTGATAAGCTACTTTTTCACTTTTCGAATGACCTAAAAGTCTATGTTACCAGGTCAAAAAATTTAAAAAAAATCACTTTTCGAAGTATATATATGCAATGTATGATAAGATTTTAATCTATATTTACATTAACTTTACGTAAGCAATTTGGTAACAATTCAAGCTTGATTCCACCTGTAGCATTATCATCAGAGATTTATTGAATTCCGATTAAATTCCGATAGACCAATTCAAAGCAAAACTATTGATTTAAAGTGCAACTACCAAAGGAACGATGAATTCTAAAATGTCACTATCATTGCTTTAAATCCATTTCCTAGTCTTTTAGAAAATTAAATTCTAGAAAATTCTGATAGCATTTGTCCTTTACATATGTATGCCATCTACCTTCTTTCTAATATTATAAATACGGTCCCTTCGCTATTTCAGCGATTTCAGGTTCGGCTGCTCGCTCGTTTGCGATATATTGATGTGAAAAAATACGAAAATTTTGATATATAGATGGATGGATTCTGTACAAGGTATCTCTAAAATGGCTGTATAGATCTGGATGAAATTTGGTACATGGTGGCATTGTCTGGAAGAACACATAGTCTACTTAACGTTTTTTTTTTAATTTCGCGAAAACGAGGTCGCGGTCAAAAGCTAGTTTAAAAAAATCGCATGGGAATAGCTAGTGCTATATGTCATTACGATATTTCGTATAAAAGCGAAGTATTTATTTTATTTCGCGGCTATTTAATACAATCACTAAGAAAATTATTACAATGGTAGTCACGACCTGCACATGCATAAACTGTACATAAATAGCAATCAAGCGTAGCCATACTCGTCGAGCTGGTCATATTAGTGGAAAATTGTTCTTAAAACTTACTGCGTTCCGTTACGCAAGACATGTTGAGACATGTTGGTAACAGATGTGACGTATTCGAGTTTTTATTCACTTAGTCCGCCAGCCGGCGATATTTGCCGCAGCGGCATAATTTGTCGGGGAAAGATGAAGCTACGGTATGATGGACGAAATATTAACTTAACTCGCGTAGTAATTTAGTTAGAAAATGTCGAAATTTTTGAGTAAAAGAAGAGTACTTTTTAAAATTTTCTAGTTATCAAACTAGGTGGCGCTAGTGGTCTAATAAAAAACTGGAGATTGAAATTGGTGAATGTTTTTACCACTTCATTATTAAATTTTTTGATGTAGAGCACCGTTGATTTTAAAACAACGAATAATATTACTTGTAAGAAAAATTATTGTAAAATTTTCTCTCTTCTTTTATATACATTGTTCAGGGTAGAAGATTCGAACCATAACTCTTTCTTCTGTCTATGTCATTACCCGTATTTCACTATTATCGCGGCGATTTCAATAGACGATCATAAAATTGGTCCTCTCCAACATCGTTATTCTGTTACAATAGAAAACTTTATTCAAACAATAAACCATATTATTTGATAGCTTATTTATATCTTACTAATATTATATGCGAAAGTTTAGATGGATGGATGTTTGTTACAAGTACACAAGTACACCTGCAGTTTTTCTGGTGTTGCAGATGTCCATGGGTGTCGTTAATCACCTCGGTGTTCCCGCCGCTCGTTTGCCCCCTTCTCTTATAAAAAAAAACGGTTCACAAGATCTCAATGGTTGGTACGCATGTAGAACATAGTCTGGAAGAACACATAGGCTACACTAATTAAGTTTTTTATATATCCACGCGGATGAAGTCGCTGGCGACAGCTAGTAACATACATAAAATGGAACTATTTTTTAACATAAATTCTTATCATAATTTACTAGCTGTCGCCCGCGACTCCGTCCGCGTGGATATATAAAAAAACTTATTATAATTAGTGTAGCCCACCCATCCATCCATCTACATCACGTCCATCTAAACATTCGCATTTCTAATATTAGTAAGTTAAATAAAAAACAGCTATTCAAAGCATAAACTCGAAAAAAAATGAATAAATCGCAAATAGTCCGCAAATGTCCGTCTCCTGGCTCTAAGCTACCTCCTCGCCAATTTTCAGCCATATCGGTAAAACCGTTCTTGAGTTATAAATAGTGTAACTAACACGACTTTATTTTATTAATATAGTTTTTTTGATTAATTTTTCTATTTTTAATTAAGTTAGATTCTTTACTTTTTTTTGTTTCACGCGGACGGAGTTAAGTAATCTGTGCAAATATTGGTGACAGTAGTTACCACTCTTTTGTTTATTTAGCATGTAATTATAAATATAATAACAAATAATGGGTTACACTCTTTATATAAACTACTCCAGTTTTTAGTGTAAAATGTGTTTATCAATAGAAATTACAACCGCGAATAGCTAAAGTTCCACTGAACGTAAGATGACATAATATGGCGTCCTATCCATCCATTTAGTTATTCAAATTTGTTTATTAAATAAAACGTTGTTTAACTAAAACAAAGATGAGGGCGGCAATAAAATAATTTATATCACAAACAGTTGAGCACAAAAGCCATTAGCGAACAGCGCTAAAGTGCTGTCATATTACACTTTACAATAATTCACAGTCGAGTGCTGTTGTGGACTGATCATAGTGAATCTAATATACTAATATTCCACTTTAGAACTGAAACCACAAACACATAGTGTCTCTCTTATTCTCTTTGACTGATAAAAGTTAAACTGATATATAAACACGGCTAAACAATCAGGTATATACGTCCGGTGGCGGCACCGACTAGTTTCGAGCCCATCGGGGGCCCTTCATCAGGATGAGTGGCACTGGTATTATTTCGCGGACGCGGCCCGTCGCTCACTCAAGTCGGTAGCCTAAACTAGTCGGTGCCGCCACCGGACGTATATACGTGAGTGTTCAGCCGTGTTTATATATCAGTTTAGTATAATGTCTCACGAAAGTTTGAATAATTTGATAAAAGTTAGAATTATGTTTTAAAAAATGTAAAGGCAGTATTTACTGGTTATCTTACTAATATTATAAATGCGAAAGATTAGATGTATGGAAGGAGATTTGTTAGAAGGTATCTCCAGAACGGCTTTATGGATCTCGCTGAAATTTACCATAGACATAGTCTGTAAGAACACATAGGCTACTGAATATTATTTTTTTTAATTCCGTATAGCACACATGTATGACGCAATTTGACGATATGTGACGATAGACGCATATCAATTGTGAATCTGCATCATACGGTGACGTCATAGCTCGAAAATAAAATAAATTACACATATTCATTATTCTCAAATTAATATTGAGGTACGTGTTAAAAAGTCTCTTCTTATTTCATTTTTATTACTGCTATAATTTGTAAAACATTAACGCTCTTATACAAAACAGTCTAGACGGACCGACGGACGGACAACAAAGTGATCCTATAAGGGTGTCGTTTTTTTCCTATGGAGTTACAGGACCATAAGAATTGATTGCAACATAATTAACAAACTATTGAAGTACATAAATTTGGTTTTACATTATTTAACAATGTAAATATATAACATAGGATAGAATTGTATAATATAAAGTTTTGTACAACCGAATGAGACTATAAAGACAACGGGGAGCGTTGTAAATTGCATTTAAAGAGAACTGGACACTATATAATACTTTTACAACGGTTTAAATTGTGGAACAACTGTAACAAAGAGCTCTTCTGGTACAATTTAATTTATAGGTACGAATGAAACAGGCCTGTAATGTGGCAAATATTTTGGAAAATAGTTAGAGGGATATTTGTCACAAGTAACTTTGGACAATAAGTTGTACTGTGTTTGCTAAATACAGTATTAAATAGAATAATACTTATTTCTAATATTATAAATCAGAATGTTTGGATGGATGTGTGTTTGAAAATATCTCCATTACGGCTGCTGATCTTGCTAAAATTTGGCATAGATGTAGAACAGTGGTTCCCAAACTTATTTTGTCTATTTCACACTTTGAGAATAAATATTTTTTTTAACGCCCCCATATTTTCAAATATTTATAAACCACTATAACTTGAAAATAAGTTATTTAATTATTGTGACCTATATATGTATATTAACGGAGAATTCTAAACGAAACTTTTACTATAACCCGCAATTTGAGACCTTTATCGCCCACTTTGGGAAAGACTGACGTAAAATGTAAAATATATATTATCTGGAAGAACATATAAACTACTGGTTAAGTTTTTTTTTCCTTTCGCGGGAGCAGTCAGGGTGACGGCTAGTAATAATATAAAAAAAATCGTTTCGTTTACAATAGAACTAGAGAAAAAACAGTAAATTAGTACAAATGAAATAAACAAAAATTACCAAACAAATGTAGTTTGCAATATAGGTAAGAGATGTAATTAATTTTTAAATCAACTTTTTTTTTCATCATCACTGTCTGCTCCTTTAGTTCACATGTGTGTAGAAGTGTTCTTAATACACTTCTTCTTTTACACAATGCAAAAACTTTAAAAAACGAAACATCTTAGTAGAATAATAAATCGTCGAACAATCAATCACTTGGGATCGCGCAAAGCCGTTAATTACAAAAGTTTACATCCAAACTTGGAGTGTTAGTGTCAAGAGTAATTTGTTTAAGTGATGTGGCGAAAATATTCATTATTATAAATTTTAATATGCCTTTAAAAACATGTTGTGACACGATTAATCGTGTTCTATTTTAGGTTCGTTTGATCGACGCGACGACTCAACGTTTCCTCAGTGAAATCTGTAGATTTCGAGTTTCAGTTGTCCAAAAATAAAATTTTAGATAATAGATGACGTTGTTTAGAATATTTACGTTGCCTTGTGCACGAAGGAGCTTAGACTCCGTTGGGAATCTTAGCTTGATCTGTTAATTCATTATGTATTAAGTTATCTGGTTAGTTGAAAATTTTAATCCTTTTGAGACATGGAAAGCCATGGTTTTAGAATAGTGTACAGCGAAGGGTGGTTATGATAAAATAAAGCTGGGCTTATTGTTCTTCGTAACTTATGCGTTATTTACCACTATTACCACCACTTCTATAGTAAAATCTAGCCTACGTTAAGATTATGCACTAGGCTAATTCCGTAAGTCTCTGTGGTGTTTGCTTAATTTAAGTTTCCCGAAGTCTCTATAGGTTTTTGATAGTTAAAATATCGATATTTTTTATAGAAAAAAACTTTATCATGACGTTAAATATGGAGTCATAAGTAATTACTTAAAAAAACCTTTCAAAGATGTGTTACTATCGAATGGATTTTATTTTTGTACGTGTTTTTTTTTACAGTCGAATGCAAAGGCACATCATGGGAATTGCTCCGAAATGAATCTCTTTGTCAATGTCGATTTTAAAGCTATATATGTCCCAGCTCGAATCAGTTCATTGCAGAACTAGTTTTAAATTTATTTCTCTTTAACGTTTATATATTTACTATAGTAAAATACTAGCTGTCGTCCGCGACTCAGTCCGCGCGGTATTAAAAATATAATAAGTTGCCTGTGTATTCTTCTAGACTATTTTGTACATCTATGCCATATTTCAGCGGTATCCGTGCAGCCATACTGAAGATATCTTCAAACAAAAATCCATCCGTCCAAACATTCGCATTTATAATATTAGTAAGATATTACTAAGATAAGATTAAACAAATTTAAATTGTCTTCCGTTCATATAAAGACAATGGACAAAATATTTGTGTCAAGTCGTTCAGTACGTGGTTGAATTCTCAGAAATAAACATTGAATTTAAAAATTCTTTACTTGGAACTCTTAGGTTGGTTACTCCTCTTAATATGAATATAAATTCATAGTAATAAAACCATTGAATTATTCTTTTGTTAAAGAGAGAGAGAGAAAGCATAAATTGAAAAGGATTGTTTTCCTTTTCTTATTTTAAGAAAAAAAAAGAGCAAAGAGGTCTTACTAAAATGTTTAATACACGTGAAGTAAGTAATCAATGTACATATTTATAAGACAAGATCTAGTCTAGGTCGTCTCAGGTGGTTCGTATTTAAATATTGATTCTAACCTCGACGAGCGTATACCTTGTGACACAGTTATTTGTAACAAAATAAAATTGTAATTGAATAAATAAAGTAGGCAACATTCACTTTGTGTTCGAATTTTAAAATTCAGTACATGACCTTGAAGTATTTAAATATGACCTCAAATCATCCTTGTCACTAAATTGCAGTTATTGGAGTCCACGCCAAAGTTTGTTGAATAAAAAGATTTCGATAGTGAATGTCAGAGAGAGACGCGTCTCTGCGGAGTATCTCTTAACAATGTACATAGTTAAAGCCGACTGTGTGATGTTATAAATTTTGAAATATTCTTCACCAAATTGACACTGCTTTGTAAGAAATGAATACTACTATATATTTTTATAATAAATACTTTTTTCTACATTTATAATAAAACAAATTTTGGCATGACAACACTAAAAATAAAAACATATCATGGTATAATCTTAAAACCTTAACAGTTGACTCCGCAATATCTTTCGTACAGATAAGCTGGTTGAAACTTAATCCCCGAAGGTAAGCAAGTCTTAATTACAAAGTTCATATAATAATTAAAAAAAAAAATAACCAAAGAAATAAAATGCATATACATATTAACAAGCATATATATGTACAAGTAAATATTTTTATAAATTTTGCAATATGGAATGGAGGCTTTTACTCAATACATCTACTTATCTTACTATATAAGTAGGAAAACTCGGATCGTAAACTTTAGATAGCTTTAAAAGCTTTCGTCATAAAACTCCTGTACTTTACCGAAAACAGGAATTTTACTGTCAATGGCTTTTATACTTTTGTAATTATATTCTCGAGGACAATTCTTTAAGTGTTAATTTGACGTAAATAGGAACGTATTTTTTACTTTACAAAGTAAAAAAGAATCGAATAACATAGCGCAAAGTTTACTCGATAGATTTCAGGGTTGAGGTAAATAAAAAAATATGTTATTGAATACATAGGCTTTTAAAACAATTTTATTACATTTATTATTTTTTTTATAATATTAATAAAATTGATAAATATAAATGCTAATGTTTAGATGTATGGATAGATCTCGCTGAAATTTGGCATAAATATAGAACATACCCTGGAAGAACACATACGACTTCTAATTATTTTTTAATAACTCCGCTGGGATTGAGTCGCTGGCGATAGCTAGTTTTTAATTAATTGGAAAATATATACGTCCAATGAACTAGAGAACCCATATAAAATAATCGTTCAAGGAATTTTTGTATTTAAAAAATAATTTTTTTTTTGCTAAATTTCAATAAGTTTTTATCAAGGTTCGAGGAATTTAACTAATTAGTTGTTTAGCTAATAGAAGCGGAACATTCGTGTCTGTAAAACTAATAAAGCTTCGAGGAACGCTGGAAATAAATTCATGAAAATTGCGTTTTAATGTTCTATTCAGTCGCCGAGCAACAGCAGTTTAAAATGCGGATTGTAGTCGATTTCAATTTTATACGAATTCAACTTATTAAAATATTCCTTGTTTCGATTTTTTTTTAAATATTTCGATAAAAATTAAATTGATGTTAAATCATAATATGTACATACCAGGTTATATACGTTAAGTGGACGTAGATAATCCTTAGAAAAAAGGTTGAATAGAAGTTATTTTTTAATTAATTATTTCATTTGAATATCTACGATATCAACAATTATTACAGGTACTTAATCCATTCATACCTGTATTTTATTTTACGTTACAAAATAAATTCTAAAAGCTCAATCTAAAATTTAATATTAAACCACTTTATTACTAACTATTTCAGTCTACGCAGATTGCTAAGTCTACGTTGTCGTAGCAAAATGTCTACAACGGAGACGAGCTGTCTACGAGATTTTCTTGAAAAGCTGTTTTGTATCAGTTTTTTACTAGACTACGATCCCACAACATGAGAAGACGAGGCTTTGATGTTTTTTTTCTTTATTTAGTTGGCGAAGGGAAGACATGGACGAAGATACTTTTAAAACTTATATTATTCAAAGGACGTAGCTGACGTGGTTATTGCTTTTTGAGATGAACATCCTATTTGATATTGATGATTATTAATTTTATGGCTTGGTAAATATATATTTAGACCAGTCTGCGACTCCGTCGGCACGGGACAAAAAAAAATTATATAGTAGCCGATTTTTAAACCTAATGAATATGCATATAAAATTTCCTAAAAATCGGTCAAGCCGTTTTGGAGGAATATGGTAACTAACATTGTGACACGAGAATTTAGAATTTTAAATAGAATCTTACTTTAAGTTAGTGTATTATTTCTAAGTTCACGGAGAGTTCTTCTTAATTATGTTTTAATAAAAAACAATTTTGTTAAATATTTTAATACATTTTACATATCCCAGGCTCTGTAATTCGTTCTTGGTTTACAAACAAACGCTAATTGCCTCACGTATTGCTGTAAAATATTCAGCCACATATTAAATGCCAATTTGTGGTAAAATTTATTTCGTTCATTATGTTTTAAAGTTAATTTAGAGATAAAATTTATAACGATATATTGTTGGATATTAATTTCAAGTAGATAACTAAGAGTCAATGTTAATGAAGAAAACAATTGTAATCTAACTTACAGCAGATTATTATTTACTTAGAGCACATTAAGTTAGAAAATTCTACACTGAAAGCATGCATTAAAGTAACCAGTGAATCTCAGTGACAGACACAGTAAATTTCTCAGATAATCTTTGAAGTTATAAACATATCAAAAATTTTACAAAGTTTTCAAAAAGGTTACTTAGTAGAGCCACCTATATCATCAGCTCACTATGCGTCCCCACTGAGGGGTCGGAGCCTACCCTAAGTTAGGGTGGTTAGGCCATAGTCAACCACGCTGGCCATTGCGGGTTGGTTGACTTCACTCATATCTTTGAATTTCTTCTCAGATATGTGCAGGTTGCAGCACGATGTTATCCTTCACCGTAATAACGTCGGATAAATGTACATATGTAAATCGGAAATCGCAAAACATATTGGTACATGGCGGGATTCGAACCCAGGACCTGCAGATTGCAAGTCAAGTGCTTGAACCCCTGAGCCACCGACGCTCTTGCCATCTATAGTTAATGTGTAGAATAGCATATAATAAAGTGCATTTAGTTTATTACTTTAATTAGGCACTTTATCTACAGTTTAAATCTATATATCTATAATATATACAGTTCTTTTACCTTTTATAAGCTCAATAACATGAATATTAGTCCTTAAGAATGATTCCGACGTTATGGTTAACAATATAGCTTAATTTGTTGAATGAAACGAAAAGCTCGTCAAGCGAAAGCTTTGACGGAGTAGATAAAAGTTAAAAAAGTACATAGTATATAACGGAAGTCGCTCATTAGTTAATGGAATCGTATTGAGCGGCTCAGAAATTATTTCACAGTCGCAACGCTATCCGAACTGCGTAAACTTTCGTGGAGTTGCAATGAACTGTAGCATGACTTGTTTTTTATAAAAATACGTGATTTTATAATGGTTTCAGTTATTATAGAAAAGAAGCTTTCGCCCGCGACTCCGTCCGCATGGTATTAAAAAACTCAATTAGTAGCCTATATGTTCTTCCAGGCTATGTTCCACTTGTATGCCAAATTTCAACGAGGTCCATGCAGCTGTTCTGGAGATAACTTCAAACAAACATCCATTCAATCATTCTCACTAATAATATAAGTAAAATATGAAGGTTAAAATATATGTTTTAGTATATAAGCGTATTTTGTACCTATTGCTTTACGGTAAATACGTACTGGTAATATTAGAGTTAAGCTAAGCATTTTTCAATTCGTTTTGAATTTTTTAAATGTCATAAGAGTTTATTTTTTTTTCTTTGATCTTGCCAAAGCTTTGTGCAGAGAATCCTAATACCAAATAAGAGGTAATTTACAAAAGAAAAGAACAAAAGTTCTTATTCTAAAAATCAAACCTTTAACTTAAATTCCCCTCACTGTGTTCAAAGTAATAGATTTAACGGCAGTGTTCAGTGTTTGGTGGCAAACTTTTAGTCTAAGCTCCACATACACTATCCTTAAATCCATCAAGCGATACTGCATTTTCGCAATGTCTTACTTATAGTTTCTGCAGACGAATTGTAAATCTTTCTTCTCTCAGTGAAGTAACACTTTATCCAATACATTGGCAAATAGATAGACATAGACGGAAACTGAATAACAACAACTCTATTCTCTGCTAACTTAATATTTTTGTCTCTGTTAAGTACTTATAACGAAATAAAAAATATATCTTTTTGTATATCTTATCTTTTAAGTACAAAAACCCCGTTCTGCCAATGTCATGAGATTATTCTCCATTCCTTAAAAGACCCACAACATAAAGTAAGATTATTTAATTATTGTTGTTTGTGCTCGTCGCGTTGGTAGCGTGGAATTTTATATTGGATTAAGTGAAGGATAGGGAACGTTCTCAACTCGATGTATCATCTCAATGACTACCATTAATCAATTATTCAATGTTATAGAATTCTGAATAAAGCCTAATTCTTATCTGTGCACAAATGTTTACAATGTAAATATAAGACAAGGTCTATATTAATACGTTAATTCACGTACCAACATTTACAACGTTTAACGTAATTTAAATGCAAAAGATTAAAAACGATATGTTTATTTCAATTCCTAATTAAGTTAAAATCAACTTTATATTCCACATTGGATGTCTTTTCCCTTCACGATACAAAATGTATAATAAACTAAACATAAAAATTGAAAATAAGCACTGTTTTATAAATACAGTATTTTTAACAAGTTGTTTCTCGGAACAATTTTTCCCGTTTGATATTTTGTCACGCGTTAGGGATTTACAAGTTATAACGATTCCGAGTTATTCTGCAATATTTTTTTTACTTCATTTTAGAATAAATTGAAATGCAAACAACAGCTTTAAATGTATTTGACGGAAAATTATAAAAATGTTTGTGTTTTATGCTTTCGTAAAACATATAGAGCTGAACGCTGAGCCTTTTATAAAGGAGAAAAAAATCGCAGTATCTTGGATTCTCGCTTATACAGGCTTGACTATACATTTGACTGTATTAAGGTCGTTCATCGGGACCAGACAATAATTGTCACTTATAGAGGTTTCTCGCTTATCCAAGTCTGACTGTATTTTATTGAGCTTTAATCTTCATTAGGAAGGTTGCACTGAAACCTGTTTAAAAAATATTTGTAAGTAATAATTCTACTTTTTAATCATTTTTATACATTTTTTTCAAATTATTTCATAAAGTACTGTTTACTATATAATACGTAATAGTATTTAAACTATACAAAAACAATGGTAATTATTGCATATAGTAAATATATCATTTGTAATATACTTCTAAGTATTATAAGTCTTGACGTTTTTTTTTTTCTTTTTTTTTTTAAATTTCAGATTTTTGTTAATTTACTAAAATTTCTTGTACCATTCCAACTAAGCTCTATACTTGTGCTTGGTTACGACAAAAGTCAAATGGCAGTATCTGAACCCCCGACCACTTGATCGAAATCCGTACCCTTAACCAGGCTATTGACGCTTCAAATTGCTGGCGTTTGCAATCGAGACATGCAGGTAATTTTCCGTTAAGTGTTTTCATTTTAAGTTAGAGGACAAGAAGGGTCTAAGTTACTTCCTCATTACTCCCACCTGCTACTTTGTTAATCTAAGTGTTTATAAATTACGAAAACCACTCAGACCTGATCATCGATTTTCTTGTGTATCCCTTAAGCATTAGAAATTAATAAAGATAAATACAATTTTGATCTTAGTACATAGTACAATGGGAATGTAAATATTTTCTCAGAAAAACACTAAATAAAATACTCAAAAACAGAATCTTGTATCGCCATTTGTTTTTTAAATTAATATTTTTACTTGGAATTTTGAAATTGATAAAAATCTACGACTAAATGTTACTACGTACTAATATTATAAATATGAATGTTTAAAAGGATGGGTGTTTGTAGAAATATCTAGAACGGTTGTATAGATCTCCCTAAAATTTGCCATGCATGTAGAACATAGCCTGGAAGAATACATAGGTTACTAATTAAGGTTTTTAATTCCGTGTGGACAGAGTCGCAGGCGACATATAGTACGTTATAAAGTAAACATATAAAAGTCTATATAACCGTTCTTTTACTTTGAAAATCTGAAGCCATTTCTCTGAACATTCCTGCTCCGAAGAATCCGATTAATTTAGAAAGCATCCAATTTCGAACCTTTTCGCCTTATGTTCCTAAATATACCCTCACATTAAATGGGGATCCTTTTTTTTCCTCAGTTTGTCTGTAGGTAGCATTATATACCTTTTTTTTGGTTCAAAAACAACTTAGTTCAGTCACTGCTGAATTTCAAATTTATAAACATTATTATGAACAAATTAATTCATACATCGTTTTGACAAATGATTGAACATTGAACTTTTTAACAAAATATTATTATGTCTGATAACTTTACCTTGATTTGTTACACGCATGATCTTCTAAAAAATCAATTTAATTAAAAAAAATCTTTGTATTTCCTGCAAGCGTTTTTGCTTCTACAATCTAAAAAAAAGCAATTTACAAAAAGTCCAGCTCCACAGGGCTGTCGTGATCAAGGAACGATGTTAACAACGAGGGACATCAATCAACGTCCAGGCACAACCCTGAACGGAATTATTGTCGTAATTTTATAAAGCCTTTATTGAGGGGTAACTTTTATTACACCCGTCATCGGTGTAGCGTAGATTTATTTTTTAATTTAATTTTTTTTCACGTAGAAAATTGTTATTAACTTATAGGGACATTGACTGATGGCGCGTAATTTATTTCTTCCTTTTATTTAACTAACTGAGTTTTCACAGACGAAACATGTTTGCAAAACATTCAGTTGATACTAGTTTTATTCTAAGATGATGAGACAGACGTATTTATGTTTTTCTTTCTGTATTTATTACTTCAAAGACACAAGCTCGTACCTCAAAGATTTCTACTATTAATCCTTATATCGCCATAATAATCAATGATAAAATATAACAATATTTTTTTATTTAAATACTACAAGCATAGCGAAAT
Organism: Papilio xuthus; assembly: GCF_000836235.2. Taxonomy (NCBI): domain Eukaryota; kingdom Metazoa; phylum Arthropoda; class Insecta; order Lepidoptera; family Papilionidae; genus Papilio; species Papilio xuthus. The sequence continues at coordinate 2,075,596 of NW_013530612.1, read as the reverse complement.
AATCGACTTGAGTGAAAACATTCCGCAACATAGGTTATTGAAGTTCCGCTCAGAGCGAGTTACTCAGACATGCAGGTGCCCGCCTTTTACCAGCGGCTGGAACTTAACGTATTATAAAATTTAAAAATGCATAAATAATATCTTCAAGCATAGTCACTAAAGGATTAGATAGATGGTAAGATATTTGAAAAGAACTATACTAACGATATGTTATGTTATTCCATCTAGACTGAAGATAGTTTTCTTTAGTACTATATTAAATCGCATGAGAAGTGGAAATGATCCTACGTTGAAGCGTAAATTGAAGCAATCATAACATTGTAGTTCAACGTAAATTCAACTTGAGGGGAGACCGCGATATAAAGAATTCTATCAACGCTGAATTCATGCCTTCTCACATTTGGACAAGCTTTGTGTACGTGGTTATACTGTTAGCGGATTTTATGCCGGTTTATGTTTTTTTATCAAAAAAAAGGGTCTTGACAGACAGACGGACGGACAAGAAAGTGATAGGATCACGAGTTCCGTTTTTTTTTCTTTCGAGGTACGGAACCCTAAAAATTATGAAAACTACCTAGGTAGACCTAGGAAGAGATGGACTGCTTGAAAGGGGACATGATTAAGAAGGCAGTGACAATTGACATGATGAGATGACGGTAGATAGATTTGGAGGATGGAAACCTGGAGCGCCGACCCCACGTAAGAGGGATAAGGAGAGAGACGATGACGTTTGAATCGCTTCTAAAAAATCGCTCAAAATAGCGCCCTACGATACTTCACTTTGAAGTGTGAATATGACATGACATGCCGACTGAGATGAAATAAGCTGTGCAATCTGAGGCGTCATTTGTTGTTACCTCGGGGTGTAATAAAAACATTCTCGACTAACATTCATAACATAATACATTTTGAAAATATAATTTTACTACGAGACATTTTTAATACTAAAATATTTCTTATACGAAGCGGCGGTTCCAGAAATGTATAATATCAGAAAACTGATTAAATATTTAATTTTAATAATAAAATTATTGGTAATTTATTATTCCGTTAGGCTATTGTTCATTGGTGTTAGTGCCATCATCTTTATCGTCTTCCAGTAGTTATCCCAGTGACGTAGGGTCAGCGAACTAAGTTTTCGTCCTCCAGATTAATCTAACAATAATAGTAATGTATTAACTTTGGAAACTATTATTATTTTAAATATAATAATTATTATGGTAAAGAATTTCTAATTTAAACTCTCCGTCATAATTATAAAAGGACTTTCAAATCAAAATCATGAAAATCCACATCCAGTGCTTATAAATAAGAAGTCTCCGATAACGTGATATTTGTATTCAGTTCGCGTAACGTCTTTGCCGTCCTTATTCTGGGTCGTACATCACGATATATGAACCTCGCGCCACCTTAATATTTGCTCATTTTGACGTCAAATGCATGAAACATTTTTCGTAGGAATTCACTTTGCGGTTTATTAAAAGTAATTTGGTAAATTATATTGCAAACACTTGTAAACAATATATCAAGAAAACGTTAAACAAAAATTAAACTTATAATTAACAAATACAGATGAATATCAACAAGTTACATGAAAAGAAAATGGCGTCACCCCGTCCGTTGTCCCCGAGGCCTTTTTTATCATTAGAAAGTAAAACTATATGTAATATCTATTTACCTTATTTAATGTTATTTGAACAATGTTAATAAATTAAAATTTAACTTAAGTAAGATTCGACAGCGATATCCTTAGGTTTACTGAATAGGCACTTAGCGTAATGTTGGGTCGATGTTGGCCCGATACGAAAATTAGTATGGAAGGCCTGATGTTTATAATAATAAACATCGTGAAAGAAAAAAAATATGAAAGCTTCTATTCGAGTTTCCCTTTCCCCACTTTGTATACAGAAATGTCAGATTTTAGTTCTAAATATTTCTCCGGAGACATTTCAGCCAGAGGAATAATTAGTTGAAAGGAAATTTTATTTATGAGCACCGTCAATTGATGCTTTGCGTTTGAAGTAAAGGAATTTATTTTTTGTTTGCTTTTAAATTTTGCTTTTTTATTTGCAAGAACAAGTTATATAAAGAGTACCATTACCAAGGAGTTTGTACCACTAGCTACATCAGATGCCGAGATTACAACAAATAGGATTCCACAATCTCTACATAACCTATTAGGTCACACACATGAGTGCTGCATGATATGTATATTCCTATCCACTATTAATCGCCCTTGCTCTTATTAAATTCCGAAATTACTTTTCTGTTATAAATATTAGAAAATTAAGAAATAGCGATATGATTTAATAACTACTTGTCGCTTACAACTCCGTTCGCTTGCAGTTAAAGAAAAAATTAGTAGCCTGTATGTTCTTCCAGACTATTTTCTATATCTAGGGAAAATTTCAGCAAGATCTGTTCCATTCCGGAGAAACCTTCAAACAAACATCCATACATCCATCCAACCATCTACACATTCTGATTTATTATATTAGTATTTAATGATAATTCAATTCATTGTAAGAATAATATTTAGTAAAAAAAAACATAATCAAGGTTGCGGGAGCGTCCTGGATGCAGGTAGCATATGACCGGTCATCGCGGCGATCTTTGGGGGAGGCCTATGCCCAGCAGTGGGCGTCTCATGGCTGACAAGAAGAAGAACATAATCAATGTCTGTATTATTTTTTGTAACAGTTTTTTTGTTGTACATTTTTCAAATCCTTATGACAATAGTTTTCAAGTGACCCCAGCGAAGTATAAGAAATAATCTTATACTTTGTTGTTATTGACTCGTATGTGATTCCCGATGGACAATTTAAAAACTCATTGCCTCGTTCGCAGTTCCAGAACGAATTGATTTTTCTTTTATATCTGAAGTTTCTTTTGTTCCCTTCTAATAACTGTTGTATTTCTTTTATTATAGCCAATCTTTTTAAAATAGGTAGCTTCAAAAAAATACGAATATTAGAAAATATTTGAATCAATTTTCTGAACACCCTATAGACTGGGAAACCGTAAGCTCTGTTAAATCCGATAATAATTTATAACTGCTATCAAATAAACGAACATCAAAAATAACGAAAACCAAATATATTTTAGGAATAAAGCGTCCGATGACGTCACTGTGACGTAATAAAGCAAGTCCACACAAACGGTCGGTTCACTCTCGATACATGAACAAGCTTGTAGCAAACATGCTCCCTCTATTGCCGCTAAATGAACAATATTACATCAATAGCTTTTCTCTAAAACTTCGTATGCGTTTTCATTTCTGGAATAGAAAATATACTGTAATCCTTTAATATTTAAAACCTTTAAATTATAAAAAAAAAATTGTTCCATAAAATATTACAAATCTTTGAGACTCTACCTAATTCTGTGGTAAGTGGTGGCCTCTTTTCTAGGCCTTAGATTTTTTTTATAATACATTTCATAAACTAGCTCTTAACCATATTTTAACCAGATGTTAAGTGATGATGTGGTCATAGGGTCGTAATTCTATTAAATCGTGTTAATCGTTACACTTATAAAAAAGTTAAACAAACATTGGAACTTTATAAGTTAGAGTATACGAGTAGTATAGATTCTTAGTAGATTTTTTTCAGTACAACTAATGAACGCACTGTTTATTGTCCGATAAATCTAATCTTAGTGAAATTGAATATAAACTTAAGCATTTAAATCCCCCCTTTCATTAGATACTCAATTTGTCTGAATGAGAAAACATTGACGCTTCCCGTTTTTTGCCCCTTTCACGCCATTACGTCAAAAGTTTTTTTTCCTCCGGCATTTTAAATGCGACAATCCAAATTAGTCTAATGCGGATGGACTAATTTACTTTTTTCTTTTGCTAATTGCGGATATAAAAACTTAAACTCCTTTTTTTCTATTATTGAATTTAATTTCAATTTTAAATTTAATTTCGATTTTAATTTCTCTTTAACATCGGCAAATATTTAAAAATACACAAATTAATTAATTAATACTGCCAAAGTACATTAAAGAGATTAAATAGAAATAGGTTTGTTAGTACAACTTTGACTTAACTTAAAAGATAAGTTCATACCAAGAGATTAATATTAAGCTGTCGAGTACTTCCATGAATTGAGTTCTACGGTTGATTTACGTGTATCCATAGAAAGGTTCGCTTTCGACTAATCAATGACAGAAGACATGAATAATACCCATCATTCCCTTAACTGGTTGCTACAGTTTCGAATAATTAATTCTCTGGGTGTGTACGTTTGCCTCTCTGAGGCATTCGAGTTACTGCGCATGCGTTGCGCACATCGGTACGTGGCGGGTTTTATAGGGCGCGCATTGTTTTGATTAGGAACGGATGCGTGGTAGTACGCTTTAAAAAATAATTCTAAACTAGTTATGATGGAATAATATACTAAGGGGACTGATGAAATTATGTGATACACTTCACATTTTAATATTTGTAAACGCGTAATTCAGTTAATTAGGATGGAATATAAAATGTCAAAAATAAATATTAAATACAGTCCTATAGCACTAACTGTGCTTGTTACGGTATCTGAAATAAGAAATTAGGAATCCTTAAAAATGTCTCATTGAAATTAAGAGAGTATGGACACCCTAAACACAGCCTCCAGCACCCGAGAAGGTTTCATATTGACCTATACGTATTACGAGTACTCTCTACGTTCTCTTTCAGGGTGTGCGAGGGAGAAACAAGATAGTACAATTTGAAAATCGCCTACGTAAGAAAGAGCCAACCATAATATAGATGCACAGCTAGGTTTACAGTGTTCAGTGTGCCTGGAACTCCGGTGAAAGTCGGTGCCACGCGATTTATCCCTTTTTATTTCGCACGCGAAACAAATCGCCAGCGAAAATTGTTTGAAACATTTTGAAAATCGAACAGTGAGGTGGTAATAAGAAATTTCAGTGGCAATTTATAATACAAATAGACTGTTTTTATGTGAAAATAGTGTTGAATGTGTTAGTGCGAGTCGCATATTTTTTATACGACTCAGTTGTTCCAGTCCTGAGGGAGTCGTTTACGGAATGTGAGTAATTTTGGCGATTTAATGGCCTTTTAGATAACGCATCGAAAGTTAACGCCTGGTTAACGTCGGTGCTAACATTTTAATCAAAATTTACTATACCAGTTAATACTTTATGAGCAAAAAGTTATCAATACTTATGATTTTTTTTTAATTTATAAATTGTGTGTTCACTTAATTAAGACTACATTTTATTGTACAAAATTTCTACTTAAAAGTAATAAAAACATTTGACATGTAATATATTTCTATTTGAACTATTATTTTAAAAAATATTTTAATATAATTAAGCAAAATTTTGACTGTCATTTGTTACTTCGCTTAATTAATCTCTTAAAACAGCTATACATAAAATACTTTAGGCGCCACATTGGTAAATTTTTCATAGGTCAATAAAAATAGGTCAAATTCAAGAATCGTTTGCAGCAAAACATTTTTTAATCTTTGTCTTTTTTATTTGAATGTGTTTGTTCTTGTTATACTGTTGTTTTTTCTTTTTCAGAGGTTTTAACAAAAAATTAAGATGATTCAATGAATAACCATTGAATAACTTTAATCATACACAAAAAATATGATAATCCATACACTACAAGTTGGTTCCGAGTTGAAAAACATCATCATCATCATCAACCTGCCCTTCTCCCTATTGAGGGTCGGCACAGTATGTACTACTCCTCCATACATCTCTACCAGCCGTCATATCAAAATCTACCCCCTTCCTACGCATATCTTCTTTCACACAATCATTCCATACTTTTTTGTTCTTCCTCTACCTTTGTAGCCATCCACATTCAATCTTATTACTTTTTTGCTTATATCATCATCCCTCCGCATAACATGTCCAAACCACGCTAATCTTTTACTCCTCAATTTTCTCGATCACTAGCGCTACTTTCAAACTAAAAATTGAAATTCCGATTTGAAATACATAAAACACAGATAAATTGAGAACCTTCTTTTTGAAGTCTCTTAAAAATACCATTGAATCACATAATGTTTAGTAGATTTGTACCTCTTATTCGCTACTATAAAACCAGTACGCTTAACCTATGAATTTAAATGATGATATTATACGATACTAAGCGTACCATAAGCGATGAGCATGCATGGATGTATTGACATGGAAGAAGATAGAAAAGTGTGTCAGCGAGGAAACTAAAAATATAATAGTATGCATAATTTTTCAATCCAGATATTTAACCGTTTTAGAACGGTCTCAAATGATCATTCCACGTCATGTCTTACTAATATTAACAGTGGTAGAGCCCGCTTTAACATCTTCGCACAAATTGGCCCGGCTCGCCCGGTGAAATACCACGACCACACAGAAGACAGGCATGAAGTGGGAGCAATTCCGCGTTTCGTCTGATGAGTGTGCGTCCCGGAGGTCTAATTTAGTCCTCTTTCTCTTTCCACCCTTTTCCATATAAGGAAAGGATGGGAAGTGGAAGTGGACTTTACGGATGAGAGGATGCATGGAAAGGCAAGACATTTTCTTTCTGTGCATCCTCTCCTCCGTCGATTAAAGGTAGGCAACGTATATGCAATTACGTATGTCTACGGGCAACGGTCACTTCGCTATTTCAGCGATTTCAGGTGGCCGCTCGCTCGTTTGCCACCTTATGATATAAAAAAAGCAAATGTTTAGATTAATGGATGTTGGTTAGAAGGTACGAGTATCTCCAGAACGGTCCAAGGAATCACGATGAAATTTGGAATATATATAGAACAAAGTCTGCAAGAATACTGGCTACTAATGAAGATTTTTTAAATTTCACTCGTATTGAATCGCGGAGGTTAGCTAGTATAGGATTTCAATAATTTGAGATATTTATACTTTTACTTTTTGTATGTACCATAGTCTCTTAAGGGTCTTTCATAAATGTGTTTATCTAGTGACCACTACCGTAAGACGTAGACCAGTTAGTATCTCGAGACTGGAAGTGTCTGAAAGTATTTAGAATTATAGTGCAATTCTTGGATTCTAACTAATAAATTCTATTAGAGTTTGTATGACCCATAGCAAGAACAAAAGTAACCGACGTTGTCAGATGATTTAAGTTAATAAAGCCGACGAATTTATCATTATAATACTACAAAATAAATGACAATTACTCTTGAAAGTCGGTCAATCCGTTTAAGTCATATGACGTCACAATGTTGTAGACATAGTCTAATACATAGGATAGCCACCTACTCAGTCGGGCATCAAGAAGACTGATATATTTAATAGTCGAAGACTATATCAATGGTTAATGGAAATAAGAAGTACGGAAAAAGCGAACAGCTATTAAGCCATACAATTTTTAGGAACAAAATAAAACATTTTACTTTTTAATAAATATTCCTTTAACTTTTTCAGTATTTATATATTAAAAGCACTTATAATTCGTGCTTTTAAGTAGAATAATCAGCTCACTATACATCTCCACTGAGAAGCTCGGAACTTAGGGGTGAATAGGCCACAATCAACCCAGCTGGCCCAGAGCGGGTTGACTTCACACATATCTTTTAAATTTCTTCTCAGATATGTGCATGTTGCATCATTATGTTTTTCCTTCAACGTAAGACTATCGGTTAAATGTATATATACGTCTATCGAAAATCAAAAAACACATTGGTACATGGTGAGATTCAAACCCAAAACCTGCAGATTACAAGTCAAGTGCTTAACCCTTGAGCCACCGATGCTCTTAACATGAATACAATATGTTTATTTAGTTTTTTAGTTTATTTACAAAACATTGTAATTAGTGTAATACATGATTTTTATTGCCAGTAAACAGAGTAGGCGTAAATTTACTTTCGCGAAAGAAAATCATCGTAACGTGACAGTTCATTACGTGTTAATGTTGTTCTTAGAACTTCTCCGCTGTGGTCTGCCTACACAGTTACTGTAGGCGTTAATTTATACTTACTCTGTTTAAGCTGAAATGTTTAGAAAGCTTTAGTTGATCATGAAACGACTGAATGTTTATTTTTAATTATCCTTAACTTACTAATATTATAAATGCGAAAGTTTCGATGGATGGATGTTTGTTCGATGTCTCCGCAACGCGCTCAAGGGATCTTGATTAAAATTGACATAGCTGTAGAACATAGTCTGATAGAAGTTAAGTTTTTTAAATTCCACGTGAATGTAGTCGCGGACGACAACTTGTGTTTTATAAATTAAAAATCACTATTAAACTATCTACTACTGATATTACGTGTCTCTTTGAAACAGATGGACACGGTCCCTTTCTTTCGTGATAAAGATAATATTACATAAAAACAATACATTCGTCTAATTCGACCAATTAGCAATTAATAGTAGAGAAGGCTTTATGAAGTGCGAATAGAGATCTGATGGATTCTAGTGTCGCGTTATGCGGTGTTTAAAATTGCCTCAGCTTCGATGGGCTCCCCATTGTCCCATACTTCTGTTAGCGAAGGGTTAACAAAGGGCCGATCCGACCCAATTAGACGTTTCTCTTGTTACGAGGAGAGGCGATGGGTTAAATTACGGATATATCTTCCTTGTTAGTGCGTATCACGTATCGAGTGGTAATCACATTTTTGCGGCGTCGCTTTGGTTTCCACTTTAATGACGGCCGTTGTTGAAACTGACGTGTGACGTTGATCGACCGCAAATAGGAACGTTAAATTAATGAAGCTTAATTATTTAACATTTTATTTCACGAATACATTAATTAATTTTGAATACTACAAAATTCACGTTCGTAACCAAGGCGTTAGGAAAGGCGAGTCTTCCATTAGGCGCGATCTTTAGATTACCAGACGAATAGCTATAGCAAACCCATAATCAAGCTTTTTAAAATTGAGTCAGGAGCAGAGCATATTGAATATTGTATTTCAGTCACTAGTAGCGACAAAGCATATTTGTTAGTTTCGCATAATCAGATTGTTTTAAAACCTTATCTCAAAAGTATACATATCGTCGCCACATTTTGTTATGTGCAAACTAAATAAGGTAACTAAGTTGATGTATATTGAATTGTAAAAGCAAATGCCCACAATATGAAAGAGTATTCTGCAATGGTATGGATCGAAGCATTTTTATTGTCACCATCAACACACGGTAAGGGCCTTTGGCATATTGCCAAGTCGTGTACAGCGGTTTTGTTATCTCTATAACCCGAACGTAATGGCACATGCGACGTATATTGAAAGCATACGTACGGACTTCAATACTTAGATTTTTAGGTACCACTAGCGGCCGCCCACGACTTCGTTAGCACAGAAAAATATGACCGCGTACATCAACTACCTTCTCGTAAATGTTCGGTCAAAATTGGTGCAGCCGCTTCGGAGATTACACGGAACAAACGCGTCATTGGGGTTAGACAGACAATAGATTAAAAAATGGTTTTTCGTTGTAAGCGACGCAAATACATATAAGTGATATAAAAATAGAAGAAAGTCTTTGAAAGCTTTTAGGACATTTTAAGAGACACAAGTAAACTTTCTAGGCTTCAAAAATAGCAAAGTTCAAGATTGATATAATTTTGTCTAAGTGTGTTCTGAAAACCCGATAATATCTTAAAATCATGTGTAATGGATTTTACGGGTCACGTGACGATATTACGCTTTCGTGAGTCACGATTTTTAATACTCTCTACCTTTGCGCAGCAAACGGGGAAGGTTGGGAATTGTTTGAAAACTATTTTATGAACACGAAACTGTATTAAAGTTATAACGAAGCAGGTTGCTTTTATTTTTTCTAACTTAGCGTTAAAGTTGATTATTTTTATATTTAGATTGTAAAACAATTTATTTAATATTATACTATACCAGTAATTTATAAAGATAACTTCGTGTCAGATTGGTTAGTGATAACTTGACAACAGCTTATTCTTCAACTAGCTGTTGCCCGCGACTCTATCCGCTCGGTATAAAAAAAACATAAAAAGTAGCTTATGTGCTCTTCCAGAAAATGTTCTGTATGTGTGCCAAATTTCATCGAAATCCGTTCTGCCGTTCTGGAGATACCTTCAAACAAAAATCCATCACTCGATCCATCTATACATTTGCATTTATAATATTAGTAAGGTATGGTTAAGTTTTCGATTTTCCCTCGCATCGGGATATTTCTAGCTGAAAGTTAGTCAAAATGTTGTTATAAATTTACGACGAGGAATAAAAAAATTCAATTCTCAGGTTTAATAACAAATTGCTCTTGATATCTGTCTGTATATATCATGACATTATTATAAAATTAATACATTATAATATAAAGAAAATGATAATGTAACGAAAGAAAATTCGTTTGGCCAATTATTTCAAATTGTCCAGATTTCTTATGATAAAAAGGGCAAAGGAATAAGACGAATGTAATCTAAACTTATTGGCTTCTCTCCAAGGCAGATATCAAATTCTCATCCCTTCATTACAATAAATAAAATCTCTCGGCAGACGATAACTTACTAGATTTTTTTTACTAACGCTTGTTTTCTTTAACGAGATAATTTTTATGGATTTAAATTCGACTAGCATACGTAATTTTTTACGATAATAATATTTAGCAATTGGCAAAGATATGTGTCTAATTATTTGCTATAATATTATGTAAGGTCCAATATAGTTATGTTTTTTAATGTTTAATTTATTATTTGAAAACTAACAGAAATATCAAGAAATTGAAACTGCCAATCGAACAACGGGATTCGAGCCCACAACCATGTGATAGTATGTCCATACTCTTAACCGTAAGGCTATTGATCATCATCATCATCTTCATCATCAGCTCACTATACGTCCCCACCGAGGGGCTCGGAGCCTACCCTAAGTTAAGGGTGATTAGGCCATAGTGAACCACGCTGGCCAAGTGCGGGTTGGTTGACTTTACACATATCTTTGAATTACTTCTCTGATATGTGCAGGTTGCATCACGATGTTTCCTTCACCGTAAGAACGTCGGATAAATGTACATATGTAAATCGGAAATCGAAAAACACATTGGTACATGGCGGGATTCGAACCCAGGACCTGCAGATTGCAAGTTAAGTGCTTGACCACTGAGCCACCGAGGATATTTATGCTTCATTATTATAAAAGATACGAGCACTCATTGTTTACTTAATGGACATCTCAGAAACACTATACTTGTTTGATCAGAAAATAATATCACAATGTATCTTATGGTGTTAGTCTTTCATTATAAACAATACCTTTGTATAGGAGATGCACTTCGCCTTTGTGTAGAAAACTTTGTAAAGAGATCCTTATATTTTGTCACGTGATATTTTTCCTAATGCCTGTTTCACACGTGGGCGGAATATTGAGTTAGTACAGTAGTGATTTTGAACGTATAAATATTAAGGTTATTTTGATTATAATTCTCAGAAATAAGTTACATCCTGCAAGTACTTTTAAATGAAAAACAAATTCACCGGAATATGCAATATTCCAGCCAGCCGTTTCTGGGAAATACAGTAAATTCATTATTTTTAAACCTTTTATAAAACTATTTGTACTATAATATAATTTTATTTATTTTTACAATATTAAAAATATGCATACTACGAAAATAACTTAAACAATTTATATTAAACAAATATTTTTGTATTATTTGTATATTTATATTACCTATCGCCTGCGACTCCGTCTGCGTGGGATTAAAAATAGATGTTGGCCGATTATCAGACCTACTCAATATGCTCAAAAAATTTCATGAGAATCGGTCAGGCCGTTTCGGAGGAGTATGGGAACGAAAATTGTGACTTTTGATGCTCGCTCTGAAGCTTATCAACTAATACGAAAATAGTTAAATAAAATCTAGTGAGTTTTGTTTAGAATTTCAATATGACAATTGTTAGTAGCAGTCGTGACGTGACTTGTAATCTGCGTGTTCTGGATTCTTATAAGTTAGACAAACAATAAGTCTGACTTATATGACCTTCCTTTTTTTTGATTTCGTAATAGTTTTAAGGAATAAAATCGAGAACTCTTAATACTCAATGTTAAGCTGAAACTCTATGTGGCGTCGAAAAAAATATTCTCTAAAATGCAAAAAAAACGGTGGCTAAAATTTAGGTTAACTCAATAAAAGTGCGTTGGCACCAAGATTGGCAAGGTTGCCAAATTTAAACAGAATGAACATAATTTATAAAAACATCGGGATTTTGTAGGGGTTTTTATTGCTTTTTGTGAGGAAAATGGGACGTACCCTCTACGATTAATTAATTTGTTGATTGTTTAACGGTCGTAGAATTTAATGGTCGTAATATGGACTTGACAACACGAATCTTGAATTCAGTGCCATATTGCAGTAGTTCTACCATTTCTTGAAATAAAATGGTTACCAAACATTTGACTTGTTCAGTTTAATTTTTTCGTAATATTATAAAAGCTACCAAACTTGAATCTTTGTGGTTTTTTAAACCACTAAGATTCCATTTGCAGGTACCCTTTACAGGCTTTTTCAAGTTACATTGTTATTATATGTGCAGATAAAACTATGATAGTACATTTCTCATAGAAATACCAGTCCTATGCGGTTAGTTTAGTGTGAAACGCGACTAAACAACAAGACCGAATCCGTCGCTTCACATTGAAAAACGTTGTCGTGAAAAAGTTCAATTACTGCCACTCCGGCGAAACTCACGTCCAAATTCCGTAACCGATGTGACAAAAGCAATAAAAAGCAAATGCTTCCTGAACAGAAAGAAAATGTTACATAAAACGAAACGAGTTGAGATCACATTTTTTGTGTCGCTCCTTGCAGCTTCGTCTCAGCCCTGACACTAGTGTTTCTTGACCTGTTTTGGGCGACGTTACATTGCGGATTTCTTCGCTTGGCAGGCGTGAAAGGAAGTTGCCTCTGATATTAATACTACGTCTGTAGACAATGTAGAAAATCTAGTGTTTTTGGCTAAGATTCATTCGAAGAGCGAGACGACTGTTTTTTGTTCACATTAGTAAACTGTTATAGATGGTTTGTTTTTCTATTACTTGACATTATTTCTTAACCTTGTGTTTATGTAACTTACATATGCTGTATCAAATTGTTAAAATAACAATAAAGAATATTATCAACTAAAAAAAATAGTGTATGTATAGGTGATTGAGGTTGGAACGGTCTGTCAGAAGCTGCCTTCACCTCTGGGTTACTCTGGGGCTTGAGTTATGTGTTTTTTTTTCTGATATTTTCATCATCATCATCATCATCAGCTCACTATATGTCCCCACCGAGGGGCTCGGAGCCTACCCTAAGTTAAGGGTGATTAGGCCATAGTCAACCACGCTGGCCAAGTGCGGGTTGGTTGACTTCACACATATCTTTGAATTTCTTCTAAGATATGTGCAGGTTGCATCACGATGTTTTCCTTCACCGTAAGAACGTCGGATAAATGTACATATGTAAATCGGAAATCGAAAAACACATTGGTACATGGCGGGATTCGAACCCAGGACCTGCAGATTGCAAGTCGAGTGCTTGACCCCTGAGCCACCGACGCACATACGACGCTCAGACGATATTTTCATGAGCAGTAACAATTTTATATAACGCTAATTCCATGAAGAATTTTATACAGGCTTCTTTAAAAAGTAATAAAGCTATTCGTATGGCTGACGAAATGTAAAATTATAAAAAAACACAGTTTTTCATTTCGTTATTTTTATTTTTATTATTAATTTAGTGCTATGAATTCGAAACAATAATACGCGATACTGAGAACACGTTTTACTTGAAAATGATTCTAAATTTTTTTGTGAAAAAAGAATAAATGGGAAGGCCTCTAGGGAGAGATTACGCCCACTTGATTTTTTTCATATCTTTCCTTTCATCTTTGATTTGATAACTTTAGCATGACTCTGAAGTCGAATAGTCTATGTTGAAATTGCTATACAGGTAAATATGAATAACTTTGTAAAGGTTAATTTTTCATTTAAATATTATAATCGTCTACAAGAATAACTCTATTATTAATTATAATCCTGTGATTTATTAAACAGTAATAATTGAATTTTTCATTAGCCTCAATGACAAGAGACCTACATGTTATTCCAAGTGGTGCGACGTGTAACTATAACTGATATTGAAAAGAACGACATCAAGAGAATAATTCTAGAAAACCATAAAAGCTAAAGACTAAAAAATCCGATTGTAAGTTATAGCAAACGTTTTTACTCCAACATATTACACGCCAAAACTCCTGGTTCGCAGCCATTTGCAAAGTTTCAAGGATTAGCGATTTCATTCCTCGCTCGTAGATGGAATTCCAATATTTGCAACACACGAGCAATCGGCTTTCGTGTTTGGATTTATGACATTACTAGCTTATTGCATGCCAACCTTCTTACTATCGTAGTACTGTGGATAATACGAATTCTATTAATTTTTTTTTTAATAATCCAAATAAATGGTTTTCAGTGAAAGTGTCTTCAAATTAAGTACCAACAAGAATAATTTATTAATCGATATAAGTCTATTTCTTTTTTAATTTTAGAAGACTCGAAGGACCAATATGATAAAATTAATTGACGTTTTATTTGTTCTTTATACCAATTTTGATTTACTATGTGCTCCTCAACTTTATTTTTCTTCAGAACTCCAAGTAAATAATGAAATTCTAATTAACATAATTGAGAACACTATAACTGTAGTTGTATACTATATGTACCAAAATCCACAATATATTAATAAACCTAACGATAAATATTACCGAGAAATATATTTGTTTCTCCGCAACATTACTATTTCTAAGGAAATATTTCGCCTTTGGGAATATCAGCTCCTTTTATATCAATGTCACGCAACACAGACATAACATTAATACTGCGTACTTACTTTTGTACGTATAAAGGTACAGTCAGCTACATAAATATTTATACATTTACAAAACTTTATGCACTTCCATTTTAAAAATAAGTATGCACGTATTCGACAGTAGTATGTATTTATAGTCGGAAGCATAGGATAGATAAGTGCCTACATATTTTTGACATCAAAAGCATATACAAGCTTCTAAAGCTTTGTAAATTTAAAAATATTTATGCAGCTGACTGTACTATTACACTACGACACTATACACGATTCATTCAGAGTATACATCGTATATGAATGTCTGTATAAATAAAAGTGTCTCTGATTGAAAAATTTACTGCAATACGATAATTAGTGTCAGGCGCTATGTAAAAATCCCTACAAGTGTAAACAGGACAGACGTTAATGTTGGATATTTATGAGTTAGACTAATAGTACTTTAAACATGAGCTTTATCCACGGTTCGGAAACATCTATAGACACAAATAATTTCCAATATTTTATTTGAAAATTCAAACCAACTAAAACGATTTTATCATCAAAATTTTGTACAATTTTAGACTGAAATTGAACAAACAGATCAAAATTGTGTACTATTTAATCACAATGCCTTTGAGGTATGCTTCGACTATTTTCAATATAGTTGATTGAAGCTATTTATTTCTATACCGCACTTTATTCCCAATGCTAAATGGAGCATTCAAATTAGGAGGGATCGTTATGAATATAAAATGAGATATTTATAACATTTCGGTGTAGCAAAAGCTAAATTATCACTTTTGTAACTATAAAACTATCATCGCAGTTAATTTAATGTGAAATACAAATAAATAAATTTATTAGTATTCAAAAGAACAATTTATTAATAGCTATAAGCTAAAAATTGATAAATGAAGTTCTCGAAATTATAGAAAACAAATAAATAAAGCCTTCCTCTGCAAAACCCTATTGTTATTTAAAGAGAATGATTTTATAATGTTTTTCCAACACTGTCCAAACCATTTTAATCAGTCAACCGATAATAATTATTGTTTATAAAATAACTTCATTTGGAAAAAGGATTTTATTACGAATGCAAATTAAATAACCATCTCATTATATTTACACAAAAATGAAAAGTTCATTTGTTATCCTTTCACGAGCAGTGCAGCGTCAGATGAATATTGAGTGTAGGTATGTGAGTTGTTGACGTTAAATTTTCACCAATAATTAATTCGAACTGTGCGGACGTATTTTCAGAAATTGTAGGACGGTTTTTAGGCTACAAAACGCTGATCGAAAAAAACCTATTCCGCATTTTAAAAATTTATTTTTATTTAATTTAATGGTTGATGGAAGTGGCCAGATCTATTTTATATTTCTATGAAATAAAATACTATTCAAGTCATATATTATAGTAAAAAAACTAGCATTATAAATCATAAACTCACACAGCATACAAGATTTATAATAGTGGAAATATTATGTTTTCATTTATCTATGCGTTGTTTTAATTTATTCGTTTAAGTTGTTTCAGAATACTTACCAATCTTTTTATATTACAATTACATTTAAGATGCCTTTCCGGAACTTATAAAAATATATTTATTATAGTAAAAATCCGTTTGGGAGATAAACTTTTAATTATTTGAAATAATATTACAGTGTAGTACGTAATCAATACATCGTTGTTAGGACAGCGGCGTCGTCCTGTCAGTCGTGCGCATACGCGTGTTTACAAAGTCAAGGCTCGCGGCTAACTAAGGGAACGGGGGAACTACGGCGGGCGCGCAGCCGGGCGAATTGTCGGGACGGAGGCGGGGCGCGCCCAGTTCGAGAGGTGGCGTGATTTCGACGCCGTGCTATAGTAATTAAAAACAGCTAATTATAACTATAATTCAATTCATTAAAATAAACATTCTTGTTACAGATACACGATGGTTACAAAAGAAAAAGAATGTAAAAGAAAATTAATTGAATAATGACGTTCTAAATCACTTTTGATGTGGCTAATAGAAAAATGAGAAATGGAACTACCGAGGTGATATTAAAAGATGGCCGTTCATAGATTGCCACTACATCTAAGCAACTCAATCAAATTATTGTGGCTAACAATAAAAATATGGTTAGAGAAGAAATCATTTAAGTGGAATAATCAAGTGACAAATTTAAAGTTGACTTTGAAATTAGATTATAAAGACAAAGCTAAATTATCTATACTTTTAGTGTTATTGTTTAGTGTTAATTCGAATGGAAATAGTTATAGTGGAGGTAGGAATTCTATGTTAAGGACAAGAGTGATCGGTACGAGATACGGCAAGTTACAAGGCATTATCCTGCCGATGGATCAACACAAATATTTGAAGCCTGTTGAAGCATATCTTGGTGTTCCCTATGCTACGCCACCTACCGGTTCAAACAGGTATTTATATTTATAATTTAATGAAATCATTAAAAAAAGTATACTAAAAATTATTAATTTAAATCATTAAAATATGCAAAAATTTTGAATAAAATTTAAATTTAAGTTATTTCTTTAAATAACAATGTACATAATTGTAAATAAAAATGTTTACCATAAAATTACTTAGGTATAAAACTTAAACACCTTTTTTGTAGAACCTATTATGTTGAGATATCTTCCACTGATCAACATTTAGTGTATGTGCTTAAAATAAACAATTAATTAAATTTAACGCGACCTCATTAAAATGTACACGCATCAACAACTTCTAATTAAATGTTATAATTATTAACAGTTCTGTGGTTTACAGATTAGATTTTTGATTTTATTCTACTTATTGTAGTTTTAATTATGTGTAAATTAGTACTAAGCTAATAATGGTCAACTCATATTCATTAATTGACCACTAAAGCAGTCTTTAAGTGTAGATTTTTCATACCAAATCCATACTAAGAAAGTAAACAACTGATGTGAATATAAAATTAGTTAATTTCTGGTAAGTAAAAATTTAAGTCATAATTTAACAAAATTTTGCATTTTATTTCTTTTTATATTTTAAAATACGAATCTGTGACAACCTTAAATACAAGACCGTTAATATTTCTATAACAAAAACAAAACAAGATTCGACATATTAAATACACGAAACAAATAAATATCGGAATTAATATAGAAGATTATTTTCTGTTACGCTATTATTTGAAGTAAGCCCAGACTAATATGATTCTTTCAGTATTAGATCCTATCTTTATTAGAATTATGATATCTTTATTTGATATAAATCTGATACTAAGATCATATTGTATTAGTAAATTCGAATGAAATTAATACAAAAGAAAAATATACCAGTGAACTATATTTATTGAACTGGAATTTATATTTTCGTCATTATTTGAGGTAAATTCCATTCGCTATTTATTTCGGTATGATTCATCTTCACAGTCGCTTAAGTCTTTACATACTGTTCGTAGTCATCTAGCAGGTGCCGTGACTTCTATTATGATAGGGGCCTCAAATATTAATTTAATTTTGGTAGATCCCACAAAAACAATATTTGTCGGGTGCACGTATGGATTTACTGGAATACCACGACCTTAAAGAAGACAGACGTGAACTGGAAATAATAATGCCTTTTGTCTGAGGAGTGTTGGTGCCGGACGCCTAATTTTAGTCCTTGATCCCTTCCCACCCTTTTCTAATAAGGAAAGTATGGAAATAGGGAAGATGATTTATCGGATTTAAAGTTAGTCATCTCCAATTGTCGATGGCAATGGTCAGCGGTTGATACGCTTTTACGACGAATTTCGGTGGGGTTTGTTCGACTATGACCTTAAAATATATGAAAAAGCTACTATAGGCTTAATGAAATATATTAAATAACTTCAGTAATTTATTAAGAAAGTGTGGAGCCCTAATTATAAAGACATAAGTTGAAAAATACGGTATCAGCTGATTATATAAAAATGTCTGAAGGCGTATCGTTTGTATTGAAAATACAAATTTTAAATACGAACTAAAAGATTTGAACCGACCAATCGTCCATGACCTATTTTACTATATTTTGTTGTTGTGACATTTTCAGGTTAGCTGTGACTTTTTGTACCTCGTTAAACTCTTTAAATAATTAAATTAAACCCGCTTATTTCCAGTTTTGAATTTTAAGAGATTAATTAACCTAATTAATTAATTAAAATTTGGCGTTTTAATATTTAATATAAAGGTTTGCTCCAACGCGAGCGCCAGCGCCGTGGGACGACGTAAAGACAGTGGATCAAATGGGGCCGGTTTGTCCGCAACGTTTGCCAGACATTTCAAACGAGACTCAAGCTCTGGAGAGAATGCCTAAAGGCAGGCTGGAATACTTAAGGCGACTTTTACCACGACTAAGGAATCAAAGCGAGGACTGTCTATATATGAACATCTATACACCAGTTCAAGGTAAGATTATAAAGTATTAAAATAGCTATAGACAGGTATTTTCTTTTGCAATGTACTATCTTAGACGACTAAGTATAATCACGAAGTTAAGTATGAGAGGTACTGTTTTGTGAAAAGAGTGTAGCTACGGGAAATTTAATTTCGTTCAGCATTGTACTTCGTTCCTATGCTTGTTACATCCTCAATAAATACTTTACGAAGTTTGTTCGTAGGCCAAAACATTGATATTTCGACTTAAGTTTTATCTATAGAACAATGTAAAGTAGGTTACGAAACTCTTTCTAAGGCAGTGATTGCGCTGCCTTCGCTCGACGAGGAATGAATGAATACACGGTTAAAACAATACCGACTCTTATTTGCTTCCCTGCAGGCGGTCTGAGGCTTACGTCTCGCTTAGTGAAACAATCTTGATTCTTTACATAAAGGTCTCGTTTGCAAAATTTTAAATCGCAATTTTGCCTGTCTACAATCTGTTATTGCTATTCGTTTTATTATTTATTTTGCGTTGGAAATATTAAAATTTTATACTCCTTAGACTTGAAAGTAATTACGTCTTAAACGATAAACAGTTCGTCGATTTCGTCGTAACGTTTTATGTTAAATCTTGAGAGAGACACTATATTTAAGAAAAAACAAAGGTGAAAAATAAAAATACAATCCTACATCTTATTGGTTGTGGTCGGAAAGATAGAGGGTAAAAGGTCACGGGGTCGATCACCTACTCGCTGGTCCGATCAAGTGCAAGCTATATTGGGACTTAATATCACGACTGCCCTGAGACAAGCCGAAGACAGGACGGCGTGGAGGCAGCTGGTCGACACGGCCGTTGAAGCGTACCAGGACAAGCACGACCTTCAGTAATGAAGAATACGAAGAAGAACATCTTATTAGCACGCATGCTATATAGTAAACTTTGCTACTACTAAAAAAAATATAGAAAAATTTCAATATCATTAAAAAATTCAGGAGCACATTTTAAATTCCAAAAATAACACTTACGAAGAATAGTTTCCATTTATGAGAATAATGAAATGTCTGACACACACCGCTGGGACAAGCGTCGCGCTCAGATACCAAAATTTTAATCATAGCTTACAATGGACTCCCCTTCCCGAGAGATAATTCAACAAGGTGGCGGGCGGCAAACTTTATAATACACTTTTAGTTTTATTCTTATAAAATGTTTGGTAAATTAAATTATTTTTTTGTCTTAAAAATAAAGTAGGCGCTTAAATATTTTTTAATTCATCGTCATAATTTTAGCTCTTATAAGTACGGCTCCAATTGGACTAAATTACACGTAAATAGCTTTGGTTATGGATATATAAATGTAGGTCTTTTACCATCCATTGTTGATCAATCATATATATATCATTCTCGTGTCAATTGTGACACGAGAATTAGGAGTCGTAGGAGAGAGGAATTAGGATTATGGGAACGAAAATTGTTTCGTTCCCACACTCCTCCGATTCTCATGAAATTTTGTGAGCATATTGAGTAGGTCTGAGAATCGGCCAACATCTATTTTTCATCCCCCTAAATGTAAAAGTCCACCCCTATTTTTTTTTTTGACAAACACGCGGACGGAGTCGCGGGCGACAGCTAGTATGAAAATATATTAACACTTTATAGCCTAAAATATTACAAATCTACGGCTTTCGTAGTTATTAATCTGAAATTATGTTCCGTATGTTGTATTATCCACAAGGAGAATATCTGGAGCGTAACGAATCTCTCATGCGATACTATTCGCTTAAACAAAGCCAGGATGTTTCGCTCAAGCGGACATTGTGGCACCTCTATAAATAATAAAAATAACTTCTCACGTTATTTCCCTATAGTGGAAACATAAAGTGAAACTATCTCTTAAAATAATTTTAAATGGTAGATACATATGTTATTTTAATATTATCGATAGTGGTTTTATGAATTTATTGAAACACTAGCTGTAGACCGAGACTCCGTCCGCGCGAAATTAAAAAAAAAACTTATACAGTAGCCTGTTTTTTCTTTTACACTTTGTATATGCTAAATTTATTTTTTTTCCTTTAACGTTCTGGATATACCTTCAAACAAACATTCATCCATGCATCCAAACATTCGCAATTATATATGGCTACTTCCAAATTCCACAATACCAGAAAAACTGCATGATTTTTGCCATTCGCAGCCAGTTATATAGAAACAGCAGGATTACAAGGAAGTATTTATTTCAGTGGGGCCAACACTACAAGCGAAATACCCTGTAGTGATCTTCATCCACGGGGAGTCGTTCGAATGGAACTCTGGAAATGTTTACGACGGAGCGGTCCTCGCGAGTTACGCGGGCCTTGTGGTTATCACTATAAACTACCGCCTTGGTATATTAGGTAAGCAATTAACATAATAAAACTGCAAATAGAACTTTGAACATTAGGAAAGAGGTAGCAAAGAAAGACGAATATTACGAAAATCGTGCAGAAGGAAAGAATTTGACTACATATTCATTAGACGTAATGTGCAATTGAATCTAATTGTCGAGGTTGCCTATTTATAATAGCGTTTTTTTGTGACTGAGTAGTCATTGTATGCCTTGAAGAGACATTTACAGCTTCACCGGGCTTTAGGTGCCCAAGCGCAGATGCCGCTTAGCCTGAACCTCGTTTAAGAGTAAAAAGACTCGAGGGCTCCCTCAGGAGCGTCGGCTCGGGTTGTTACTTCGCTATTGTTGCAGGATTGGGAGGTCACCCAGCTCTTGTAAAAATGTGTAATATGCAGCTTGTATATCATAGTAATTATAACAACAGCTATTAAATACAAAAGTAACTTAATGTATGATAAAATAAATTACAAAGTATGCTTTATCGTCAGGTTTTTTAAATGCAAATCCAATACCGCACGTGAAGGCTCGGGTAGCAAACTACGGGCTTATGGATCAGATAGCGGCATTGCATTGGGTTCAGCAAAATATAGCTCTATTTGGCGGCGACGCGGGTAACGTCACAATGCTGGGCCACGGCTCGGGTGCAGCTTGCATAAATTTTCTTATGATTTCACCTACTGTGATGCCGGGTGAGTTAAATTTTCGTTCAAAATTCTGATCCCGTACTGAATGTAGATCTCAGTTGACATGTCTCTGTTGTATAATACTTTCTTTATTTGTTCATGTATATTATTCCTTATTTCATAAGATTTGTATACACACATGTTATGATACTGTTAACTTTATAATTTTTTTTTGTTTGATCCAAGATTAACTTATATTAAATTTTCAGGTCTTTTTCATAGATCGATTCTTCTATCCGGTTCAGCTCTTAGCTCCTGGGCATTAGTAGAAGATCCTGTAGGCTACTCTATACAACTTGCTAAACAGTCTAATTGCACTTTACCAGATGATATTGTGAAAGATCATGAACTTATTGTCGATTGTCTCCGAGAAGTCCCTTTAAATGAACTTATGTCAGCTGATATAAATACACCGAGTTATTTAACTGCTTTTGGTCCATCTGTAGACGGAGTTGTTGTCAAGACAGATTACGCTAAAGAATTACTTACATTTTTTATACCAAATGATTTACAAGGCTTCACAAGTGTGTCCGGTGTCAACAATTTCAAAGCGGACAAACGAGCCGGGGATCGTATTTTCGGAATAAGGGGTGGACAAAATAAATATGACCTACTATTTGGAGTAGTAACAAGTGAAGCTCTTTGGAAATTCTCAGCGCAAGATATACAAAACGGTTTCGAGGGAGAGAGACGCGACAGGATAATAAGGTAAGATGAATGAATATTTATTAGGGGAATTGACATTTAATTTAGAGCGAAATGCCTTTTTCCTGTTTGCTTTTTATTTTCACGTTTTTTATTTATTACTTACTACTTCTGTTGAAAGAATTACAGGCGATTTAAAATTAGCTTTAAGACGTAACATTTTGTTTAGTTTTTTATTTATCATCTTAAAATAAACATATTAGTCTATTGTTACGCAACACTTAGGCCGCGGGCACGAAACTTGCGACGAGGAAGCACGACGGAGTAGGGCGATGTAAGCAAAAGTACTACTCCGCTCCCACATTTCGTGCGCGTCGCTACATAGTGCTATATTTTTAATAACATCATCGCGTCGGTGGCTCAGTGGTCAAGCACTTGACTTGCAATCTGCAGGTCCTGAGTTCGAATCCCGCGAAAACATCGTGATGCAACCTGCACATATCTGAGAAGAAATTCAAAAATATGTGTGAAGTCAACCAACCCGCACTTGGCCAGCGTGGTTGACTATGGCCTAAATACCCTTAACTTAGGGTAGGCTCCGAGTAGTAGACACGTATAGTGAGCTGATGATGATGATTTAATAACATCGTTCTGCTCAGCCCGCGACACCATATTCCCGTCGTAAATTTCGTACCCGTGGCCGTAATATTAAAGGTCAGCTGGCTATTGTTTCGTGTTAATGGAATCTTTGTTTCAGAACATACGTAAGGAACGCCTACACATATCATTTGAGTGAAATATTCTTTACTATAGTTAATGAATATACAGACTGGGAAAGAACTGTCCAGGTATATATCAATAATTTTGAACAGTTTGTAGAGTTGACTAAATGTACCAGGACTGGAATTAAACTAAATTAAATTCCTAGTCCTTAAATATTTTCCTCCATCAATAAAACCTACCAAGCATGTAATATCCAACGATGTTATTAAACATATTACAAAATGTAACAAAGTTCTAAGAATTTTTAATATCAACTTGTAACAAGAACCAAAGCAACATGATACAAGTAATAATAAAGATAAACAAGATCCAGAGAGTGAATAATATTTGTTTTCCAACAGCATCCAATAAACACAAGAGACGCTGCTGTGCTCGCGCTCTCAGACGCTCAATATGTCGCTCCTTTAGTACAGACTGGGGATTTTTTAAGCTCCACCGAAACCGGACCGAGCACATTCTTCTACGTCTTCGACTATCAGACAAAGGATGGAGATTATCCACAAGTATGTTTTCTACAGAAATATGTTCTTGTTAAGAATAAAGTTACAAACCTTTCTATTTTTATCCTCAATATAAAAGATTTAGAATGTAATTTATTACTGGTTTTTATGTTTGTTACAAAAATTGGGACATAGGTAATTTGTAAGTGTTAAGTTTTGTTCCATTGTTTAAGGATCAAAATATTTTTCCAAAAGTAAGTGATAAAATTTTAAGTAATTGATAAAGGTGAAATTTCTGCAAACACCAACTAATAAAATGAAAACTTAAAACTGAATTACAAGACACTAACACTAATAGTTACAACTTATGTTAAGAATTCATTCTTAAGGTAACACGTACAATCTTTTGATCACATTACTTAACAGGTGGGATTGTGGTCACGCGCTAGCTTATACATAATAAATAAATGAATTTTGTATAAATATTTATAACTATAGATATAAGAATATATTGCTATAACTTAAGTAATTCAGTACGTGACTTGCACATAATTTGATGTTCAAAATTTTAATGTCTATAAAAATTCCAGCGCATGGGTTCCGTGCACGGAGAGGAGCTGCCTTATTTATTCGGCGCGCCTCTAGTTGAAGGGCTCGGACACTTTCCAAAGGATTATACAAAATCTGAAGTAGCACTCTCCGAGGCTTTCATCTTGTACATTGCAAATTTCGCTAGAACTGGGTGAGTGTAGTTAAAGAAATAAAATTCTATTTCATCTCTTTCTAGCTCTTGGTGATTTAAGAAAGCAAAATTTTTCTACTGACTGGGTATGAAATTTAATTGATGTGTAATTTCTAAAATGAATATAAAAATATGTTTAAACAATTTTTGATTATTATTATTATTTATTTAGTTTTATTTTTAGTTTGGTTTAGTTTTAGTATATAGTTTAGAGTATTATTTTGGTAGTTTAATTAATTAGTCATTTAATTACTGTAAGAATGTAAATATAATAAACTTACAATGTTAATATGATTTGATATTATTTTTGATTGAAGAAAATTAAATAGAAATCTTAGACTTAAAAGGAATATAAAATTGGAGTTTGGAGCTTTGGTACAACTATATTTAATCTTTGTAAGTAAGTTAAGTATTAAATAAGAAAATAATCCACAAATTAAGATAGAAAATAACAGGTATTTTCACTAACAGTTGACTTCCCGTCGCGCCTCGCGCGCAACCGGAGCAGAGTGGAAAATTATTGTTCCGAACGAAGTTTGTTATTACGGTTCAGCTCCCTTACCTTTGAAATAAAACAAAGTTATTTGTTTCCACGTTGACAAGGCATCCATGAATTCGCATAATTTTAGTTGGCACAAACATGCAAACTAAGTCAAAATCTATTTTCATCGCGACCTTTGCTTAAAGTCATATTTCATCAATTTCATTTCGTTTCATTTAAGATCAAATACGTTTTTAATTTAAAATGCATCTTTATTTCATTTCTATTTACGTACATTTTCTGTACTTATTTTAGAACAAGACAGAGCTATTAGACTCAGCGTTCAACAAAGAATTGTTTATAGTTTTGCACTGTGCGGCAAAATTCTTAGAATTTGTGAATTCAATGCAAAACGAAGTATTAAGATATCTGTACTTATTTAGGATTTTATAACGATTTGTTTCATTTCAATAAAAAATAGAATAGAACAATAAATAATTTAGCAGTAAAAAATTTCTGAGCAGAAATCCCAACGAGTTGCAGCGTCAGGAGTCCATTCTGCCAATATCGAGGGAGCGCAACAAGTTCAAGAGCATAGTGTGGGATGAATACGACACACTGCACCAAAAATATTTGGAAATAGGTAAATTATTATTTAATGAAAGAAAGAAAGAAGGAGAAATTAAAAATGCTAAAATAAAACATCTAAGATCTATAAAATCGTTTAATGTTGTATTACAGTAGACAATGTATTACAGGTATGAAGCCGCGTATGAAGAATCATTATCGTGCCCACCAGCTTTCTGTGTGGTTGCGACTGATTCCGGAAATTCATAGAGCGGGAATGAAAGACGTCGTCGCGAAACATAACCTGTTTCGCAACCACAACGACCCGGAGATGTACGACGGATTAGTGCGAGCGGATCCTTTGACGAGGCCCAATTACTACGACCCCACTATGGAGCTTTATCGCAAGCCTTACAATGTCACCCTTGACGTGCCGTCAACTACAATGGACACTTACGTCACCACTTGTATAAGTGTGATGTCGGCTCGCCCCGGCTCCGCAGTCACGCAAAACCAAGCCCCTAACAGTTCTCAAGATGCGTCCAATCTAGAAGTGGCAGGTTACACTGCTTATTCCACGGCTTTAAGTGTTACTATAGCTATCGGTTGCTCATTATTGATTTTAAACGTTTTAATTTTTGCTGGAGTATACTATCAAAGAGACAAAACACGACTACAAGTGAAAGCGCTCCAGCAGCAACAGAAAAGGAATCATAATTCAACTTTCGATAGTGTTTCATCAAAGCATCCTCATTATTTTGTTGGACATTCTCAGAGCTCCAGCACGATAGTCGATATAGACCATCAGGATAAAAACGCTATCATTGCATTGACGAATCGAGTTCCACACTTTACGAATTCAAACTGTCCCAATGTTTGCCACACGGGAATGCAAATGACAAGTTTAGCACAGAAGAGTAGCCCACCAACGAATCGTGGGCAATGTACTACACTACCAAGAAAAGTCGGTTTCAGTTATCAACAGAATCAAATCTGTAATCCGTCAAACTGTATGACTCTGCCGAAGAACGCGACATTCATGAGTGCGACCAACTTACCAGACGTACAAGCACAGACGGGACAAACGCAGTCGCCCGGCAATGGATCAGTTCTTCCATCCTCACCGCCTTCCCAACATTTTCAACAAAAGTCAAGGGTGCCTCAAGCGGCGATGTCAGAAATGAACGTATGAGACATGGAAGATATTTACAATTATGTATAAAAGTGATATGAACAGGACAATAACACTAGTGCATGATTGTAAATATCAATAAAGTGAAAGTGTAAATAGACGTTGAGACGCTCAGGTTTATTCATTACATAATTTATATATAGGTACATACTATAATATAATATATAATTGTAATTGCATTAATGTACATAATTATAAATATAACAAACCTATTGTAAATGGGTGCAACAACATTGCAGTGGCCAATTTAATCAAACTGTATGTAAAGCCTGAACTATTTAAAATACTTTTGATTAGTATTGATAAATTAAAATAACATACATCATAGAATAACGTCATTGAAAATGGCAACATTGTAAATAATTTAGAATTTCAAAGACTGTATTGACATTTCATTTTCTGTTCACCAAAAAAAAAATCTGCTTCGTATTTTTTTTTAATATTACATTCATTTTGTAAACATTCCGACAAAATTACAAAGTTCTTTTTAGTGCGATTAACTAAAATAATATTTATTTAATTTACTTCTAAGTTAAACCAGCTTTAATATTTTAGTTATCTGTGTTATTGTCTACTCTGTGATTGTATAATTTTGAATGTAAAAATAAAACTACAGAATAGGTCAAGAATATTCCATTGCCTTTTTGTGTAATGACATTTAATATTTAAAAAAAAAACATGTTCTGGTGGTTTGTATTGACTTTATCTAACCGTTACTATGAATCTTATGATGGGTATCAAGATTTGAACGTAAAACAAAATAAAATTCGAGTAAAATAAATATGTTGTTTTATTTTTAAATTAACGCGAATGAGTTTTATAAAATTTATTTGGAGATATTGCACAGAGTAATATTGAATACAGAAATATCATTACACAGTACACTCTTCTCTAATTAATTGTATGAAATGGCCAGTTTTATTTGAGAGAAAAATTAAAAAAAATTCGATGACATTTTGTTAAAAGGCGCGTCCTCAGCCTTTTAAAAGCTCTCAAAGCTTTCAGACTGTAACGTAGCTTAATGTTTTCTTTATAAATGTACTTTACTTTCAAGTTATAAAGCCTTTTTCAGTAGCATCTTTAGTTGTCAAACGTTTAGTTGCTATAAGTATTGACTCGACGCTATACAGTTTCCTTTGGGCTTATCTTTTTTTTTAATTTTAAAAGTAATTTATTGCTAAGTCGATAATTTTTAAAAACTTAAAAAAAATCTAGTTTGCTTTTGATAAAATTTTATTTTAAGATTTTATTTTTATGTTACAAGTCAAAACAACACAATATTCTTTCCTGCAAACATTAATATGTTTGCGAATTGACAATGCGTTCAGGACTAAGAGTTCGTTTATAAAGTTAGTTACTAGAAAGTAACTAAACACTACACTGTTAGCATTCATTTAACTACACGGTAATAACAGCACTTTTGTTAACTGTTGTTAAAAGTGTACCTGGAGGCATTATGTGTGAATTTGGATAATAAATTCAGTAGCTCGTTATAAATGGAGTTTGCGAACAAAAGCGGCATATTGTATTATGTAACTAACATACACCGTGTGTCCACTTTAATGTTACATTGTTTATGTGAACTCACTGTTGTTCTAGTCGTGTTTACATTTGAAACATATATAGCAGTACAGTCCGCTGAAATAATATGTATACACTTACAAAACCTAGGAAAATGTAATAAGACTTGGGATTAAAAAAAACGCATGGATGAATTCGTCAATAACGTATAATCTTGTTCGGAAGCATACGGGCGGATTCGTGTATGCGTATTTTTCAAACCGAAGTATAGTTTTTGAATTTTTCTAAATGTACACATATTTATGCAGCTGACTGTACAAAGACAAACATTACATGTTAAGAAAGCGTAAAGATTAATTTTATAGTATAGCTTACAATGGCTTAGAACAATGTGCTAATAAACCACGAACAACTACAAAATTATAACGTTCGCTCCTGCAATAGATGTGAAATAAACAAAAGAAATACGATGAACAAAGACTGTATTAAAAGTAACCTGTGTTATGTCAACACAATTACACGCAGAAATTAAAATCTGCCAAAATTATATTAGTTATTTTTTTATTGTGTGGAATATCAGCTTATATTATGATCAATACATCAACCCTTTAATACCACGCATATTTGGTTACGAAATAATTCTTCATGAAACTCGTATACTTTGAAGTATAATTAAATTACGAGTGTCAAGTTATGTTGACGATGTACGGAGATACCTCGGGTGACCTAAATTACTGGTCTCTCCGGTCTAGGGCCCTTATAACTTCATCGTACACTACTCGCCTCTGCGTTGTCTAAATTTAATAATTTTATATTAACACTTGCTAATATTATTTAATTAATAGTCAATTTAACTATTATACATAGACTAAGTTACAATTTTTCAATTATATGGTAAATTTACTCTTCGATAAGTATTTCGCAATATTCTAGTAGTTACTGTAGACATTGTCTACTTAAATAGATCAGAAAAAATTAGATACCTAGGGCCTTACCATTTGTACTGGGCTTCTGCACGATTCCTGGAGTCGTGCAGAAGCCCAGTGCAAAGGGTTCCGGTGTGTTCCTTTGGAGATCCCGGGACCCTCGCATTCGCACTTGAGGTTGGCCACCGAGGGGGTTTTAGTGAGTAAGAATCTCACATAACCCAGTCTTTCCCCCAAAAGGTATCTTACGGAGATCCCCCCCCCACCCCCGAAAAACAAAAAAGGGCCTTACCAAAGTAAAATTGGACAATATTGTCCATAATGTTTTTCATAGGCTTTTAAAGGGTTTAAAGCATGTATTTAACTAAACAGTGGCTAACTATAGTTTTGGAATGATACAGAAAAAGTTTCATAGTTTATTAAAATCACCATTTTCTAACGTTAAAGTAAGCTGTGAATATTTTCTGTAAAAAACCCAAAGTCAGTTTTAATAAAATAATTTTGAAATTCAGCTTCCTCGAATGAAAGTTACTGCGACGAAGATATTATAAATAGTGTTGGCTAATTAATGCAGGCAAGAGTTGATTTTTATTTTTACACCAAGATGCGAATCAAAGTATTTTACCCAATGAAAATACCAAATCCTCATTACTTAATAATTTTAATTAATTAACTTTTCTAAGAAGTCACTTCAAATTAACCAAAGTTTAATTTCAATGGATCTAATATAAATTTGAATAATTTTGAACGTCAAAATATTTTAAGATTAATTTCGTAGGGTTAAATATACAGTTTAACCGACACTAAGAAAGCCCCTTAGATGTGAAATCTACTTTAAAGTACCTCTAAGAGGCAGTTAAATAACCTTTAGTGTGACAGTAAGGCTCTATTTAGATTTAAATTAAATAAAATTCCCGTGAAACTGACTATAAAACAACTAATACTCACGTGTTTATCCGTTTTCGATACCGACTAGTTTTGAGCCCAACGAGGGCCCTTTTTCAGGTTGATTGCGACTAGTTTTACATAACAGTCGTGTCCCACTCGCCCTGAAAATGGGTCCCTGATGGGCTTTAAATTAGTTGGTGTTGACAGTATTATACAATACTAGCGGACCCGACAGACGTTGTCCTGTCGTGACGTTCAAAAATTGAATTGACGTTTAAAATTCGAATATTATTTAAAATTTGACACTGCGATGGTAGCGCCGTCTGTCGGATCCAATGTAACAACTAATAAATTAAAAAAACATTGTCCAGCGGACAAAATTGTGAATCTAAACCATTCCCAGATCCCCTTGAACACACACAAACAATTTCATCAAAATCGGTCCAGTCGTTTGAGAGAAGTTCAGTGACATACACACTCACAGAAGAATTATATATATAAAGATGTAATAATAATTTTATAATATACAAATTATCAAATATAATTCATGCATATTTATTATTTATGAAATAAAACACACTTTGTTAACTTTACAATTGGGATTCAGTGAATATTTTACAAAAATAATAGTCGAACACCTTCAATTAATATGTTGAAACAGAATTATGTTACAAACAGGAGAGATCTCATTATTGAATGTTACGCTCGCAATATTTATATTTAACAAACGAATATTTTTTCAATGCCCGTGGGCGGAAACATGTTTTACTTCAAATTAACGTAATATTTTCAACAAATTTGTTGTTAATTTCTCTCTTTTGATGTCTTGTTTTCTGGTTTTTCAAATGCTATTTTAATTTTATTCACGAAATGCTATCTTTTCGAATTTTTTAAAATATTATAATATGCAAACGGTCACCTGAAATAGTTCCTCTCACTCCGGTGAGAGAGGTGAGCGCCGGAGAATTTTAGTACGACTAACTTATCAAGCCCGATGGCTAGATAAGTTAGTCGTACTAAAATTAGTACAGTAGGTAGTAGTAAATAATAATCGAAAAGAAAAACTACTTTTATTTTTTAAGTGTAAATAAATCGTTCCATTTTAGTTCATGTTTGTTTTAATATAAAAATAAAAATTATATCAAAGTGACTTTCACCAACTATTTTCATGAAAATAAGTAATAAATGAGTCCAAACTGATATAAATCAAAGAATTGCTAGACTTCGGCAACAAATCACACGATTAGTCCTCTATCCAATTTCGTTTTATCTTTACCCTCATCAAACTTACTTGTACTTTCTCAAATATCTGAATTCATTTTCTCTTAATTTGTACGAAAACAACTCGACTAACTAAAGCTTTAATAAATAGAGCCTTGTATTATGTTTTTAAAATCGAATATTTGTAAATTAAACTAAACGAACCCTAATTTCAAAATTCTTCTATTTTTCACTTTGTTCGAAAAAATTTAAAAATTGATTTAGGGAAGTAAATTTCAAAGTTTTTATACTAATTTAGAAACTAAACATTTACGTTTGATACTCTGGAGAAGCAGACGAATCGAATGATGACGAACTCGTCAAAATACATACAAACCCAGATACAAAAAAACAAACTTACATACAAACAAAAACATTGCCCTTTTTGTCAGACGGTTAATAAAAAAAGGTCTTGACAGACAGACGGCCGACACAAAGTGATCCTATAAGGATTCAGTTTTTTACCTTTCGAGGTACGGAACCCTAAAAATGATATTTATGTACATTTGATTAATATTATGTATTAAATCTTGCTCCATTAAGTACACGAAATTCTTTAAGATGTGGTTCACAAAGTAACAGGTAAGCAGATCTAGGGTCGTCTGCAAACTATTCATGTAGAACATACCAAGTTTGGAGAGAACGAGGTCAATACTAAAGACGGTGGACACACTAACTAAGAACTCGTTAGTGTTTCGAGGAAAGTGTTTAGAATTATTGAGAAATTTAGTAAATATATATATATTAGAAATGCGAATGTTTGAATGTATGTGGATGGATGAATGTTTGTTTGAAAGTATCTCCAGAACGGCTGCACGGATCTAGCTGAAATTTAGCATAGGTGTAAAACATAGTCTGGAAGTGGCTAATGATTTAATTTTTATTTAATTTCGCGCAGACGAAGTAGACAACGACAGCTTAATGTATAAGTACATAAATATAAACAACGTTTTTGTAAATCGAAAAGCGTGGAAAGAAGAGGAAGTTTTTTTTGTAATCATATTTAATGATGAAAATAAAACATTCTTTTTTTATCTTAAATTAAAGATAAAATGAATAAAGGTTGAAATTTGATGATGAGTGAATTTTGTTTACGCGGTGAAAATATGAAACATTTTATAAAGCACGAAATTATCACGTACCTACAAAGAATTATGATTACGGCGGGGCTTTTTCAATCTCCTCTCATTATATCGCTCTTTGTTGAGATATAATGGGATAATATTTGATATTTCGCGCAACTTGTTATAATTTTTTGACCTCATACCTTTTTTATAGCTTCGTTGAAACTAATTTTTGTTATCTTTTGATACGACAGTCTTTACCAAAACATACTCCATAAACGTGTAACTAACTTTTTTTTTAATTATAACAATTGTGTGATTAAAAAGCACACATAACGCTAACGTGTGATAAAAACCTGAGATAAACATAGCTTTGCAAAAAAAAATATCTTACTCCTTACTGGTTACTAATATTATAAATGCGAATGTTTAGATAGATGCATGGATAGATGTTTGGTATCTCTAAAATAGCTTCATGGATCTTGCTGAAATTTAGCATATATATAAAACATAGTCTGGAATAACACATAGTCTACATTACGTTCTTTTAATTCAACGCGGACGGAGTAGCGGGCGACCGCTAGTTAACACATCAAAATGATATCCGAATCATGCTACGTAAAGCTTAGAAGCGAACATATAGCAAGTCGATTAAAGTATTAATCAAATTAAGAAACGTTTTGCTATATTAAACAAATCACAATATTGTTATTACAAGTGCTATGTTGATTCTCTTAGCCATAAAATAATCTTGATGTCTGTACTTTACATGTCACCATCGTATTCAATGTAGGTAACATTTTAAATCTTTGCGCCGAAACCTTTGAAGATATGAACACAATACAAACGATTTGTAACCCGTATACAAAGAATTTATCTTGCAAAACATCTTGTGAAGTTCGAGGATATTTTGTATAATGTAAGATCACGTGACTTTCTCATCTCTATTGTATCAGATTGTCCAAAGCTTTTATGTTAACAATAACTGCTTATTACAAACATGTTTTCCATGCTTATATACAGAAACAAAAGCATATAACAGATATATAATAGGTAGGTTGAACGGTGTGAAGATTTAGCGAAATTAATTTTGCAAATTTGTACCGTAGATGGAGTTATTTTTTGAAGGAGTTTTGCCATCTTATGATATAAAAAAAGTTATTTTTTTTAAATGTAATACTTTAAGCGGTAAGGTATTACAATGGAGTACATGTAAGGTATGTTATACACGTGTGCTATCTGGTATGCACATAAAGGCCTCTCGTAGTGAATAGGAAAGCCTCGGTATTATGCGTTTGCTTGGAAATTGCGGATTTGCCCAGTGTACATAAAGCTTTAATGTTCGTAATACGAAGAACATACGAATAACTTTTGAACGCAGCGTACGTTAATAGAAGGAACTTAAATATAACATTGCCAGTTTCAAATCGATATATTTGAATAAATAAATATTAACAAAATCTCTTAACATTTTTAACAGAATCATTTTTCCATTAAATGAAGACTTTCGTAAGAAATTAACTTAATAATTTAAGCTATTAATCTAAGTTCAATTGTTGTACTAACAGGGATTCGGTATTAACCGACTAGTTAAGAAACATCTTTGGCTAGTTTGAAAAAAGAATGCCTCTCCATTATTGAATTTAAGTTCAATTAAGTGCCAGGATAATATAGATGTTAATTAGGAAAAAAGTAATCCAGACTATTCCTTGAAAATGATATCCACTGTTAAAACTCAGTATTTATTAAATTATTATGAATTTTGATATTTACAGGAGCAGAATCTAGCCACGAAGCCATTACCATATGAAAGATGGAACCACATTTTAGACTCAAGTTTCAAGCAAACTTCTATTATATTCCAAAGCTATGCGGTCGATTAAATCTCATTGCAGCTTAACTTTTATGTTAATTTAGTATTTTAACATAATGTAAAAAGGCCAGGAATAGTGCCGCATTGAATAAGATTTTGTGAAGGTATTATTTAGCGACTTTTTTTAAATTTAATAGCTTTTTTTTAAATAGTTAACGAAGAACGTCTTAACGATGATGGCACTAACTAGTCTCGGACTTGTTCGGGGTACATCGTCAAGGCGGGTGTCGTTTTTTTACGTAGTCGCGTCACACCTTGCTCTGTTCCAAATCTGTGCCATCTCCGGAATATCATACGTTACTTGTGCCATTATTTCGTTTGATGTCAATGTCTCACGCAAGCTTAAAAAAATGCTTGTGCGTCTTTCGAACTGTAATCTATTGCTGCACGAAATTTCATGTAGATCCGTTCAGCCTTTCTGTCGTTACGCAGTTACAAACATTTCTATGCATTCATAGAAACTTTCGTATTTAATAATATTTTCAGTGCTAAAAAGAGAGTAAGTTTTAATTTAAAAGATATTATTCCCAAACTGTTTGGTAATACAATTTAAAAAGCATTCAAAATTACGCTAAATTCTCATAGTGTATTCATTAAAATTAAATGTCATAATTTAACTTTGTTGTCATTCCTCGTAGTTTTATATTTGGCTAATATTATACGAGTAACTAAATTAAAACTACAAGGGAAAGTCCGAGTAGCAGACAATGTAAACGCTTCGTTATACGACAAAAACTTTACTCCATTTCCTGAAATAACACTTTTTGAATTTAAAATATAAACGGTGGCGAATAAAAACTGTTTTACATTTAACGCTGTATTTTAAAATGTTATGCCAATTACTATAATAATAAGTATACATATGTAATTAAAAAGAAAACTATTTCTTAAAAATATCAGTAGTCACGACTTCGTCAGCGCATAATTAATAAAAAAAGTAACCTTTAATATTCCTACGTGCATTAGCTACCATCCAGTTAAAGTTCCGTCAAAATTGATCAAGCTATTCCAGAGATTAACCGGCACAAACGCTGACTTTTGAATAGACAGACAGATAAAATTTTTATTAATATCTATCCTGCGACTCCGACCGCGCGGAAGTAAAAAAAAATAATTAGTAGCCTAGGTGTTCTTACAGGCTATGTTCTACATCTGCGCCGAATTTTATCGAGTAGGTTGAGCCGTTCAGGAGATACCTTCAAACAAACATCCATCCATCTAAACATTTCCATTTATGATATTAGTAAGATGTTTTGTTTAAAAAATTCTATATGTTGGTATAATTCCTTTCTAATAATATTATCTTTTCGGTTTCCTGGTTACCTAAATAAATTCATTACATGTTACATTTGCGATTTATTCTCTTTGTATAATTCTTTTGCGAACCTTTATTCACATATCTCAGAGAATTTCTTTACTCCATTGTTTAATATTGTTCTTTAAATTTTAGTTGCCTATTTAAAATTTGAACCCGGCTATATATTTCTGGATGTACTCGTATGTTACTTGCAATATTGTAATTTATGAACTGACTAGCTGTCCGGCCGCTTGGAATTAAAAAAAAACTTATTAGAAGTCTATGTATTCTTCCAGACTATATTCTGCATCTATGCCAAATTTCAACGAGATTTGTTCAGCCATTCTGGAGATACCTTCAAACAAACATCTATCATTCCATTCAACCATCCATCCATCCAATCATTCGTATTTATAATATTAGTAAGAAGTAAAATTTTAGCTTAATCAGGTTTTAAAGTGCGATTGAAAGATAGGTCTTTGAACGATAACAATCGTGCAATTACCATATGAAACATGATAAATACTAAACTGATATATAAACACGGCTAAACACTCACGTATATTCGTCAGGTGGCGGCACCGACTAGTTTCGAGCCCATCGG
Organism: Papilio xuthus; assembly: GCF_000836235.2. Classification (NCBI taxonomy): domain Eukaryota; kingdom Metazoa; phylum Arthropoda; class Insecta; order Lepidoptera; family Papilionidae; genus Papilio; species Papilio xuthus. Next base: position 2,039,079 of record NW_013530612.1, on the reverse strand, counting down.
GGGCCCGTCCGCAGTACCACTCATCCTGATGAAGGGCCCCCGATAGGCTCGAAACTAGTCGGTGCCGCCACCGCACGAACATACGTGAGTATTTAGCTGTTTTTATATATCAGTTTAGTATAATGTCTCACGAAATTTTTAATAATTTAAAGATAAATGTTTATCATCAACTAAATAATAAATCTTTAATAAATTTAAATTGAAACAGGAATTACCTTAATATTAAAAATATAATTTAATTAAATATTATCTAGAGGATCTCATGTAACCCATAAAGCGTAATCGTTCTACCTTAATACGTTATTGATCTTAACTCAATGTTTACCCTATCGGCGATAATCAAACATTAATTAAACGAAACATCAAACGAGTTTGATGAAAATTCGTTTAACCATCAGTTACGGTCGAATTAATATACAGATCGGATGTATAAATAATTTTATTACCTATATTTATATACATGGTTATAATTTTTTCTTTTAATGTTTAGGTCAACAGCTTCACTTTAACAATAATAAACAACCTGTTCATGATTCAAGCATACTTTAACTTATTTGGAATGGGGAAATATATAAATATTATACACTAGCTGTCGCCCGCGACTTTGTCCGCGCGAATTAAAGAAAAACTAAATTAATAGCCTATTTGTTCTTCCAGACTATGTTCTATATCTGTCCCAAATTTCATCAAGATCCGTTGAGCCGTTCCGGAGATACCTTTAAACAAACATCCATCAATCCATCCATCTCAACATTTGCAGCAAGAATCTTACTAATATTATAAATTAAATACATAAGGCAGTTATCTTAGAAACCGCGCGCATCGTGAGAAGGTTCCTGTCTCTGCAGCCCTGACCACTGGTTGTTTGAGTCATGGGACTCCGCAGCCGGTGGTGCTCTATTTTTAATATAATATATTTTGTTTACTTTTTATTTTATATATGAAATGTAATATATTAAGAATAAGGTTAATAAATTATAAATTATAATAATATAGGTAAGATTCTTGCTGATTAATTTTACATATATTTGAATTACTTGGAAAGGTGCTTAACAATACAAAAAGTTAGCCTCGCAAAGTCTACATGAATCAGGGAAACGTAAAAGTTTCGAAGCGAATCATGCTTTTAGTTTCGCACCCAATTTGGTTTTATCCCCCCTCTCTCACCCCCCATTCATCAAAACTTTGCAATTGCGAGGATATAACTTCGTTCACGAATTATCTTTCAATAATAATTTATATTTTAAAGTATCGCGTTTAATGAACAAAAAAGTATTTACTTACGTTTTATTGAAGATTTTATGGAATAAGTTTAGTCTTTTAATAGTTTCAAAACATACATATACATATTAAACTAACTAAAGATTACGTAAATATTTCGCATCCTTTGATCTCTATTTAGTTAATAAATTATTTATTTGTTAAAATTAATTTTGAAGGTCAATTTTAAACAATGATTAATTTTAATTCCCAAACGATCTTGATCCTTTAATCCTAACTGTATTATAATCGGTTAGAGATTGCGGAGCTGTGCCGATTTAATTAATCGACAATGAATTTTAATACTCCGCTTCTGTTTTAACGGGTAAGTGAATTTTTTAAATGAAAAACTAAGCCGTGAAATTTGAAAGTAATATTTGTGAATAACTCTTAGTGTCTTTATTTTGTTCATCAACAAAAGTATACGTGTTCTTATATATTATACATTTAAGGCACTATTATAAAAGGTTTCAGGCAACGTATAATTTCACTTACAGATAAACACAACATATATAAAGTATTGGTGTATAAAAAATAAAAAATATAACAAAAGAGTATGTATAATAAATAAAGTATATACAATATAAAACTAAAAAAAATCAGAATTTAATGAGTAGGTACTTAAACAAATTGTAAATTAAACCACAATTAAAAGCGTGTATACAAAAATATACATACTTTAGCAAAACAGAATGTTAGACGTCTGCGACTTTACTACGATTCAATACACCAACTATTTTTGATTTAAATATTGGTTTTGTCTTAATTGACAATGATTATAAGAGAGTTGTGAAAGTTTTAGTTTTTAAAACTAATAGTGTTAACCAGCATATATTCAATTATTAGAAATTTTTTGCTAATCATGCGATAGTTTATATCGCATGATTACCAAAAAACATCATCATCATCATCAGCTCCCCATACGTCCCCACCGAGAGGCTCGGAGCCTACTCTAAGTTAATTGTGATTAGGCCATAGTCAACCACGATGGCCAAGTGCGGGTTGGTTGACTTCACACATATCTTTGAATTACTTCTCAGATATGTTGCAGGTTGCATCACGATGTTTTCCTTCACCGTAAGAAAAAACATATCAAAGTGTAATTCAATTATGATGAATATTAATTATCATATTTTATTATTTAAAAAAAAACTACGTACGTCTTTAAGCTTAACGATGTTTAATTTCCATATTGTTTTCAAAATATGTGCTAGCTGTGTGGACGTGTGGTGTCCAGAATGCGCCACCTGGTGTGTGAATTGCAAAACACGGACGCACGCTTATATGCAAATACGGTTTTATAATATATTAATTTTTTAGCATTTTTATATACAATACAATATTTTATATAAACGAATACATAATTGTACAATACATATTTTTACTGTCTTTTATTTAGTTTCACCTGTCCCGATGTGTGTCATCGAATCTTGGAAATATGTGTTCAATTTTGCATAGAAAATATGTAAGTCGCGTGACCAAACAATATTATGATGACATGGTACTAATCTAATGATGGAGATCAAAGGTTGCCACTTCTTCCAAATGAAACGATACAACCTCATCGAATTTGAATTCGTTTGAATCGTTTGTCTTGTATTCATTTTAGTTCTATTTATTAATGGAAATAATAAGAGCTTGTTATTATTTTTCTTTTAATTATTTAATTGATAAAATACTGTTAATATTATAGCATTGTTTCTAGATTATATGTAAGCAAGCTTTAGTTAAAAAGTTTAGGTACGTTATGATGCTTATAAATATATATTAAAAAAAGTCAGACAGACGGACGGACAACAAAGTGAAGTGATCCTATAAGGGTTTCGTTTTTTTCTTATGAGGTACGGAACCCTAAAAAAGACATAACATTTATTGTACAAAGAATAACTTTCTCAATCTGTGAACAAAAATGACTTTTCTACAAATAAATCAAACCGTGTCTGATGTTGGAGTCTCACATACCACGCTGCCGCTCTACAACATGATTCATTCGACTATCAAACACCTGTTACCTGCTACAGATGTTATGTTCGATTCAAATTGAAATTCACTTTAAAGTAACATGTAAAATTGACTTACAAAGTAATCAATTCACTTATAATAACATGATGTATTCAGCCACATTTATTAACAAAACTGTTGGAACAACTCTCAGAGTCTCAGTTTTTACGTTATAATTTAGCGGTAGCCAACTCCGATTCTCCTCTGTCTTCTTCCAGATTTAGTTCTATATGTATGTCAAATTATAGCAATATCCGTTCTGCCATTCTGGAGGTACCTTCTAACAAACATCCATCCATCCATCTAAATATTCGCATTTATAATATTAGTAAGATAATATAAGTAAAACTTAAGAAATGGAAATATGTCATCATAAAAACTTGTTTACTGCATAACTAAAATAAACTAAAAAGTCTTGGGTACACTAATTAAAATTTTAATAACAAAATATTTGCAAATAGCTAAATTTCTTTTCAAGATATTATTATATTAAACCTTTTACCTTATCGTGAGCGAGCCGCATCGCGAGACAATAAGACTGGCGAACTTTTGATATCAAAATTGTTCCCTGCTCATTGCGCTTGACGGATAAATATATTGAGGTCACGCAAAACATTCTTCCAAACATTGTCTTTAGATATACAAAAGCAGTAACACAATATTGAAAGTTTTTACAGTAAATTTCGTTTATGATATATCTACCAATATAAATTTAGATACAGATTATGAATTTTCGCTAAGGTACAGTCAAGGCCATTGCCGATGTTCACCGTAAAGAAATGTTGCTTTGTTACTTGCAACGACGTATCAGTGAGTTGTGCGAACGTCGCTATAGTAAAAGCAATCAATCATATACCACTGATCGTTATTTTTACAGACATTTAAAAGCTGTGTCCTAATGGTTATTGTTTCCTTGTCATCTTCTCATTGGTTACGAGACGGTACAACAACTGTCACTTTAAAGTGGAATACAGCCAAAGTCCCTGATTGTACATATATGTGGGCAACATAGGACAATATTTTTGTAGAGTTTTGTTAATAGAAACCTACGCTAAAAAGAAACAAAGCAATGACATCTAAAATAGAATCTAAAATCTAAGAATTACAGCTCTAAGGTAGAAAATTAGTCCTCACAGAAGACTGTCGATGTAATTAAATTTACGATTAAGATTCTATGACCGGCTATGAAAAAAAGGACTTATGTGCTACATAGAGTTCGATGCGCATCAGAAAACTAATTTACGATCATGAAAAAATGTGTATTTGAAATACACATCGTGTTTAGCTCATAAATTTTGATTTTGCTGTTAGGCATACAACATTTGTTTCAAATTGGCATTGTAGTCACTATGATAAACGATATAGATTTATTTTAGCAAAATATATTATATGCAAAAATGTTCCAATTTATATAAATGTTTCACAGTTTTATTATCTTACTAATATTATAAATGCGAATGTTTATATGGATGGATGGAAGATATCTCCAGAAAGGCTCAACGGATCTCGGAGAAATTTCGCATGGATGCAGAACATAGTAGGGAGTTGCTTGTGATATCTAGTTATTCCATAATTATAATGTATTACATAATATAATATATAATATACGTATTACACATGATAATTTTCTGTTACAAATTAATTATGTTTATATGAGAATTTGATAAATACACAGTTCTACATCCAAAAGGATGCAGTGCAGTCGAAATCTCGTAATTCAAATCCAAACCAGTGTACCGGAATGCCCGAGGAAATTTGCATGTATTGAATATGATTTATATGACCATACGCGAAGCGAGACGGCCCCTGGTTCCGACTTGGATTTACTTCGTATAAGACATTATTTGAATGCTATGTTACATATAAATATTATTCTGATCAAGTAACATATTGCCATAGACACACTAGGTAGAGGATGAATAAATCATTATGGGAGCAAACACAAACTTTAAAAATACATTAAAAAAAACAAGTTGAGACTCAAATATATGGTGGAAATATTTTCTTAAGAATTAATAAATTAGGTTAAAGTGTTTGTTATTGTTTCTTTGGAAATGTAGGCATTTAAATAGAACTGGGATATCTCTCAGCTTTGATATTTCATCGGTGTTTTCACAGGTAAGCCCGCTTTTACCGTATTCAAATATCTCCTAAGCCGGCTCACAAAATATTATTTAAGATCAGTCAAATAGTTGAATGGAATATTCCAGTATCATTTTATTTCTATTTGAACAACTCTTGTGGACTTTTATGAAACACTGTATCTTCAGCAATGTCTAGTCGGCGTTGTCACGTCTTTTTTTATATCATAAGGTGGCAAATGAGCGAGCGGCCACCTGAAATCGCTGAAATAGCGAAGTGACCGATGCCCATAGACATACGCAATTGCATATGCGTTGCCTACCTTTAATCGACGGAGGAGAGGATGCACAGAAAGAAAACATTTCCATGCATCCTCTCATCCGGAAAGTCTACTTACACTTCCCATTCTTTCTTTCTTCACAAGAAAAAGGGTGGGAAGGGAAAGAAGACTATATTAGGCCTCCGGGACGCACACTCATCAGACGAAACGCTGAATTGCTTCCACTTCACGCCTGTCTTTTGTGTGGTTCTGGTATTTCACCGGACGAGCCGGGCCAATTCATACGAAAATGTTAAAGCGGGCTCTACCACTGTTAATTGTCTGAGAATTTAGTAAGAAACATTAATAAAAAAGAATAAGTTCCATATTCAAATCCTAAAAAAGAGTCCTTCTAGAAGCAAGCGTACCCTTTAAGAGATACACATGCCGGCATCGCGTCTGAACTTGCTTTAGTGTTGCTGACGTCTTTGGATGTTGGAACCTTCTATCATTAAGGGTCACTGTTAATATGCCTCCCTATCATAGAACATTACAGCCCTGATCTAAGTTTCCATTGATACATTATTATCTGCTGTATTTATGTTTTATTTATTGTTTGATTGCAAGGACTAAAAACTTTTATCTCAACGTAAAACAATTATACGACGTCTTTGAAATGTAACATCTCTATCTTGGAAACAAAACAATTTAGATGAGCATCGACGCATCCCTTTGTCTCTCTTAATGTAGTCAGTTGTATTTTACACTAGTTGCACTTTGTGGAATTGTCTACAATTATCACTTTCAAAATTTAATCCTATTTATATGGTAATACACTGGATATATCGTATGTTATGATGATTAAATTATATTTGGATTACAGCTTTTAAGATTTTTAAATTTATATATACTGATTTCTTCTAGTGCCTCTTCAGTCTTGAAGGTTGGCCGCTAACTTGAAATATTTGGTTCTGACAAGTGCAAGGCGAAACAGTTCCTCCGCTGACCTAATCTCCGTCCACTCCCTAATATTACAATAATTAATATATTATATTTTCTGACTAAGGACGTATTATGAATGCAAATGGATTTCTCTATACGACTTTTTACTTATCTCATATGAAAGAACTCTAGCATATAAACGGGCGTAAAAAAGTAATATAAGGCCGAACCCAACCATCAAATTAATAAGCATATCGCAAAGAAAAACATGTGAAAAGTAATCAAAACGTATAGAGTCGCTCTGTGGCTTCGCATCAAAGCCGCAAAAAACGCGACCCCGATGTTTTGTATTGAGCGAGAACGAACAAAACAAACATTTTCAATGTCTAAGTTTCTAGAGTATAGGACATGATTTATCACAAAAAAGTAAAATAATATGACTTATGAATTTCTTTTAAACTATGGCGTAGTATGGTGGTAAAGTTAATACCGTGACGATACGGGACGTACGGCTTGATATAACATAAATATTTTTGATTTATAAAAAGAACGCAATAAAAGACACAAATATTGTATTGGTTACATAACTTGTTTAAATGGAGAAATTTATATTCGAAAACTTCTTTGTATAAATATAAATTTATTGGTGCAAAATATAGTTGATTCTCCAAAACCTAATTTAGAGCCCGTCATTCGATTTACAGCGAATATAAAATGATTTTAGAACAAAAATGTTCCGACAGTGAGCACGAAACAATCTTAATATAAATTAATATCTTGTCTCTGACATAACATATGCAAACAAACATCTTTAAGAAAACGCAAATATTGTAAGGTAAATAAGAACAATACAAAATTGGATAGTATTACAAACAAAGCAATAAAATATACCTTTTGTTACACGCACAAAAAGCTCTGAACATAATAGACGGGAAAATGCTTGAAGTAAATTTATAAGCGAGCAAGGTATGAAATGAGAGTTCGTAGACTTGAGCTTTGAGGGTAATAGACAACATATATGAGGCAGACGATGTTTTCACGACGCGGAGTAATCTTCTGGTTGTTATTATAAAATGTCACACTGCTTCAATATTTGCGCTCTCGTGAGCAATTTGTGAAACAAGTTTTATGTATGGTATAATTTGAACTGTGTTTTTTATGTAATAATGCTGAAGCAATCTGCTTCAGAATATCTAGTAGATTTTGTGAGAATGCATTGGATCATCCGTTTTTTTTTCCTTCTCGTACCACTCCAACTAAGTTCTAGGCTTATGCTAGTATTTGGTTTAAGTCAATATTCGAACCCTGGACCACATGATCAGAAATGCGTAGCCTTAACCATAAGGCTACTGGCGCTTCAAATTTCAACATCATCATCATCAGCTCAGTATACCTCCCCATCAAAGGGCTCCGAGCCTACCCTAAGTTAGAGTGACTAGGCCATAGTCAACCACGCTGGCCTAGTGCGGGTTGGTTGACTTCACATATATCTTTGAATTTTCTTCACAGATATGTGCAAATTGCATCACGACGCTTTCCTTCACCGTAAGAACGTCGGATAAATGTACATATGCAAATAGAAAATCGAAAAACACATTGGTACAAGTCGGGATTCGAACCCAGGACCTGCAGATTACAAGTTAAGTGCTTAAACCCCTGAGCCACCGACGCTCTGAAATTTAATGGCGATCTATTTTTGGAAAGAAAACTTTGATATACGAAAAAAATAGTTTAAATGTATTTATTTAAATTCCTTGTGTAAAGAAACATAACAAAATTTATTCTAAATTAACTAAAACGGCAATTCCTCTTTAAAAGTGTACAGTAAACATTTAGAAAATTGTATATTCTAGTTTTTATTTCCACCATTTGCATATTCATCGAATCATTCCAGTCGAAGCCTATATTTACATAGCAAACACTTTTCTAACCCGCTTCAGAAATACCGTTTACAATTTGAAATTATAATTTTGGGACTAGCAGAATTTAATGTACTTCCTACATAATAATCGAATAATTTTTTTTTTTCAATTAATAATTCTCAAATCAATATCTTTTTCCTTGATTTATATAATTCCAATGTTTTACCGTGAGTTTCTAAAACCAAAATCTTGTATGAAACATCTTCATCATCATCTTTGACAAAACAGAGATAAGAATATTTTTTAACAGAGATTTCAGTCTCAGGGTTTTAGAAATTTCTTCATCAGATATAGATTTTTTTAAAAATATATATAGAACTTTATTTGAAATCTTATTAGTTATATTGTTATCGTATCGTATGTTACTTCGCTTCTATTTTTCTGAAAATTGCATCCAATAAAACACGTCATATATTTCGTTGTCGTAAAATAGATATCGTTTGTTGAAACGTAAATTCTTCATATCGTTTGAACGATATGTCTTTGTTGAATACAAAAAGGAGACGAGATTACCGTCTTATATCTCATAGCATTAAATTACAGTGCGAAAAACTAACTTATAACGACTCAATACAATATTAGAGAATTAGTTACTATAAAACAAACAAGATGGCGCCTAAAGTCTTGAAAACGCGCTAACGAAGCGTTCTTAAGCTTTGATTTGATGACATAATTGAAAATAAGCACCTACCAACCCGGTAACATTATCGAAGTAACAGCCCGAGCCGAGGCTCCTGAGGGAGCCCTCCTGTCTTGTTACTCTTAAACGAGGTTCAGGCTAGGCGCCATCTGCGCTCGGCCACCTCAAGCCCGGTGAAGCTGTAAATGCCTCTTCAAGGCAAACAGTGACTAATCAGTCACAAAAAAATGAGCACCTAAAGAATTAAATAGTAGTTCCTAATCTAGGAATGCCATTTCAAAAACTCAAACACAAAGTTTAGGCCCTAAAAAAAGTTTAATAAGGCATTTAAATTAAGTACCGTAAACCATGATCGTAATTTAACAAAAATGCAATTTAATTAATTCGACGTAACAGCTTAAGCCCGTAATTAATCAGGTCTCAAGTCGATTTTAATTAAAACGCATACGTACGAAATTGTTTAATTTTAAATTAATCATGGCGAAGGTATCGGTTTTGTAATTGATAGTTATTGCTTGTAATAAATAAATGCTTGTATTAAGACGATTTAAGCGATTAAAAATGTAAGCAACTACTAAAGTCGTCAATAGCCTAATGGTTAAGAGTAGGGATTTCTAATCACGAGGTCGGGGTTTCTAATCCCGCCATTCGACTATTGTCATAAACCATATCCTAGCACAAGCCTAGAGCTTAGTTGGAATGGCAATAGATATATTAGTAAATTTACAAAATCATTTATTTTATTTAAAAAATCATTTATTTTATTTAAAAAAAAGTGTGTACTATGGAGTTTCTTTTAAAAGTCTACGTACTTGGAGAATCTGGCGTCAGAACTGGTTAATCACTTAGTATGGAAACTATAATTTTTTGTTGTTCGTGATAAATAATCTTTGTTTACGACTACGAAGTGATTTTTTTTTACATTTGCTTTACATAAAATTTATCTGAGGATCCCAATAGCAATACTTTGAATTAATCGAAGGAACAGTATGTGTATTTTATACTCCTTATACCCATGCTTCCCTAATTGTTAATAATATTGGTTTGAATTCTCTAAGCGATTAAATTTTGATAAGGGTTCGGTCGCTATCAATAGGAATTCACGAATTTACGTCGCTTTCATTCTTAAACCTTGAAACTATTAAATTTATAGTTATAATTTCATCAGATAAATTATCAAGCATCGGATTTTAATTTTATTGCTGGTTGTTACGAACTTTGTGAACCGAACAGTCACAACTTTGTTCGAATTAAATCACGTCTCTGAACGCTATTGAAATAAACTTGTTTTGAGCACAAAATTAAAATCCTAACAATGAAATGTTTGAACACGTTTTAGCGGACGCTGTTGGCTCGTAATTAATTATTTTCTGGCTTCAATACTAAAAAATAAATAATTCTTAGTTATGTATTAAGACTCGTTACAAAAAGTTTTATAGAATACAATGAAATTAAAGATTTTTACGTTATCTATTTTTGATTTAATAAACGTCTTCTTTTCTTCACTTCTAGGTGTGGTAAATGTATTTCGGTATTGGTCAAAATTTAATTAAATTCTTACAGAAGCCAAAAAGAAATTGTCAACTTCAATAGCAGCTATTTTTTAAATCAAGTGAAACTAAATTCAATTGTTTAAGTCAGCTCGGTTGGGAAGTAGTCAAATTGGGAAATCATCCGGTTTTCCACCCGATGGAGCAACCAATTCGAGCGCGAGGAAATCAATTGTATATTGATAGAAATAAATCTATAATAGTTTTAATTTAATTCCAAAGTCTCAAATGAATTTTCATTTATTTCCTTGTCACTGTTTTCTTTGAAAAATCTTTTTCTGATCAACCTACTAATTTTGGATTGATTACAATTCTACTTCCTCTTCTCTGCTGCAGTCAGATCGGACTGATCATGGTTGACACTAGAATAAAAGATGTTTCATCTTGTGAAATCACTAAAGGTTTTAAGTAATCAAGCTTTGCAGCTACAAGTTATGGGAAATGTTAAAGTTTCACGAGTAAATACATCAAGTATTTCATATCTTTGCCTTAAGTTGGATATACAATAGTTCACTTAAACAACGTTCTTCGGGAGCATCCGCTTGCCGATGAGTAGATTAGATTGCAAAAGAATTGGAGGATGGTTACAAGTGTTTTACTATGATAAGTGATTGATAATATTACTTGTTAACAAAAGTTATTGTTTTCTAATTTATCACTCTGATCGTGTTCTGTTTCATTTTCATTGCATTCTCATTTTAAATTCAAAGTATTATTGTATTATTTTAGAACAGCATAAAGGCTGCTTATTTTCTTAAAGCAACGTTCTTACGAATATTACACTACAGCAATGTACTTCTGGTTCATTGTTACACTAGAACATATTATAGACTGGATTGTTCTGTTTCAAATAAATGCTCTAGTCCATACCTTTTTCTTTATAATCATTAATTACAACTAGACAATCACCGGGTACCGGGTACAATTGACCTTTACATGGGTAACCTATGCGATGTAATTACAATATAACGTGACAATGCACTTCAATATTCTCCCGTTACATTGCTTGAGCATAATGTCCTCATAATCCCCATTGCCAGGCTATTGCAGTCGATCTATTCATGAAGCTAGTAATACCTACTGTTAACTACAGCGCAGCTATCTACATAAATACAAAACTAATTAATTTATTAATATAGTATAGCAGTAAGTATACTAAATATATTATGCTAAAGACTTCATCATAATCAGCTCACTATACGTACCCTGAGTTAAGGGTGATTAGGCCATAGTCAACTACGCTGGCCAAGTGTGGGTTGGTTGACTTCACACATATCTTTGAATTTCTTCTCAGATATGTGCAGGTTGCATCACCATGTTTTCCTTCACCGTAAGAACGTCGGATAAATGCACATATGTAAATCGGAAATCGAAAAACACATTGGTATATGGCGGGATTCGAACCCAATACCTGCAGATTGCAAGTCAAGTGCTTGACCCCTGAGCCACCGACGTTAAAGACTTACGCAGGCACATTTTTAAGGCTGGTAGCAAACGAATCAACGGTCACCTGAATTTGCCGAAATATCCTAGGGACCGCTGCCATTAGCATCCGCAATAGCGAATGCGATGTCTACCTTTAATCGACGGAGGAGAAGACTCACTGAAAGAGACTATTTCCCATACTATATCAAAACCACATCCCCTTCCCATCGTTTTCTTTTAGGGAAAGGAATCAGATGTTTTCTGAAAGATATGTAATATCTTAATAATATTAAAAGTTTGCAAAGTTTAGGTTACGATTAGGAACAACGTTAGTCTTTTAAAAAATACGCGTCTTTTAATAAAATACTCCTTAATGAAATTATGAATGTAGAAATAACGAAAGGAAATGAAATTAAGATACTTTGAATCATTATCAATAAGACATTAAAATAATATTTTATCTCATTTAACCAATTCAATTGTAAATACCACGAGTCGAGTTCTATTATTTTTGTTAGCTCAGCAGTGAAGTAGATCCATTCGGAAAATCCTCCGATTCGTAGCTCGTTAAATCTTTTCATTACAAACTGATGCTAATAAATGGAGATTTGTTTCAAACAGCTGCCAACAAATTCATTTTATGCACATTTAAATGATTTCTTGTTTATTTACTCTTACTATAAATAATTAAACTTGGAGTTTTTTTTATAACGGAAGGGGGCAAACGAGCAGCGGGATCACCGAGGTGTTCAACGGCGCCTATGGACATCACCAATATCAGAGGAACCGCAGATGCGTTGCCTGCCTTTGAGATGGTGATAAGCTCGCTTCTTGAAGGACCTTAAGTCGTAGCGATTTGGAAATACCGTCGAGTTGCAAACGCATTCCCTTTTTTAATTCTTAGAGGCATAAACATTAGCACATCATCTATATGTCTTATACCTTTCCAAATTCTAATACCTTATTTGAGCGATAAAATAATTTGATAAACTTCTTTCAATTAACAAATTTTTTAAGACGAGAAAACTGCCTCGATATTGACCAAGACGCGGAAAATAGAATGCTGGATGGTGGTTGCGGCAGGTCACGGGGTTAATATGCGACCCACAAATTTTCCTTAAAGTGAAGAACATTTATAAATCCATCGCAAGACCTGTCATGATGTATGAATCCCAATATATATATTTTGTACACATTGTATTTGCGTTGCTGATAACGAAAAATCAATTTTTAAATTTTTGTCTCTCCGTCTGTCCGGTAGGCCGTGCTTGTTCCGATTAATATCCGGATCGGCTTGACTGATTTTGAAGGGACTTGAACAGGAAGGTAGCTGTTGCACTCAGGCATGTTATAGGCACTTTTTTTTTATTCTGCGCTCGTAATAAAATATTAGTATTTTAGACATTATTAATTTGAATCCTCTGGCAAAATGAATTACAAAGTCAAGCGTCAGATTGATTAGTGATGGGACATAAACGTCGACATTTTAGTAAGGTGTTGTACATCGGCAGAGTTTCTGATTTTCTTCCTACCAGTGTAGACGAAACAGAGTTGTATTGATTTATTTTTGGCCTATTTAGCTGTCCAACGTTACGGCTTGTCGTAAAACATCTCATAGGTGTGCATTTATGTATGTATACATCGTAAAATGACAGGGTATTACGAAATGTTACTTTTTATTTGCTTGGCTTGAAACTCGGTCACAAAACATCTTACAACACAGATTCACCACAGGCAACATAATCAAATGCTGGAAAGAGATCCTAAAAGATATGAGTGTTAAAAATAAAATTGGAAAATTAATATCCAAAAAAGTATTCCTTCGTAGAAATAGTTTATAATATTGCAAAGTATGTGTTTATTTCTAGATCAATACCTATTTATAAGGAATATTTTAAGCTAGGGAATCTAAAAGATACCCTTAAATATAAAAAAAATAAGCATAACCAAACCAATCTAATAGTATTCACTGGTGCTAAGATTGAACGAACAATCATGATTCATCTGCCTTCAAGAATTTTGTTTTAAATATGAAATAGTTTCAAGGCTTTTATTATACTTTAATATGTAAAATATATTTGTTACGTTAAATTTTACATCTATGGTATTCCTTCTACTTTTTTTTATATCATAAGGTGGCAAACGATCGAGCGGCCACTTGAAATCGCTGAAATAGCGAAGTGACCGTTGCCCATAGACATACGCAATTGCATATGCGTTGCCTACCTTTAATCGACGGAGCAGAGGATCCACAGAAAGAAAATATTTTCCCTTCCCGTGCATCCTCTCATCCGGAAAGTCCACTTCCACTTCCCATTCTTTCCTCATTAATAAAGAAAAGGGTTGGAAGGGAAAGAAGACTAAATTAGGCCTCCGGGACACACACTCATCAGACGAAACACGGAATTTATGTCACCGGACGAGTCGGGTCAATTCGTGCGAAGATGTTAAAGCGGGCTCTACCACAGTTACAAGTACACAACTTAAAATTATGAGTCATTACTTACAGTTTTTGAAGACGTTTTTATTCTGATGTTGAGATCAAATTCAAAAGTATAATTGTCCACAGCGTATTAAAAAAACAGAGATAACAATATAGTAAGACATCAAACAATACATTACTTGATATATTCTGAGTACAAATCTATGAGCTTCCCTGGAACGGATAAGAGAGGCATAACAATATGGTAATCTGTGTCTGTGAACACTGACCTGTAGTTTGCAAGACGATACTGCAACCGACGTATTTCTATTTTACACTAGAAATATTTACATATCTATAGAACTATAAACGTTGGTATGATTTAGGATTTGCTGAATGTTCTTCGGCTTATCTAACGAAAAGAATTCTTTGTACATATTTCAAAATAGACTTTGAATATAACATTTGGATAGGACCGTCCAACCAAAACATCTGACAGATTGTTAACTTTTATTTTAATATTAGCTGTCGCCCACGACTCCATCCGCGCGGAATTAATGAAAAATCATAAATTGTACATTGTTATTTTATACATGTGCCAAATTCATCGAGATCAGTTCAGCCGTTCTGGAGATACCTTCAAACAAACATCCATCCATCCAAACATTTGCATTTATAATATTAGTAAGATTTTAACGATAATTAAATGAATGACAATTATTTTCAAATGTGTGTTCTATGATGATTATCTTCGCATTTGTTAGAAAAAAAACTATAATCTTTATATATAAAATTCTTCTGTGAGTGTGTATGTCACTGAACTTCTTTCAAACGACTGGACCGATTTTGATGAAATTTTTTGTTTGTGTTCAAGGGGATCTGGGAATGGTTTAGATTCACAATTTTCAACAAATATTAACTTCATATTATTATATTATAATTTATTCAAATTAAAGACGTGTAGACAGGACAACGTCTGTCGGGTCCGCTAGTCTTATCTAAAATAAATGAAGTATGGACACTGTATACGGAATGTATTTTAGATTTTTGTATTTAGGTTACCCTGAGGCATGACAAATATCAAGAGGTGTTACTCTCGAGAAATTATTAGATTGGCATAAATTGAAGTACCAATTTATTTCCAGTAAAGTAATACTTGAAAAGATCGAACCCAAATTAAAGTTTATTTCCAATAACTTCTGATAAAATTGAAATACTAAAAACACTGACGCGTTTTGTTCAAGAAGAAAATACATTACAAAAGGGTGATTTTAAGACTCCACATGATTTTATGATAAGTAATAAATGAGCATCGGTGGCTCAGTGGTCAAGCACTTGTCCTGGTTTCGAATCCCGCCATGTACCAATGTGTTTTTCAATGTCTGGTTTACATATGTACATTTATCCGAGGTTCCTACGGTGAAGGAAAACATCGTGATGCAACCTGCACGTATCTGAGAAGTAATTCACAGATATGTGTGAAGTCAACCAACCCGCACTGAGCCAGCGCGGTTGACTATGGCCTAATCGCCCTTAACTTAGGGTAAGCTCCGAGCCACTCAGTGGGGACGTATAGTGAGCTGATGACGATGAATAAATGTAAAATGTTACTAATATTATAAATGCGAATGTTTAGATGGATGTATGGAGGTTTGTTAGAAGGTATCTCCATAACGACTTAATGAACCTCGATGATGTAATATTATGTTTTTATTTCATTTATAAATTATAAAGGACAATATCTTTATTGTATTTCCTGTAATTTGCGTGTGTGTCGAGATTGGAAATTCCGTAAATGCTTATCTTTGATTTTTTCTCCTGATTACCGTTATGTTAAATAATTTTATCTAAATTAATATTTAATGATTGAATTGTTTTCTAAAATGAACGTATTATGTATTTATAATCTTTAAAAGATAACATTTCAAAACATACCTTTAAAATTTAAGATCGTTTTCCTATAATTAAATAAATTGGGAAGGAAATTGAGAAAATGATTTTAATGAAGACACGTAACATCGGTGTTTTATATCTTTCCATTAATTAAATGCGTTATATTTAAAGTAAACCATGTTTATTATTAAAATATCACAAAAATCTAAAATGTAGTCCTTCGAGCCGGATCTTAGGAAACAATGAGCATGTATTTTGTACTAATTACTACTATTTGAGCGTTGGTGGGTCAAAGGATAAGCACTTGACTTGTAATCTGCACATCCTGGGTTCGAATCTCACCATATATCAATGTGTTTTTCTATTTACATATGTACATCTGACGTTCAAACGGTGAAGGAAACATCATGATGGATCCTGCACATATCTGCGAACAAATTCAAAGACATGTGTGAAGTCAACCAAACCGCACTGGGCCAGCGTGGTTGATTATGCCCTAGTCACCCCTAACTTTTTTAGGCTCCGTACCTACACTCTCAGTAGGGACGTATAGTTGCTGATGATGATGACTATTTCTTAACGTTTCAAATAACACCGATATTATTTCATCTAATGAACGCTATGTTCTAACTTGTATGATGCCATTCAACACCAAAGAGCATAGAGCAACAAAAAGAACAATTATTTGTCCGAATGTGCAAAACCTTTTAGGATAACTGCAATGTTTATTTTTAGAGAGCACCGAATAGTTTACTCAATTACGTACATTCTAACAATAGTGCCTACGTGTTAATGGATACGCCTAAAACTATTCACGGAAACTGCACACCCCCGTGTGTTTTATGTCACGGGAAAGCTGTAGACAGCAACACTATGCCCTAGTTACTTTTTTATTCTTGCAAAGCAAGGCTTAATTTTTAGGGTTCCGTACCTCATAGGAAAAAAGCGGAACGCTTATAGGAACACTTTGTTGTCCGTCCGTCTATCTGTCAAGACCCTTTTTATCAAAGACGTGTGAAGGTATCAAGCTGGAATTTATTTTATTTATCATTAATGTTATAGAAGAGCAATAGAGCTTGATTAATTTCGTTTAGTTATCTTTAAATTATACACATTTTGATATCTCGAATTACAAGGGATTATCAAGAAATTTCAACTTATTGAATCCATGACTTCTTTGTAAGACAACGTTACATTTAACATCGACTTACAGTCTGTTTTTTGAAATACGTTTGCCGAGTTGCCGAGAATAAATATGTAACAAAATGTATACGCAGAGAAATAACATATTGATCGTGTTAAAAAGTCTAAATAATTCAAGATTTACGGGTTTAAGGGAACGACATTTTTTTGGACTAACTAGAAATTGTATTAGAAATCTCCATATGTACAGAGTTACGAAAGGGCTGCATGGATCTTACTGAAATTAGGCATAAATGTAGAACATAATCTGGAAGATCACGTAGGCTACAAAGTTTTTTTAATTCCGCGCGGACCGGTACGCGGGCGACAGCTAGTATCTATAATAAAAATGCATTTACGTTAAACACGGTAGAGTAAACAAGGCCATAACCATTTTATGATATTGATCTTTCTTTGTTTTATTCGGTTAGTATTTGAGTATAGCGTGCCGTGAGCCATCAGGCGGGTATGCATTTATGTTCATGTCGTAAAATGTATTGAGCTTGGAAAGACATTTCTCCTTTATTTGACTTTATTGTGCAGCCTTTGAAACGATATTATGTTTATTACTAAAAAAATTAAAGAATGTTTCTATACCATAGAATTGTATGTTTTTTATGTAGGGAAAAAAGTTTTTGCTAATATTATGAATAGTGTCGTAGTTACATGAAATTGTTACAAAAATTACCAAATTTTTTAAAGTAGTTCACTTTCCTAATTTTAGTTGCCGCTCTCTTTTCACCCTTCTCTTATAATTTATGGATGGGGAGGGGAAGTGGATTTGACGAAGATTGGGACGTATACAAAAGGAAAATATCCTCTTTCTATGCATCCCCTTTTTCGTGAAATTAAGTTTATCAAAGCATCTGAAGTTTGCGGTGATGTCTGTTGAGAGCGGTCGCTTCGCTATTTTGGCGAATTTAAGTAGCTAAATGCACGTTTCCCACTTGATAAAAAATTGTTATAATTACTAAAGTACTAATTAGCAAAGATAATATTCATGACATAATTAATAATGATTAATAATGACTTGATAATTTGACTGTATCTTGGTCAATCTGCCTGATATAATTAAGATTATACTATATCTTATCTTAATAATATATAGATAAATTTTAAACGAACACAAAGAAACAATAAATAATTGTTATCAATTAAACATAAAACAAGAAATATAATACAATATTTTGTTGAATCTTTGTTTGATAAATATATTTATTGTATTGAAAGATAAGATAGATTGTATTGAAAGTTTTGACAGTAGCCAGCCCTAAAGTCAGGGTTGACCTTTGACTATAGAGATACGGACGAGGCATAGTTGTACTGAATAAATTTAACCACGTTACGCAGATCACATCGCATCGCAAGAGGTGAAGAAGACAATAGCACATGCGCATGTCTTGGTAACACCGGTTTGTTATAACCGAATATATAACAAATTGACCACACATCCAACCAAGTGTGCATTTTTTTGGACAAAGTGATTTCAACGCTTAGCAGGTCCTGGCATTAAAACCCAAGGTGGTGACCAAACATTGAACATTAGCAAACAGGGTTGCTACGTGACTCCGGTCTACGACACGTACACAACAGGCTTAGTTCCCTCGTCAGAGTAAACGAAGCAGATACTACGATTATATTCACATTTTCTATAGAATAGAAGATAGGTAGATAGTTATATTATAGATGGGATATCTAATAACTTATCATGTAACTTTTTCCGAGGCCAAATTTGGTCCTCTTCACTACCCAACCTTTTTAAAAAATAATTTAAGTTATAGTTGAATTTACAGGTAAATACAGGAAAGAGAAATTTCCCTTTTTCTGCACATCTATTCGTCGTTCCAGTAAATGTATATCTTTGTTGCTAATTAGCTATATCTATACTAATACTTTAAAGTGAAAAGATTTTTATGTTTGTTTGCATTGAATAGGCTCGAATACTACTGAACCGATTTGAAAAATTCTATCACTGTTGAAAAATTTAGTACAATAGTTTTAATGTCATATTCTAAATAGTTTCCAGCCAGTGTTACAACTTATTTCCATTGTCACAAATCGGACTACACTGCGTAACACTCACGCCTAAATAAGCAAAACCTTTTAAGATAAGTGCGGAATGTTTGTGTGCGGTTCGAGCAAACGGTTAGCCGTAATTAGGGACAGAGCTAACATTATTAACCGAATGTTGTTGGTGGACAAAAACAATCGCTGTGACAACGTCGTTTTCCCCTAACATTACCAAGCCACAATCGAACCGATGTTACAGGTATGTAATATACTATTAATAATATTCGAGTATTATAATACTAAGTATTGTAATATTAAATATTTTAATATTGAGAAAAGAAATAATATTCCGTGGACATGATGATTTTTTCATAGTTATAACGAAAGTCCGGTTTTATTTTGTTATTTGTCTGTCTGTCCGTATGCAAGTCCGTTGCATAGGGTTAAACTCCGCAACGGTTATGCTTATTTTGATCATTTGATAGGAAGGTAAGTTGATGCATGCATATTACTGGTTGATTTGGTTTTGTCTGTGCTGATAAAGTTGCGGGCGACCACTAGTGTTGAATAACACATTTAAAATTATTCGTTCTAGAGATTTTATAATAACAAACAATTAAGTTTAGCTACTAGTCTACTTATGTTTCGAAGCATGTAAGAAATTCAATTTCCCCGTACGGGAAATTTGTTTGCATTTAATTTCCTAGCAGATTATGTCTGGAATACTCTTATACAATTACTTCTTTATTAAATATATGAAATTATTTTCAGCCTGTATCAGTTCGATGTTGAATTAGTTGCATGCATTTTCCTCTCGA
This sequence comes from Papilio xuthus, assembly GCF_000836235.2. Taxonomy (NCBI): domain Eukaryota; kingdom Metazoa; phylum Arthropoda; class Insecta; order Lepidoptera; family Papilionidae; genus Papilio; species Papilio xuthus. The sequence continues at coordinate 2,018,673 of NW_013530612.1, read as the reverse complement.
TTCGATCTATCTATATGTCTAAAATAATTCTTATGAATAATTTGGTTTAATTTTATACAAATCCCAAATCGACGTATCCACTCATCTTTATCAGAGATAATTAAATTGCATGTAATTTTATTTTAAAAAAATTGTCAATTCCGCTAAACTCGATCCACGTAAGACCTTTGGAGTGAATGTGTAAAATATTCTGGAAAATTCCAAACTCGATGAAACTTTACCTGTCACCTGAATTTTATTCCAATACAGAAATGTCGTCCACGTATTATAAGTACCTTTTCATGTCTAGAAATGTTCATGTATCAAATACATTGTCCACAAAAGTCATAGTCGAAAAGTGTTCAAATTTTATAACAACAGTAGCTATTTGTACTCAAAATATTAAGTATTTCTAGTGACTTTCTACCGTTATCTTACTTACTTGCTTCTTATTTCTAACTTATATTATAAATACGAATGATTGGATGGATGTTTATTTGAAGGTAGCTCATATTATATTATAAGGTAATCAAATAAATATTTTTAATTAAATATTTTCTTTCTGTGCTCTGTCTCCTCCGTCGATTAAAGGTAGGCAACGCATATGCAATTATATATGTCTATGGGCAACGGTCGCTTCGCTGTTCAGCGATTTCAGGTGGCCGCTCGCTCGTTTGCCGCCTTATGATATAAAAAAAAAAACTAAACTAGTAGACTATGTGTTCTACGTATGAGCCAAATGTGCTAGAGTTTTACAAAATTCTCTGTACTCAAATCTCTAGCCCCAGTAGTTTGTAGCTCTAGCCACAAAACTTTAGACACTTTTCTACGGTTAAAAAATTGTGTGCATGTATCCATCCATATGCTTCTGACCATGAACACATTTGTTTCACGAATACGTGCTTACTTATTTTACGGAACAACTCAATGGATGACTATGAAATTTGGCACAGATGTAGAACATAGTCTGGAAGAACACATACGCTATTTATTAAGTTTTCTTTAATTTCTCGCGGAGTCACGGGCAATAGCTTGTAGTAGTATTAAAGAAGAAATACATATACGTATATATAAACATTGTTTATATTCATTTAATTTCATTTATAATTTCTATATACGAAGGAAAAGTGAAATAATAAAGCAATTTTTACATATCATACATTCTCTACTATAAAGCTTATAAATTAAGTCTTACCTAATAAACTTTAAAAGGCACATTTTCAAAGACATATTTACGTAAATTGCTCATGAAATCTACTTTAGTAGTTTCATTAAGTTTATTCTTTCCGCATACACGAGGTTAAACGAGGGGTACATCTAGACAAAAGCCCCGGCGATAGACCTAAGCTATTACCCTAATGAGACTCCGTTCTTTTCCTTTTCGTGTTCCATTTACTTGCACAATGGTCTTCATTATATAGTAATATTAGTTTTTAATTTAAAATTCTGCATCAGTCATTGTTCTTAGAAATTATAAATAGACTAGATTATTCAGATGAAGTCTTGAAGAGTTGTTTGTAATTATAAATAAATATAGTACAGTAGACCCTTAAGCTAGAGAGAGAGAGAAGAAGAAAATATAAGTTAAATATAGAAGTAAGTAATATAATATTCAATGAAAATCATCATCATCAGCTCACTCTATGTCCCCACCGAGGGGCTCGGAGCCTACGCTAAGTTAAGGGTGATTTGGTCATAATCAACCACGCTGGCCAAGTGCGTGTTGTTTGACTTTACACATATCTTTGAATTTCTTCTCAGATATGTGCAGGTTGCATCACGATGTTTTCCTTCGCCGTCAGAACGTCGGATAAATGTACATATGTAAATCGAAAATCGAAAAACACATGAGTACATGGCGGGATTCGAACCCAGGACCCCTTGACGCTCTTCAATGAAAATACATTTCAAAAATTAATCCTCCAAAAAAACAAATTTTAAACAGTATATTTCCAATAACATCGTTTTTAATCCTTTGATAAAGAAATAACATACTGAAAAAACTTTATTATTATTTTACAGCAACAAAAATAATAGTTAAAATATATTTAAAAGCGTCGATTCTATTCATATTATTGTTCTGTGAGAGGAAAATTGAAGCGAAGCAATTACAAACACAATATGTTATAAGCACCAACAAATTGTACTAATTTCGTTTGTGGCGGAGAGAACGACCCACGGAACATTACAGTGATTGATACCCGGCATTATGTCATCAATCTAAGCGTGTTTGCAGTTTATTTAAAATACTCACTTTTATATTTAACAAGTAGAAATTTATATTTAAAATAATATAGTCAAACGAGAGAATCAGACCCGGTGACAGAGACGCTACTAGTTTGCAGTTAATATTTAGTCATTTTATATATTCTATAATTCCATAACCTAAAACGTTATTTAGTCTATGCTTTAAGTCAATGACACTTTTGTTTATTTAAAATAATAACATTAATCATTTGTTTTACAATCCAACAGATTATTTAAATATTTGATTCTCAAATATAAAATAGAAGTATTCAACTTATCATGTTAATTATCTGACAGTATTTCGTTATCGTAAATTAAAAGTATTGTAATTGCTCGTCTGAATGACAGCCATGTTTTTGGACATTCGAGTTATCGTAATGTTTATCTCAAAAGCTGGCAACGCATCTGTGGTTCCTCTGCTATTGGTGATGTCCATGGGCGTCGTTGAACACCTCGGTGTTCCTGCTGCTTGTTTGCCCCCTTCTGCTATAAAAAAGAGCGGTGTTTTGAAAAAGTTGTTGTTTACAATTCCAAAAGAAACATATGAGTTAAAGAAGACTATTTTTTGTTTGAAAAAGTATTCTCCGACTTCCACAGTACGTTAAGAATCTTGTTGGATCTTGTGTTCCTTTTTTGACATCAACAACAGCTCACTAGCTGTCATAACATAGTTTGACTTTTGCAGTTTTTCTAGTGTAATTGGAACCTGCGATCATGCAGGTCATTAGTACATCGTTAAGTTGTCCATAAATTCGATTGTATGGACACAAAATAATATAATAACGTCAACCACAGTTGCATAAAGTAGAAAAATAATCTATTTTGTTTTCATTAAAACAATATAAATAGATGAATGAGCATTATTACCATAAAAGGTTCGTGTGATTTATCCGCAAATATCTAAGAGTAATAAAGATTTTCTTATTCACAGTTTTTGTTGCCAATATATATATTATGTTTTCAGCAGAGTTAATGAAATATTGGAACATTACTTATGGTATGGCGTGTTTTGAATTCAATGTATTGTAATGCTGTAATTAATATAGCGGTTCTAAATAACAATAAATTCTTCATAGCATGCACAACCCGACCGTCATAATAATTGTATTGTAACACGCAACGTTATTATATAAAAGATTTACTTCGCCCTGATTTATGTATCTAAATTGAAAGCATGCTTTTATTAACATTTTTGACACTCCATTGCTATATTTATAGAATACTAGCTGTCGCACGCGACTCCGTTCGCGCGGGATTAATAATAGATGTTTACCGATTCTCAGACCTATTCAATGTGCTCACAAAATTTCATGAGAATCGGTCAAGCCGTTTCGGAGTATGGGAACGAAAATTGTGACACGAGAATTTTATATATAAGATTTATTTAATACTTTTTTACGCTTGAAACTCCGACGTGTTTGGAATTTTAGGTATGCGAAATAATGTTCTTGCTATTTAACCGAACAAATTACATCGGAATTATACGATTTCGTTATACCATCTTTATTTCTACGATTTAATTTAGTAGAAAGTTTAGTTTAAGATGTGTTATTCTTTACATTTGATAGTACAAGATGGCAAATGAAAGCTACCTGCGAGGCTAGACAAAGCGCATTCGCTTCGAAGCGATTCCATAACGAATTTAAAAAATGTGTAGAATTCCATAAGTTTATTCAGTGTTGTACTATTTCCTATTTCCTACAAGCTTTACTATAAGCTAAACCTGATTCAAGAGGAATAGATACTGTACAGATGAGTTATCAGATAGTCAAGTTTAGTTTAGCAGATTATAATTAAGATTATAGTTCGCCGTAGGATAACGTTGGTTATTTATCGTTTGTATTTTGGCGAAGCTGCCATTGTGAGTACGAATTTTTAATTCAGATGTCTTTCAATCTAATCACATTTACTTTAAATATTTTAGTCTTACATTTGAATATTCATGCACTTAGTGTATAGCTTTTGTTTTTAGACAAATAAAATATGATGAAAGTTGCGTACATTCATGTTTTTAGAAGATCAAATGTTTCTTTGTAAAATTATTCACAGCTTGAACTAAGATATCATATTTTCAGTAAAATGTATAACATTCGGAGCACGTTTCAATGAAACTTCAGCGGTAGTTTATCGCTGCTGTAGCACGAATCGTGAAGTGCATACTATGGTTATTTGACTTTGGTAAATACTACGACTTCATCCGTGTAAAGTTTAAAAAATCACAAATTTTCATCCCCTATTTTAAATCTTTATATGACACATTTTTAAAAATACCGATATGTTTCTGCTTGTAGAAAATATTTTCTATATAAGCTTTATTTTCTACTTTAGACGTTTAAGGAATTTTTACTGTATAGAATACTAGCTGTTTCCCCCCGACACCGTTCGCGAGTTATAAAAAAACATAATAAGTAGCCTAAGTGTTCTTCCGTACTATGTTCTACATATAAGCCAAATGTGCTAGAATTTTACTAAATTCTCTGTACTCAAATCTCTAGCTCCTGTACTGTTATGATATAGCAGTCAGTTTATGTACAGTCAGATGCATAAATAAGTATTTATTTACAAAACTTTATTTCTTATTATAGGTATTGTCTATGGGTAAAAAAAATTGGATGCACGTATCCATGCGTATGCTTCCGACCATGAATAAATGTGTTTCACGAATACGTACTGACTTATTTTTAAATCGAAATCCTAAAGTGTCTAAAGTTTGATAAATGTATACTAATTTATGCATCTGACTGTACACATAGATATTGAATATTATTGAGTAAAGCCTTCATCTTCTACAATGTACATTAAAACATGTAATTGTCTTAAAATAAATTCGGTATTAGAATAAGAACGAAGCAAAAACAATAAAATAACATTAACTAGGTAACAATTAATTCAAGACGAAATTCCGCGAAAACAACAAACGTCACTCGGGGAGGCACAGAGTAAAAAAATGTTGACTAAAAGCATGAGTACTTTTTGCTGTACGGAATATGTGACAGTAATAAAGTGGTAGATAAAACGTTGTCTTCTTAAAACGCCTTATGGGGCATAATTTTTGAGAGGTTTTCTCTTTTCGTAAAATATATTTGTGCTATATTGATACTTCATATAATGAAATTACTATTATTTAGTCATTCCCCTCGTTGTTTTGTTACTAGCTGTCGCTCGCGACTCCGTCTTTAATTGAAAAAAACTGAATAAGTAACTTATACCTTCTTCCAGACTATGTTCCACATTAGTGCCAAAATTCATAAAGATCCGTTGAGCCGTTCCGGAGATACCTACACACAAACCTCCATCCATCCATCCAAACTTTCGCATTATTAGTAAGATGTAAATAGGTTATATTGGTATACTATTCATTAGTAATTTACCAAGTTATTTTATTATTACCATGGAATAAAAGAAATACTAATCATATATCGAAAATTATACACAAAACAGACTTGGATACGATATTATTCTCTTTATACGGAGAAATTGAAACGTCATTATTAGATAACTCAACTAGGATTAAAACTTAATAGAAAAGCACGTCTACTAAAATAACTTGTAGTTTGTACGGTTGTACCACAAGAAAAGCCTCTTGATACTTGGGTGAAATTCATTGGTTACGAATATATGTCTGTATTTGTTTTGGAAGTAGGCCAGGGAAGTCGCCCGAATATGTTCCAGGTACCCCAAACCGTGAGTTAAATATTAAATGTTTGTGATTGCAAATTTCCTGTGAAACCTCTAGTATAATTAAAAGTTTTAGCTCTTATTTTTATATACTACTGCAATTGCAATCTATGTTTTTTTCGATGTAATCGTCTATGACGCGGTGTAAGCCCGTTATAGAAGGCACCAATCAGCAAGTGAGAAAGATAAGAAACAAAAAGATACGTCTGTCTCATTTTAGTGTTCTAATTTTAAAATGGTTCAATGAAATCTTACTTCTTACTAATGTTTTAAATACGAATGTTTAGATGGATAGATGTTTGAAGGTGTCTATAGATCGGGTGAATGGATCTCGCTGAAATTTGGCATAGATATAGAATCCAATGTGTTCTTCCATACTATGGTATGGAAGAACACATTGGATACTTGTTCACTTTTTTAATCTCGCGCGGACGGAGCCGCGGACGACAAGTAGTACGTTATAACTGTTAGAATTTGTGTTGATCGACCGCAATACGAAGCGATAATTCTCGTTTTATCCAGTAATTGGGCTTGTTAATTAACAAGTCAGTTTAAACCATTCACTACAGTTTCGTGCGTTGCAAATAACAAAGAAGCATTTAATTTTGAAATTGTATTTCCAATTTTGAATTTTACGTTGAGTTTACGGTATTTTTATTTTTAATTAGCAAATATTTCTTGAATAGTAGCGTTACATATAATTAATAATTAATTGCCGCTTTTTCAATAAAATTTTTTTAAACCAGTATTGTTTTCAACATTCCTTAAGATAATATACGTTGTTAGAATCCGTACAATAGAAAATTGGCAAAAAAAATAGAGTTCTCAAGAAATATATATATTTCTTTTTCGTTTCTTTCCTTTTTTTGTGAAGATGTTTTATTTTATCGGACAAGAGCGAATGATGTATGTCACTGTATTAGCGACATCGTCTCTCAATAAATTGGAATCGCTTCATTTGTTTTTTTCTATTATGTTCTATTTTTAAATTTAGTTCTGTATTTAAATTGATGTTAGTACGTTTTTACCTAATATATTAACTGTTCATATTATGAAGCAAATTCTTTTTTCGCTTTTAAAATACTTGACTTTCTTACTGTTTTTTTTTTATTTCATAAGGTGGCAAACGAGCGACCGGCAACCTGTAATCGCTGAAATAGCGAAGTGACCGTTGCCCATAGACATACGCAATTGCATATGCGTTGCGTACCTTTAATCGACGGAGGAGAGAATGCACAGAAAGAAAATATTTTCCCTTCCCATGCCTCCTCTCATCCGGAAAGTCCACTTTCACTTCCCATCCTTTCCTTATAAGAAAGAGGTTTCGAAGGGAAAGAGGACTTTCTTAACTGTTTTGATTTGAACTGTCAATTTAAATTCTTAATTATAATTACTTAGGTGAATTATTTGACTTATGTAAGCCAAAGTTACTGTAAAGTAATTTTAACTTAGCGAAGTTTATTAAACTGACTAAACTGTATCCAAAACCTATAAGGATTTTGTTGGTTAATTCAGTTGTTTATACTAGCTATCGCCCGCGGCTCCGTTCCCGCGGAATTGAAAAAAGCTTTAAAGGTAGCCTATGTGTTCTTCCAGACTTTGTTCTACATCTATGCCAAATTTCAGCAAAGATCCATGCAGGCGTTCTGGAGATACCTTCAAACAAACATCCATCCATCCATCCATCAGATAAACTAGTTCAATCAATATCTTATTATTATCATTTATTAAAATCTCCCCCCTTTTAACCCTTTCAATTTCAGTTACATAACAGTTGCATTTCCATCCAAAGTGGTTCACGTTCTAAAAATTGGACAAGAATATTTCCTACAACATGAGCGCTTCCCGCAGACGAAGATGAGACCCGTCTCATTCCACGTCCCGACGTGAAATTGTCAAAAAGACCGTAATGCAAAACAGACCTGATGTAATAAAAGTAAAATTCCACTAACGAAATACTTGAATATAACAATATTGTTATCTTTGTTTGTTTCAAAGGCAATGAGAGAGATGAAAAATTCGTACAATTCGGAGATGGCAATTCGCGGCTTCCTTTCATTTCGCATTTGTGTATTATTCTATCACTATTTGTGGGTTATTTTATATTTCTATTCATATTTCGAGTCCCGCAATATGTTGTCTGATTATCGTGACATTTATTTTTGGACGGAACTTTTACTTTGCAACAAGAAAATACGAAAAATTGAAAAGTTTTTTACAGGATTAAAAACGGTACCAGTGTTCCAGGATGACGTTAGATGGACATCCGAAATATCTGTCTGTTTTTTCAATCCAACGTTTTATATTTACAAATTCTATTTGAGATTTTTTATACAATTTTTTTACTAAGTGTCGGAAGAATGGTTATATACATTGGTCACACGCTTACGTGGAGCTCTAGATATATTCACAGGGAGACCTTAAATTGGATACTGATAGGTACAATAAGACGTAGCCATCATTAACAAACATGTTGGCGCTTAGTGGCGCGACAGTAAGACCGAAACTTTCAAAGAGATTTTAAAGATTTACAAAATATTTTACATATATTTTTAAAGTGGTAACCGATATTAACATTGATTTTATTTGACATGTTAAAAAGTTGAAAATTTGAAGAATATATTGGGCAAGTTCCCTGGCCGGTATCCAAGCCAAATACGTTCCGAGATATTCAAGTTCCTCCAAAGCACTATGAGCAATACTGAACTGTTATGTTTATAGCGTAGGTTATGATAGCCTAGTCGTTGAAGTGCTGTTGTGACTATTAATTTATGTGTTCCTAGTACTTATGCGGACATGTTCATAGATATTATAGAGTCGACGTCTTTATATGCTATTTACCGTGAGTTTCTGAGACTGAAATGTCTGTACAAAACATATCGTCATCCCTGTCGTTATCATTTTCAAAACAGAGATAAGAATTCGTTTTAATCGGGGAATTTTAGTGTCAGAAACTCAAGGTTAGTAAGGTTAATTTTAGATAATAAAGGTAACCGAGTCTATGTGAAAAAAACAAACATTAATTTTAACAAATTTATAGACAAAATGAACAAAACAATGTAAACAAAAACATGTTATTTTCTGTCTTTACCTTATTAGGAAATTAAATAACTTTGGTGAGTTATCACGTGGCTAATAATTTCGACAAAATAATATTACATTTGTATCCTCAATCGAAATAGAACTAATTTTGTAAAGTTAGTAACTTTGGTATTTAACGATACAGTTAAAATGTCGTCTCTGTTTACGCTACTACCGCAAACTTAATCAAAAGTTATAGCAAAAGCTACAAACTCAAGCGTTACGTTAATCTTCGTTTAAGAATTTATTAATTGCTTTCACTTTAATATAATACTTCGCGTCTTGGGAACGTAAAAGGGACGTAAAATGTTTCACTCACGGGAATAACGTTTCAGATCCTACCCTACTTTCGTGTTTGATCCAAAATAAATTTATATCTATAATATAAACTAAATGTCACCCGCACTATATACGCGCAGTATTAAAAAAAAACACTAAATTGATAGTCTATGTGTTCTTCTACACTATGCTCTACATCAGTGGTTCCCAAACTTATTTTGTCTACTGCCTACTTTGAGATTAAATATTTTTTTAGCGTCGCCATATTTTCACATATTTAAAACCACTATAACTTCAAATTAAATTAATTAATTATTGTGACCTATATATGTATATTAACGGAGAATTCTAAACCTCCCAGGCCTCTACACAACGCCCCCATTTTCTTTCTGGGTCTCTTACCGCCCCCCCTAAGACCTGCAGCGCCCACAAGAGGGCGTTATCGCCCACTTTGGGATAGACTGCTCTCCATCTATGCCAAATTTCATTCAGATAGACTCACATTCGAATTTTTCATTCAATAATTTATTTAATTCTAATTTTTTAATTCATCATAACAAAAAAATGACAGTATGTTTAAAAAACAATAGTGTGAAATTTCAAAATACTACGCGTCAACGCTCTTGATCGTATATGTGTTTTTGATAAAAAGTAATATACTTTGATACTAAAATAAACATCAATTTTTAACGAATACATTTTCCATATGAACTCAGTACAATTGAACATATCAGAGACTCGAAGTGATTTATTATATGACATGCAATGCATTCGAATGATTTACAACGACAGGCTAATTGTTATGCGCATTGACCAGTTAATTACACTACATTGACTCTATTAGACGAGAAAGTCTGAATAAAAAAAACTATTACGTATCTTATACGAGACCACCAAATTATCATCTATGACGTGTTTCCAATAACAAGGCTGACATTTGCATAGTGATAGCTAATTAAAAAAAAATTAAGCCCCACTGTGAACTCTTGTGACATAAATATTCGAAATAGTTTAAGCTGCAGGAGGTCACAAATCTAGGTATTATGAAAATTAATAAAAAAAATGGAACCCACCTGCAAGCAAAAGCTTTCGATAAAAAAAATCGGAACATCAGCGGCAGAGTTACGCGGTAACACACATAAAAAAGAACATACAGACGAATTGATAACCTCCTATTTTTGAGCCTGTCTTCTGCGTGGTCGTGTTATTTCAGAGCTGGGCCAATTCGTGCGAAGATGTCAAAGCGGGCTCTACCACTGTTAAATATGATATGCAAAAATGTGTTATTATTAGTTGTGTATGTTTGAAGCTATATACATATTTTATGCGGTGTGTGAATCTCCGCAGATTTGTCAAAGCGGGCCGTCCATTGATCGCAGGTAATTACTGAAATACATTGCTCACATAGTCGCTGTGATCAATGTGTATGTACGTACGGAACACAGAATCACCGACGATTTGTGAAAGCATTTGGAACGGAGTGATGCTCTCCTGTTTTTTTTTCTTTCTGTAACTATTGTTCTATTGAACTTTTTAAATAAGAATAGAATTTGTGGCACACATTGGCACTATATAACACACACTCACAAACCGTTAAAGGTATCTTACGTCATACTAATATTATAAATGGGAATGTTTGGATGTATGGATGTTTGTTTGAAGATATCTACGGAACGTCTCAACAGATCTCGATGAAATTTGGCATGGATGTAGAACATAGTCTGGAAGGAGACATAGGCTACTAATTAAGTATTTTGTTAATTTTGCGCGGACGGAGTCGCAGGCAACAGCTATGTAAAAAATGTCACTCAGAATCGATTAAACTAATGCGGGCTCTTCATTTGTAAGTCTAGTATGAGAAATCGACACTAAGCAACTTATTAAGAAGCCATTAAATGACTCCCAGTCCGATTTTCTTAAAATCCCAATGTCAAAGCATTCACATTAGAAAACATAATTCCTTCTAAAATATCGCCAGAGTATTTATATAATGAAGTCTTCGAGGACCATCATTTTTAAGTGAATAAATTATAAGATGAAAAGACCTCAAAATCTTCAACAAAACCCTTAAAATTCCTATAAATTAATTTCCTCCTTTGAATAAGAAACCCCGAGTCACTTGTTATACAGCGAATAGAAATATTATTTTAACTAATTGTAAGACTTGTCTTAACAGAAACGACGTAATGTTTCGTTTAATAAGATTTCTTGTTCTATCCGAGCTCTTTTCATATAACTATTATTATTTTCAATATGAATATTAACTACCAATACTACAAAAAAATCTTGAAGTAAAATTTAAAAACAATTCCAAGCTTTACTAACATATATTAGGTCCAATTGAGATGCATTGAGAAATGTTAAATATAAAACTGCAATCTGCGAACAAATTGCAACCGTTTAACGTCGGGTTGAACGCGCAGTCCTGCACTGCAGGATTATCTTGATTGCTTACTAGAATAGACACAACGTTAAACATTTGTTTCCACCTTGCGAACTTGTATATTCTCCCTTACTTTGATTATATTCGATTGCATCAACTTACGTTTTACTTTTAAAATATATTTAACATTAGTATAGTTACTATAGTTATCGTATCACAACGCTTAGTGAGTACTGTGCGTAGATTTTTCATTTTAAGTTTCATTTATCTGTCGTTTTAAAATTTTAAGGTCGCTATTACGATTTGCGTAGGACACTGTGCATATAGTACAAGTTTTTAATAATAAAGATTGTTTCTTTACATCCGGCTCAAAGGACCAACGCATATTATCCAATTAATAAAATATAAACAACATTCTCATAGCTTTTTGTAATTCAATCCACCATGTGGCAGTAAACTACTAAGTTCCTGAGTTCCTTATAAAGTTTATTTTTAGATTTTTTCTTTATTTTTTTTAGGGAGTTTCATTCTTTTGAACATGTCAGTCCCATAACAATCTACTGTTGGGAAGAAAATCCGACACTGCCGGTGTACTGGTAACAACATTAGCATTACTAAAATATCGACGTTAATGTCCCCTCACTAATAATTCTGACACTGGAGTTTGTAATGAAAATACGTCATTCGCGCCAAAGGAATCTAATTAATAATGTCTAAAACTACTTAGAAAACATTTAGAATTTCTGTTCTTTTTATATAATACTTGTTATTTTTGTAGACAATTAATATATAATTTCAATTTACTGCATGTGAATACTATACAATAGAGTTGTATTATACTAAGACCGTTGCGGTGGTGTGTTCGCTTTGAGACGGAAACTGCCTCATTTCGGTAATTGCAGGTTGGTTTACGTTAATACCTTGCTATAAGTAAAGGTATCTTCCATTCTACTCTGAGTTTCTACTGCATCTTAAGTTATTTTACAATATAATAAAGAAGCATTTACTTAAGGGTTATATTACTATTTTGTTGTTTATTTAAATTCTATTTAATTACGTTTAAATAAGATTTTATCAGTTCATTCTCAACCAATGTTACTTTTAACCCGATTGTTTTAAAATTGGTTTGTTTTTCTGGAGCATGTAAGTATGTTTTTATGTATTTACATCTATACTATCTGTTGCCCGCGACTCCGTCCGTGCGGGATTAAAAATATTCTCAAACCTACTCAATATGCTCACAAAATTTCATGAGAATCGGTCAAGCCGTTTCGGATGAGTAGGGGAACGAAAATTGTGACACGAGAATTTTATATATAAGATGAATGCCAATTCCATTGTAAAGTGTAGTCTAAATAACTAAACTGAATTTGTCTAGTAAATTATTACTAGATTCGTAATCTTCCTATTATCGTAATAGGGCTCTCCAAGTCAGTCCGGTTTCTTGTTATTATTTTAATCAATCGATTTATTGTCTACTACTCTCTCTTCAATTTGCTTTCGCACAAACAGTCTGAAAGGAGTAAATCATTATTTATTTTCTTTTTAAAAGCTTCTGAGTGTCCGATACTAAATCGTGTGTTCCTCGAGGTTTCTTCGACGTATAAATGTGGCTTACATTTTTAATTCAGCTCACGTTCAAAGTGAAATAAAGAGCTGTAGCACAAATATTATTTTGGAAGAGTAAAGTTGATTTTGCACTCACACCGATGAGGGGAAATGAATATTGCGATTGTTAAATAGTACTTAAGCTCTATAGAACAATTTGTAGTAACAACCAAACTCCAGATTTGAAATAACATTCATGGAGGATCAATATTGTTTTAACGTTCCGGGATTTCTTTTACATTTATTTTTATAGGAACAATTTCCGTGTTTAAAATGACTATCTTCACTCTACTATAAAAATAAGACTACTTTAATAACGGTATTACAGTTTATTATTTAAAAAAAACAAAATATTTTAATAGTTTTGATATGATTTTCGAAATTGAATCTTAAAAAACTGAACTCAAAGTTAATTTTGGTGTATAATAATGGCATTAAATTATTTAAACTTTCGTGAGACATTATAATAAACTGATATAAAAACGAAATATACAAGAAATCAGCGAAATAATACAAGTCACTCAACGTGATGAAGGGCCCCCGATGGGCTCGAAACTAGTCGGTGCCGCCACCGGACGAATATACGAGTACATGAGTGTTTAGCCATTTTTATATGAATTTACTACAATAATGGTTCTTAAGAACCATTATGTACGGAAGTTTAAAAGAAAATCTAACATTTCATAATCTTAAATACGAATAAAACACATCTTCTTCTTACATATATTTAATATTTATTAATTTTCTTATCTTTAGTTTTATAATTATATATGTATGAAACCTTTCCTTTTGTACTCACAAGGGAAAACAAAATGTGTTTCCTTAAATAACATATTTCATATTTGCTCAGATCTATATTAATGTAACCTTACAAGTCTCCTGTGGCCATTTCTAATTAAGGGCATCGCTTTAGTATCAAGATATCTATAATAATATCCATGTTCGTGTAAATACGTTATACATGACGTTCCTATATAACTTGTTTTTTTTTTATTGTAAATTACTACAAAAAATGGAAATATAATTATTAGTACTTAGAAAGATTATATCTTTTTTATCTTTACGTGAAAGATAAAAAGATTAAATTAATTTGCGTACGGTATGGCTTCAATTGTCAGTAGAAAACTTCATATAAAGCATTCCTGAATAATTTGCATAATACAAGAAGTTAGCAGCTTAATGCACAATGAAAAGCTTGTCGTCGAAGTTGTTATGTAAGTGAATAAATTATAAAAATTTAATGACGACGTGAAAATAACTTTAAGATTCTTTTATAAGTCGATAAATTAATATTCCTACATCAAGTTTAATTATTAATAAACGTTTATTATTCGTTATTATTTTAGTTTTTCTTCATATTTTCATTTTGCGATAAATAGATCCAAATATTCACAACAGCTAAGGCTAAATAAGTATGTCATTAGAGGGAAGAAAGAAAAATAACAAAAACACTTTACAAAGAACTTTTTGTCTCTTTTTAATTCACAAAGAATAAAAGAGATGACAATATTTCTACAATTTACATTAGTATCATATTACATAAATACTACGTGACTGATGTTAGTCGAATACCTAATGTATTAGTATTTGCACTAACAGACGCCCATTTACCTAACATATTCTTCACTTATCCTATGCTACAGTAAGCTATGAAGTTGCTTGTAAGAGAGGTACAGTTAGAAAAAACATCCTGTATACGTTTTTTTTTTCTTTTTTAATTTCGTTGAAATAGTGAAGCGACCGCTGCCCATACATATCCGCAATTGAAGATGCGTTGTACCTTTAATCGACGGAGGAGGGGACGCACAGAAAGAGAATATTTCCCCTTCCTATGTTATTGTGTCCTAAGTTGTAAGATTTATAATATATTGTATTCTGATTTAACTGCTTCAATGATCTGCTTAAAGATTAGAATCGAATCATACCTAATCAAGCTTTAGAAGCGGCTACTTCAAATTACTAGCTTGTTTATTAACAATTCAGTTGATTTCCCTTGAAAATGTTTAAAAAGCTAAAAGTAAAATTCATACAACTTAGCAACTGTCTATGAACAGCCGTCACCCTATTTACCAAATTAGATGGAGACTAGTCATTTGCCATCTTGTAGTAACTACAAACTGTTCTTTACGTAATATATATAAATCTGAATATATTCTTCATTTCTTTTGCTAACGGTACAATTCAAGTGTCTGTTAAAAAGTCCCGTATAACAGGTCACCGTTCAGTGAACCGCGGCGAGCAGCGAACTATGAACTGACGGGGAATGTAAACGAACTATTGATGTAAGCAAAGCTACTTGTAAAGAGCTACTTGTAAATATAAGCAGAAATATAACTTGTATTTTTTATTAAATCACTTTTTTTTTCAAACTAACTATTAAACAATACAGATATCTGAAATTGACTAAAGAGAAAATGTGCAGAAATAAAAATAATATTATAATAAAATCGCCAACCCGATATTCCATCCTTTCAGTGTTAGAAAATAGCTAAAAGGGAAAGATAATTTTTTTTAAAATTTATTTAATTAAAATTTTAAATAACATCATTATAAAAAATTTATGACCATAAATGTATTGACGATTAATCCATTCATTGCTCTTAATTTGCGGTTATATGAAAATCGACGTTACATTCATATGAAAATTCATAAAATTAATGAATCACCAATAATTTCAAACAAACGATTTAAATTCAATTCACGTATAAAATCTCATTACAATCAAAATTAACAAGTCAAAAAGTCTTTATAAAATGAATGTAATGTAAACATGTTGATGTTTTTGTTTTCAAATGAAAGTCCATTTGTGAAGTACATTTTGTGACAATAATCTCTAAGATATATGCTAAAGTAAAGGAGCGTCGGTGGCTCAGTGGTCAAGCACTTGACTTGCAATCAGCAGGTCCTGGGTTCGAATCCCACCATGTACCAATGTGTTTTTCGATTTCCGATTTACATATGTACATTTATCCGACGTTCTTACGGTGAAGGAAAACATCGTGATGCAACCTGCAACATATCTGAGAAGTAATTCAAAGATATGTGTGAAGTCAACCAACCAGCACTTGGCCAGCGTGGTTGACTATGGCCTAATCATCCTTAACTTAGGGTAGGCTCCGAGCCCCTCGTTGGGGACGTTTAGTGAGCTGATGATGAATGCTAAAGTACTTAATAAATTATTCCAGAGCAAATATTCCCAACTGATTATGGAATTATTCCAGTTTCATTTCGGTACTTAGTTTTTAATAGTTTTTAATAATTTAATTTAGTGCATGAATTTATATTTTGTTATAAGTCGGCGCGTCGATGGCTCAGGAGTTAAGCACTTGATTTGTAATCTTCTGGTCCTGAGTTCGATTATCGCCGTACACCAATGAGTTTTCCGATTTACATATGTACATTTGTACGACGTTCGTGCGACGCAGGAAAACATCGTGAAGTCAACCGAACCGCACTGGGCCAGTGTGGTTGACTATGGCCTAGTCACCGCTAACTTAGAGTAGGCATCAAGCCCCTCAATAGGACCAATAATGAGCTGATGATCATGATGATATTACAAAACGAATACAAATACAAAAATATAAAGATTAAGTCAATATCCCGATAAAAATTAAGCGACGACAAAAAGATGTCCCAGCTCGTTAAAAAGAAAAACGAAGGCTTCCGATAATCGTTGCGGCGAACTCCGAGGCAGGTTTCTCAGATTTTATCTCAAATCAATTTCAGTCGCGTATCCACTGACCACGTACATACGTCATTTTGTTACAGTTAATATGTTAACATACAAAGTAAAGGTGCTGTTCACTACCAAATTGTAGGTACACGAAAATAATGACATTTCATTATTAAATATCAGAGAGAACATATGTTTATGTACACTTCATATACAATTACTAATTTTACTGGACCATATTTTTTTTAATTTTAGTGTCTCTATAACAGTGTAGAATAACATAATAAATATAAGTACAATGGAAACGAACCCTAACACCTGCTCGCGAGAGGAAATTGGATCTGATAGCCCCTCACTGGTGATAAATGGAACATGAACATATCTAATAGGCCATTATATGAAGAACTTCCTGTAGCCTTTGTGAAATGTTAAACCTCTTTTCCACAACGTAACTATCAGCGCAACTCCGCGCTATGCTTCTTTTACTACGCCAGTCACGGTCCCTCCTGAGATTATTGTATAAACATTGTTTACAGAAATAGCAGGCGCACGCAGTTTCGCGCGACTTATCGCCTAGTACAAAAAGGATCTAAATATGTTATAACTTAGCGATAGCACTAGTGGAAATGGAACACGTTACTCAGAAGCATTGTCATTTAGTAGATATTGGATTTATTTACTGACAGGATAAATAATACTTCTTAACATTACGTTCTAATACGCTCTATCAGAATGGGGAGATCGCTCTTATGAGTTAACACCGTCAAATAAGTTTGTCAACTTTATTTAAATGATAATTAATCTTCGTGGGCTCGTAATTGTGGAACATTTATCTATCTATCTATTATATATATATATAAAAGAAAGTCGTGTTAGTTACACTATTTATAACTCAAGAATGGCTTACCGATAGGGCTGAAAATTAGTGAGGAGGTAGCTTAGAGCCAGGAGACGGACGTAGGATTACTATTTTTTTTTTCGAAATTATGCCTTCAAGAGCTGCTTTTTATTTAACTTACTAATATTATAAATGCGACTGTTTAGTTGGATGGATGGGTGTTTGAAGATATCTCTAGAACGGCTGAACGAATCTCGATTAAATTTGGCATACGTATAGAACATAGTCTGAAAGAACACATAGGCTACACTAATTTAGTTTTTTTATATATCCACGCGGACTGAATCGCGATGACAGCTAGTTTTATTCCAAACTAACTTTTGAATGCGACCCCGTTTACGCGGAATAAAAGAAAAATCTTAGTAGCCTTATTACTTCCATATATGTTCTTCATCTGTGCCAATTTTCAGCGAAATCTGTTCAGGTATTCCGAAGATACGTAACGTGAATCTTCGCATTTATATTTTTAGTACAACAAACACAAAACACACTGATAAATTAAAACACAAAAGTAAAAATGAATATACTTATTTTATATCTTATTTATACAGCTAATGGTTTGTAAAGAAAACATTTAACAGTAAATTATAAGGAATTGTGTAATAAACACTATCATAAAGAGTTGTTAAGTAAACTGAGGAGCAAAAACATTGTATAGCTTAGTTAGTAGCAAGACTTTAGCTACAATGTAAAAGGGATGTTTTATTTTTCCCCTACTGCATACATATTTCACCCTATTCTTTATAGTGATAATATTTTCCAGAGAAATAATTAAGAGAATAGAACATTATTGTTTATTATTCTCGTCCACGTCACGTAGACTGCAAACTTGTTGTTATAGCACGAATGATATTTTCGAAAAACGATTTTTTTTTAAATTTTGTCCAAAACCATTTGAAATCACCTAAAAATATAGTAATACCTTATTTACATTGCTCATATACTTATTATTCACATATTTACAATTCGTCGGACACATATTCCGACACGGCCTGATTGAAACATTAGCTTGTTGGACATATAGTCCGACATGGCAGCTAACGTGTTAACCTATTGCTATCTATGTATTTCATAGAGAGTAAAAGAGAAAACTGTTTTTATGCTTCTATATTTAAATTCAAATATGAAATACTGTAATGGTTATTTACAAGATTTATCGTTGGTTTCTGAGATCACGAATCTGCATCAAATATATCATCTCTGTCATTATCGTCGACAAAACAAGAGGAAACAATACTGATTTAAATGGAGATTATGGGCTCAGAAACCCAAGATCAGACCTTAGTTTGAATGGCATACATATTGGGAATCAATTAAAACGACAAATAGCTTTATTTTTTATTCTAAAAATATGATAAAAAGTCGAAGTAATCTTATTAATCGACAAACGTTAATTTCATGGTAACGATTAAAAGCCGGCCTCAAATTGCAATTAGCGATTTCCCTCCGCAAACCACCGGCGCCGCTACTCGCAACTTAATTTTAAACTTCGTTAAAAGTTTATTCAGCAAAGACTCGCAACTCAGACATTCAGCGTTAATAGGCGTTTAGTAATTTCATCATTAATCTATATTGGAAAATGGAAACATAAACTTTTATTAAACGTCAATAATTTCTTACGCTAGCAATTTTCTCTCTCTCTCTCTATCTCTTTCTCTTTCTTCCTCTCATTTTCGCATTCCTTCTACCACAATTTTCTTAGCTAGCATAAAGTAGCTAGTTATTCTATGTTTCATGGTATCAGATTGCTCCTTGACGTCTTTGTCTGAGACGAGACAGTTACCCGCGTCTTTTAACTCCTTTACTTAATTTTATTTGATTAAAAATGTAGATACTTTTTTGTTTTTTGAGAAGTTAAATGGTTGTACATTTTCAAAATCGGTTCAAAAGTAGTTCAAATCAGTGAAAATGTTCTTTAAATGTTAACACTAAGATTTTTTTTTATATCATAAGTTGGCAAACGAGCGAGCGGCCACCTGAATATCGCTGATATAGCGAAGTGACCGTTGCCCATAGACATACGCAATTGCATATGCGCTGCCTACCTTTAATCGACGGAGGAGAGGATGCACAAATTTTTCTTCCATCCCATGCATCCTCTCATCCGGAATGTCCACTTCGACTTCCCATCCTTTCCTTATAAGCAAAAGGGTGGAAAGAGTAAGCGGACAAAATTAGGCCTCCTGGACGCACACTAATCAGACGAAACGCGGAATTCCTTCCACTTGACGCCTGTATTCTGTGCGGTCGTGGTATTTCACCGGGCGAGCCGGGCCAATTCGTGCGAAGATTTTAAAGCGGGCTCTACCACTGTTAAAACTGTTCTGTTTGCACTAAATCTTTAGTCGGAAATAACGAAGCTTACAAAATAAAAACTGTATCAACAGATCTTTAGTCGCATTAACGACGACAAAGTTGTATTAGTTTTTTTTTTTAATTTTCCATGTTGTTACTTAGAAAGAGCACTTTGTGGCGAAACAAACAAACATTACAAGTACTTCGGTAAGGAAAAAGTTTTCCCATCTAAGCCATTACGCGGCCGCTCGGTTAGACCCGCCCACTGCGGAGTTAGCGACCGGCCAGTAATGCGTTTTAGATTAGACGAAGTTACCGCTCAATTTAAATATTTGTATCGTGCCTGAAACAACTGTCTCCTTTTTGTGTATCCCTTTTTACGTTCTTTTATACGACATGCAAATTCGCTTATGACTTTTTAAGTTGTGTGGTACAAAAATATTTTTTACTGCCAGTCGCCAGCGACTCCATCCGCGCGGAATGAAAAAGGGAATTGCCTATGTGTTCTTCCAGACTATGGCCTACATCAGTGCCAAATTTGAGCGAGATCCATGCAGCCGTTCGCATTCGCATTTATAATTAGTAAGAAGTAACCACTTCTTAGTAATTTCTTCATGCAATTTTAATATTTATTTCCATCAATCAATTTGCATTCAAGTCACTCCAAATAACATTTTATATTATAGTATAAATACATGGGTAAAATAAAAATTAATGTACTTAATACATGTACGAATGAGCAAGCATACTAAAAACCAAAAAGCTTTTTTAATAGCCATATTCATAACTACCTTTTTAAACCTCGTAGTAAAACGCTAATAAAATTAATATTACTTCAGGGTAACGCATAGTGACTACAACTCATTTCAAATATTTACAAATTCAATTAACCAAACTGAACAGATAACACTAATTAAGTAAAAATACATTATTAATTAGTAACTATGAGTTGAAACTGCCATATTTTAAATTGGACTTAATGAATCAGAGGTTTTAAACATTTATATCTTACTAGTAATGTAATGCGAACGTTTGGATGGATGGATGTTTGTTAGATGGTATCTACAGAACATTGTCTGGATGAACACATAGGCTCATCATCAGCTCACTATACGTCCCCACCGTGGGCCTACTCTAAGTTAGGTATCACTGGGCCATAGTCAACCACGATGGTCTAGTGCGGGTCGGTTGATTTCACACATATCTTTTGAATTTCTTCTTAGATATGTGCAGGTTGCATCACGATGTTTTCCTTCACCGTTAGAACGTCGGATAAATGTACATATGTAAATCGAAAATCGAAAAACTCATGGCGAGAGAACCCAGGTCTTACAGATTACACGTCAAGTGCCTAAACCCCCGAGCCAACAACGCTCTTTACGACGACACATAGGCTATTAATGAAGTTTTTGTACAGCTTCGTTTGACCCGAACGGAGTCGCGGGCGACAGCTAGTGCGTAATATTTGTATTCTAATTCATCCCATCCAAAGAAGACCCTTACCATGTAGATGGAAATTGATGAAAATCCACATATGAAAACATGTTTGAAATTCGAACATAACTATTGCGGCCTATTTCTTGTTTAACAAGGCCCCGTACCGCAGTTATGGTGTTGAAATTCAAACGAAATATTGGTGAAAGCCGTGCGTTATACATATTAATGACCGGGAAAGCTATAAAGTAGGCAGTAAAATATATAAAGCGGGGTGCTTCCCTACGCTAATATTTACCGAACGTTGTGAGGAACAGTGACAGGTGGATGTTTTATTTTGTTTACTTAATCTATCTAAATTCTCCTGTAAGTGTAAAATTAAAAAAAAATCTCCGAAATGACTGAACAGATTTTGATGTGAATTTTATTGGAATGCAGCTTATGTATGCAGAAGTAAGGGCTATTTTTTAATCCACTCTAACATACTTGTGGGCGACAAGTACTAACATAAAGTTCAAGATGATAAGGGAAAGCAGAATTACGGGAGTCCCTTATAGAAAATCTAAACTAAACATCTGATCCAGTAAATATTTATTGACTTACTTAACTTGAAAGATTTAGTAATTTTATATGAAATAAAGTAATATTTCGATTATTATAAATCTTTAAAGGTATTTTTTTAGTTATTTTTATATTAATTATTTATTTAAAGCAAGTCATTATGACGCAAATGTTGTACTTTATACTTGTAATGTAGATATCAAATTACTAAGCATTTATCTGATAATAATACGTTATTATTACATTTCCTTCCTCATGATTTATTCATTAGAAAGCGGTTTAATTAATAATACATATTTGATAGTCATATTTCATACGTAGCAACGTTTTATAAGAGACTAGACTGACGCCCGCGACTCCGTCCCCGTGGATATATAAAAAACTTAATTAGTGTGGCTACACACACCCATCCATCCATCCACATCACATCCATCTAAACATTCGCATTTATAATATTTGTAAGTTAAATAAAAAGCAGCTCTTCAAGGCATAAATTGGAAAAAAAAATGAATAAATAGTATCCTATGTCCGTCTCCTGGCTCTAAGCGACCTCCTCACCAATTTTTAGCCATATCGGTAAAGCCGTTCTTGATAAATAGTGTAACTAACACGACTTTCTTTTATATATAAGATATATAGATATATGTCCAGAAATTTAACAAAAGAGCTTGGTTCCCGTGGGTTACATTTGTTTCTGTTTTTCTTGTTAAAACTAAGCGCTTTGATTGAAGCGCTAGTTTTTTATTTTTTTATTACCACGTGGACAAAATCATGAGCAAATGCTATCTTACTAATATTATAAATGCAAAAGTTTTAGATGGATGTTTGTTAGAAGGTATGACCAGAACAAATCGACGGATTTCGATGCAATTTGGCATGGATGTAGAACATAGTTGCGAAGAACACATAGGCTACTAAAAATTTTGTTCAATTCCACGCGGACGGTGTCTAGGGTGACAGCTATCGTATTATAGTATAGAACTCTTAAGTTTAATCGTTCGTGAAATAAATCAGAACAATCCAAGCCGGAGCGTTACTTTACGGCTTAAGGAATATGGCCGGAGTATGTTTCTTA
Organism: Papilio xuthus; assembly: GCF_000836235.2. Lineage (NCBI taxonomy): Eukaryota > Metazoa > Arthropoda > Insecta > Lepidoptera > Papilionidae > Papilio > Papilio xuthus. The sequence continues at coordinate 1,995,482 of NW_013530612.1, read as the reverse complement.
TTTAGCTCACGTTCGTAGCGAAATGAAAAGCCTTCGCGCAAAAATATTGTGTGTTGGAGAGATAAACTCGAATTTAGGGATGTTTAAAGTGGGCTTACGTTCTATAACTCAGAATTTATACTTAAGAGGGACGAAGAGTCGCGCCGATATGTTTTTGCACTCGTATTTATTGTTGACTACTCCAGCCACGTTCCTTTTTCCTTTTAAGAATAAAATGTGAATATATATATAACTTATCTTTAGCTTATTCTTATGTTATTTATAATTGATTAGCGGTCGCTATCGACTTACGATATGATAATTTTTAATTCTCCGTATATCAGCTATCTTACCAAGACCTGTCAAAATCGGTCAACAATTTCAGAGATCGTCCAGAACGAAGTGGCTGGACAGACAGACAAAAATTTTAAAAATTGTTTTTTACGTTATCATCAACGCAATTACAACATTTGTATGAAATACGATTTTTTTTTCAATAATACATAAAAACATTATTAATATAGATAGATTTATTTCAGATGTTAGGATTATATCAGTATCTTTGCTTCTTTTCGGTCTCAAAAAAGTATATGAAAAAAGTGTCTTTGCTATAATTGTTCCCGACAGAAGCGTGCGTTTGATTGATGAATTATTGCCAATCGATATTGACCTGACGCATTACAAACTGTTCTCGTAATGTCAAAATCTGTTGTAACAGACGGTGGCGCCTTCTCACATTATGATAATACCGTTCAATAAGAAAAATGCCACGAGAACGGTCTTCGATCTTTTTAGAACAAATGCTTTCTACCATAATTTTCTCATACGTTATTCAGTTGTTACTATACACTTTTAAAACTGTAGCTAAATATTTTAGTCTGTACATTTTTATTGAGAATAATAGACAATATTTATCTTTAGTTAATTTTATTCTAGGACAACATTAAAAAAATACTATAAGGAAAGTTTTTTCTTTAAACAATTATAAAAAAATAAAAAAGTATCTTATCTCTCGTATTTTTAAATACAAAAGTAATAAAAAAAAACAAAACTTGTGTCATTATGTTAAATAATTCCAAATTTATGACAAAACTTTCTCTGTTTTAATGACAAAGATTTAAGAAACACGGCTAATAAATCTAAGATATTCTAAGAACGTTCGCTTGGAGCATGTTGTTTTTGTATTAACATCGTTAAACAAGAAGTTTTAATATTTTAAACAATATGATTTATTTAATCTCTTTACAAAATATTATTATATCATCCCAAAGTATATATTCTAATAGAAAAATTATACCAAGCCTTTCTAAAGGTACGCGTACATTGGCCCGCGCAGGATGCACAAACTAATTTGCTTTGTCTTGGTACGGTGCGTCCGGCGCGGAATAATGGACGCGTACCTTAAAAGCTTTTACCTTTATAAGGCTGTAATTATACACTTATTAAGAAATACATGATTAAATTTTAAGTCAATAATCATCAATTTATAAACTAACAAAATAACCTATACCATACATGACCATAGACAATGAATGACATAACCAGCCAGTGACATGTGTAAGTATGCATTTGAGATTTCTATTGAATCCGACTGTACTACCACTGCAAGTAAGTTAAAAGTTAAGTAAATCAAAACTTTCTTTATTATGGACCGCACATTATTTGGTGAAGTTCAAAGACAAAGTTGCAGTGTGGTCATGCGATATTTGTTGCATTTTTGGAAGAGGCCTACGTCCATCAATACGACGATTTTTACCTACAACAGCGATGACGTGTTAAATACACTAATCGAATAAAACAAAAACGTGCTTTACTCGTAATGATTTGCATAAAATTTAACCTTTTTTTATCAGACTATAAATGTATTATCAATTTTGATAAAATGATGACCCGTAAACAGACAAAACAACGAGAATTATCTTTAAAGAATAACAACTTTATGATACTTCTTAAACATTATGCGAAATAACGATGACATGACAAAATTATATTGATTATAAATCTTTGAATTTCTTCGCAGATATATGCAACAAGATATTTTCCTTCACCGTCAGAGCGTCGGATAAATGTACATATGTAAATCGATAATCGAAAAACACGTGGCTGGATTTGAACACAGGACCTGTATATTGCAAGTTAAGTGCTTAACCACTGAGCCACCGACGCTCTTTGATCGCCACGAAAAAGCTTTATATCATTAAAAAAATCAAGTAAAACAATAAACAATGATTAGCTAAGTAACTACTAGTTAAGTCTAGTGGTTAATGTTTGTCTAATTATGACCTAACTTGGTAATCCAAGCCCACGCGTTGACTAGAAATTGTTAATTGCTGTCATAAAGCGCGTAGAAAGTATAATATGCATCTTATTTAGCAGATTGAAGCCATTTATATCCATAAGCGAAGCAATTAGAAGAAAAGTGGAGTCGTGTTGCCGACTAGGAGGCGCCTTGAGAAGCAATTTATTCTAAACGTTGTAAGCAACCTCGAGTCAGCAGTCTAATAACATATTACTGAATTTATTAAGTAACTTGTAACCATAGAGTTTCACTGTCAGAATATAAGAAATAATACAAATTTAGAAGCAGTAAAGTATCAAATATTATATTTGACAGTGGTAGAGCCCGCTTTAACATCTTCGCACGAATTGGCCCGGCTCGCCCGGTGAAATACCACGACCACACAGAAGATAGGTGTAAAGTGGAAGCAATTCCGCGTTTCGTCTGATGAATGTGTGTCCTGGAGGCCTAATTTAGTCCTCTTTCCCTTACCACCCTTTTTCTTATAAGGAAAGGATGAGAAGTGGAAGTGGACTTTCCGGATGAGAGGATGCATGGAAAGGGAAAATATTTTCTTTCTGTGCATCCTCTTCTCCGTCGATTAAAGGTAACGCATATGCAATTGCGTATATCAATGGGCAACGATCACTTATCTATTTTAGCGATTTCAGGTGGCCGCTCGCTCGTTTGCCACCTTGTAATGTAAACAAAATAATTATTAGTTTACTTGTGTGGTATATAACATTGTTGGGTTCATGAAGATGGTTAAAGTTATCTAAACTCTCTATTGGCGGGTAATCAAATACATCTGATGTGCAAAAACGCAATCGAAAAAACGCTTCGGTCATAAAAAATTTCTTAAAGAAAATCTTCAGTAAATTCGTCAGTTCCTTTTAGTCTGTAGCTAATACATTTTTATAAAATAAAAAGTCTTGGCATGCATTTTTTTAGTAGAAATTGATTTTGTTCCGCCGTAACGTCGACAGTGCGACAGGAGCTTGTGAATAAGATGTCTGCATTTGTAAAACTTGTTCCAAAGCCACGGCGCCAATACGTACAGCTTGTTCCAATCTGTCACTTTCACAGAATTTGTTGAAAGAATATTATGCATTGGAAAGCTAAAATAATTTAGTTTATCTTATTTAATATTATAAATGCTAAAGTTTAGATGGATGGATGGATGTTAGAAGGCATCTCGAGAACGGATCACCGCATTTTGAAGAAATCTAGCACAGATGTAGAACATAGCCTGCGGGAACTACATACTTATTAAGGTTTTTAACACCGCGCGGACAGAGTCGCGGGCGTCAGCTATTGATTGAATAAACGTCTTTATTTTCAATCAGTATTAAATGTGTTTCTGTTAATTAGCGTCATGTTAATATTCAGCAAACAATCACATTGTCACGTTTTGGCACATTCTACGACTTAATATCCGGTGGAACAAACTTTACTTAGCAAGCGATGTTATGTGCTGAAAATTTACTTTATTAATATAGTCAAAACTTGCCTTCCTTGTGGATTCCAACAATTTAATACATGTTGTTCGCATAATTGGAAATGTTACGCCGAAACTTTGATAATCGATAGGAATCTTACTAATATTATAAATGCGAATGTTTAGATGGATGGATGGATGTTTGTTAGATGGTATCTTTAGAACAACTGTATGGATCTCGCTGAAAATTTGCATAGATATAGTACATGGCCTGTAAAAACACATAGGATATTAATAAAGATTTTTTTAATCCCACACGGACGGAGTCGCGGGCGACAACTGTTAACAAATAAATTACTTTAGGATTTCACTATTGTATTTAACGGCATAATTATTCAATTTTTTTATTGCAGCATTAAAAAATGTGACCTCGTCAGAGTTATTATATCATCCCTTATCAACATATATGTCGAGTCATCGTGATTAAGCGAATTTAAATAATAAAAAAAATAAAATTTTTATCTACACTAAAAATTGGAGCTAGTTTTAGGTTTGCTGAACTCGAAAACGCAATAAATTAGACTAAGATGGTTGTAGGATGAAGACATTAGTGCAAGCTGCGCCGCGCGCCGGCCGCCTGCTAATGAAAGCGTTTCAGCCAATTTTATGAAAACCTATTATCATTTTTACAGCATAATGTATTCATTGTGATCTTTAAATAACACGTCTATCGTCTTTGCTTACTAGCCTAAAGACTAGTAAGCACATTATTATCAAAGACATTACTGTTACCTTAAGTTCATATTTGTATTCTAAAGTAATAAAGCCCTTTGTACACAAGGCAACGTAAATCTTACAAACTTGATTTCAATCGCTAGACGACTTACGCAATATAATGTCGTATATGTTCATAAATTGTGTACAACATTTCGTTCTTTAGTCACCAACACCAATCACTTACAACCTGTTTGTCATGATCATCGCTAGAATAGTCGCTGCGATATTCAAGATGGCGGAGCAAATTACAGTTGAGTGTATTCGCTATAACCGAATAGACGACTCGCGTCGACGATTTAACGTTGCTTTTCTAGATTTACATCGCCTTGTGTACGTAGAAGCTAAGAGTGCTACTACTATAATATTTATAAACCAACGTACAGGATGCATAAGACATCTGATATCATAGTAAGTGAGTAACAGGATGTTAAGGCTTTTGAGTAACTCTAATAATATTACAGAAGATAGATAACCTAAGAACGTATTAAACTGATTGAAATAATTATTTCGTAAATAACGCTACGTGATAATTTAACACGTGATACGTATAACAGTGGTAGAGCCCGCTTTAACATCTTCGCACGAATTGTCCCGGCTCGCCCGGTGAAATACCACGACCACACAGAAGACAGACGTGAAGTGGAAGCAATTCCGCGTTTCGTCTGAAGACTGTGCGCCCCGGAGGCCTAATTTAGTCCTCTTTCCCTTCCCACCCTTTTTCTTATAAAGAAAGGACGGGAAGCGGAAGTGGACTTTCCGGATGAGGGGATGCATGGGAAGGACAAATACTTTCTTTCTGTGCATCCCCTTTTCCGTCGATTTAAGGTAGGCAACGCATATGCAATTGTGTATGTCAATGGGCAACGGTTACTTCGCTTTTTCAGCGATTTCAGGTCGCCGCTCGCTCGTTTGCCACCATATGATATAAAAAATAACCTCCTTTTTGAAGTCGGAACGACGAAAATTGTTAACATAAAATTATATTTACATCACAAGTATTCATTTCTATGAGATATTCTAATGCAACAAAGAAACAATACATAAAGCACTAATTCATGAACTTCTTGTCTACAAAGTTGAGGCTAAAGTTAGACCCCGTTAGAATCTCCCCATTAAGTTAGGAATAACCATTATCATTACATATTAGGGGAACATAAACTTTTATTATTTACAGTTAAAACTATTGAGGGTAGTTATTAAATTTCTGTAATTAACGTGCAAAATTATAGAGTTGGAAATTTGTAGATTCAGTTCATAGTTCCTCAAGCGGATGCATTTACCACACCAGTAACGTTTAAAGCATTTCTACCAATAATGAAATTACTTTTAAATTCTATTTTGGGTTATTAATAAAGAAAAAGCGATCGTACCATTGTTGACCACACTACAAACTAAAGGCATGATTTAACCAGAAAACTCTGTATAACTTTAAAGATTTTTCAGCTGAAATAAATTATGTATAGTTATAATACTTTGTTATTTTGAAGATAAGCACCAAAATTTTCAATCGTATTCAACTATATGTAATTGGTAAAAAAAAAACAAAGTTCTGTGTTTTTTTTTTCTTGTTAAATATGTTTTTTTTTATTAAGAATGTATAATATTACAATTAATTATGTTCTACACATTATCAGTATTATTTTTAATTCCTTTTTCTTCAAGTGATGTATTTAAAGCTAATATTGTTATGTCTCTTTTAATACTTGGTGTTTCCGTAGATTTCTTAATATCTTTGTTAAAGTTACTTACGTTATTATTTTTATTTTTATCTTCAAAATATCTTAACCTAGGTGTAAAATGTTTTAAATTATTGTGTCCAGTCATTCTATTAATTATTTCAATCGATGCATTATTCTGTTGTTCTATTTTATTAGACATTTTTGCTATAACGTCTAGAAAATTAGCTTTGCTTTGTAAAATAATATTTGGGTCTTCTACATTTTCATTTTGTATCGTTGTTTCTTCCAATGGTGATGCTGTCGTGGTAAAATAAAATTTCAAAGAATCTCTGAATTCTGTCGTATTAACAAATGTTCCATTTTTAATTATTGCATTTTTGGCTCGATAGTTATTTGAAACTGTTGATGTTCTTTCATTAACCGATTGATTTAAATTATTATTATTCTCCATGCTTACTAAATTTGTAAGTCCTTCGAAACTACTTTCTATTAAATTATCAATGACTGACTCCACGGACATATTAGGACTATCAGTGTCAGTCTGATATATGTACAGGGTTTCTACATTTATTGCTTCCTCATTAGTAAACTTTGAAGCGTCTCTTTTAAAATATTTTGGAGATGTGTACTTTGTAGGATCATTTTCAGTAAACATATAATATTTTTTAGCTCTATTTTCATCAATTTTAATCTGTGGAATACTTTCAACTAATTGCCTGCTATGTATCCAATGTTTCCCTTTCGGCCATCTTTGATTGGACATATCATAATTTTCATGTTTTTGTTTATCAGTTTTAACATTTTTAACTTGTTCTCTTAAATTGTACCTCATTTCAACTTTAGGTAATCTTTTGTATTTAAATACCATCTTATATCGATCTTTAAGTGGATTGGTTTTGAATATTTCGTTTTTAATTACCTCGTCTTCACCGATAGCTGTAATAAAAACTCTTTTATTTTATTAATATTATAAATGTGAATGTTTTGATGCATATTTGTTAGAAGGTATCTCCAAAACAGCTGCACGGATCTCTCTGAAATTTGGCATAGATGTAAAATATAGCCTGGAAAACATATAGGCTACTTATTACGTTTTTAATTCCGCTCGGATAGAATTGCGGTTGATATCTAGCTTTAATATTTCAGCTCAATATTCTTCAATGGAGTATAATCAACTAATATATAAACACGGCTAAACACTCACGTATATACGTCCGGTGGCGGCACCGACTAGTTTCGAGCCCATCGGGGAGTGAGCGACGGGCCGCGTCCGCGAAATAATACCAGTACCACTCATCCTGATGAAGGCCCCCTGATGGGCTCGAAACTAGTCGGTGCCGCCACCGGACGTATATACGTGATTGTTTAGCCGTGTTTATATATCAGTTTAGTATAATGTCTCACGAAAGTTTGAATAATTTAGGAGTAAAATCATAAAGAACTTGTATAGTACCTTTCTTTATTCCAAGATTGCCATCTAGAAAATCATCAATATAATTAGTCCTAGTTTGTTCTTCACCGTTATCAACAATGTAAGTAGATTTAGCTGTATCATTAAATTCTGTCCGAGTTGGAGGTAGAACTATTGGAGCGTTTGAATATTTTTTTCGCATGTCATTTGTTTTCATACAACCACTGGGATAGCAGTACATTGGATGATCTGGGCACATTTGTACGCAAACGCAAACAGGCGGAGTTTTATGGAATTCAGTGAAAATAAGATTGAAAAAATGTTCAACAAGACCAATATGATGTTTGAAGTCGCATGCACTGGAAGTGTTTGGCTTTCGAATTACAGATACATATTGACTAAAAGCATCTGAAACTGAGTTATGTATGTTTTTAATACAGTTATACTTATAAAATATATTTTAAAGGTACTCGTCCATTGGCCCGCAACTGACGCACCGCGCTCACGACCCGCAACGGATTTTAGATTGCTTTGTATAATTTTACATAGCGCTGCGTTCGTCATCTGCGATGCCTGTATCGCATCAAAATAAATCGGTGCGTGCGAAGCGACCGGCGTGGGCTTATGGACACGTACCTTAAGGGATAAATTATGGTATATACTTACCCTTAACATTTAATAAAAGAACTGATACAAATATATTTCGTAAATTATAATTCATTTCGTTAGAATAAATTCTTATTAATCTTTAATATTTCAATTTAAAACATTATAAAGCCTTACTTTTTAATTATCTCGTATTTGATTTTTAATACAATTTTTAAAACAATGTCCGTATAGGAAGACACATTGAAGATTAACTGTCATTTGTTAGTTTCACAAACGGAAATATTTCAAGCAACACAATGTTTGTTTATACAGACATAGTAGTGTTGGTTTGTTAAACATTTTGTATCGGTCTTCCTGCTTATTTATAAGTTTACTTTCAATCAAATATTAAACTGTATATATAAAAGCTATCATCATCATCAGCTTACTATACGTTCCCATGATGGGGCTCCTAGCAAACTCTAAATTAAGGTTGACTAGGCCACAGTCAACCACGCTGGTCTAGTGCGTATTGACTTCACACATATCTTTCTAATATAATTGCTTCTTATATACGTGCAGGTTGCATCACGATGTTTTCCTTCACCGTAAGAAAGTCGGATAAATGTACATATGTAAATCTGAAATCGAAAAACACATTGGAACATAGCGGAATTCGAACCCAGAACTAGCAAATTGCGAGTCAAGTGCCTAACCACCGGAGTGCGGAGCCACCGATGTTTAAGTTATATAAAGAAAAAAATTAAATACAGGGTCGAATTTACTGCAAAAAAGGTGATATTTGTAAATAATAAAAATAGTTACCTATCACTATGTAAGGTGCAACCACTTTCTAATTTAACTGCGAATTTACTGCCTTCTTTATAGCACTCTCTGCCATTAAGTTGTGTTACGTCTTTCACCAATGTCTTGTCTGAATTTTAACGCTATTCCTGTTGTAACGCTACATCTAGGTTATATGGGACTCGGTGGATTGTGACCTAAATTTTTATGTACTTCCAAGCATTTACAAGTAACAAATACATAGTTTATATATCTTGGTAGTTTACTTCATGGATTGGGGTCATTAGTTTCTAAAATAAATAAGAAAAGAATGAGAGTAGTAAGGTCATCTTGTTGGTTGAAAGTTGCTTTAAGATAGTTCTATTACTCTTAATTTCTGAGACCAAAATCTCCGTACAAAACATGTCATCCCTCTCATTATCTTGGACAAAACAGAGATAGCAACATTTTTAATCGTGGATTTTGGAGAAACCTTAGTACTTAACATATCGATGCTTTTTCTTCATTTATCTTCACATTTAGAACAATTTCAAGTAGTATTTTACTCATCTGTGTACTTATTATTTATTTCTCATACTAAGACTCTGAGTGTAGCAGTCTGTGGAATAAAGTAATGGAAATTAAAAAAAAAACAAGATATTTTACCAAGAAGAAAATATATACATAAAAGTTTAAGCAACAAGGGAATATTATATGTTCAGATCAGTCTGTCGGTGTGTTTACTTGTGGAGAGGCGTTCGGTCATCGCATGGCTTAGCATGCGGTTTGCGGCTTGCGGCTTGATATTCGCTACGGTACAGTTATCGAATTATTAAATATTTGTATCTAACTGGATTTCCACTTATATAAAACATATTGTCATTTCACTCACGGCTGTTTAATTTCACAAGAACGCTTTGTTCATTATTTTATTTAAGAAATTCGATAAAAAAAACTACTTGGATGAGGATTTAAAGTAAAATTATCAAATTTACTATCACCGTCTAGTAAAATTTAGATGGCAAACGAGCAAACGGCTACTAATCGCTGAAATAACGAAGTAAACATTGCCCATAGACATACGCCATTGCAAATGCGTTGCCTACCTTTAATCGACTGAGGAGAGGATGCACAGAAAGAAAACATTTTCCCTTCCGATACATCCTCTCATCCGGAAAGTCCACTTTCACCTCCCATCCTATTCTAATAAGAAAAGGGTGGGAAGAGTAATAGGACTAAATGAGGCCTCCGGAACGCACACTCATCAGACGAAACGCAGAATTGCTTCCAATTCACGCCTGTCTTCTGTGTTCATGCGAAGATGTTAAAGTGGGCTCTACCACTGTTAAAGGCTTGAAAGAGAAGAAAAATCAAAAAAATAAATCAGTATTTCTTTGAGCGTTGCTTAAAGGTAAGTTCATAAAAGTTTAAAAACGATTTTTCACCAAGAATCAAAGATATCTCCTAAATAAAGGTATTATCACATTACCTACAGCCTTTTATCTTATCTTTTCAATAAAAAACTGTTAAACCCTTGTAAATGTCTGAGTCCTATGTAACGAAAACATTATCTATTTAAAAATACTTCCACCTATTTTTATTAAAGCAAATCTAAAATATTTTGCGCAAAATATTATTCCTCAATATGCAGTATAATATGGGATCTAAAACTACGTACAAACGTATAACTTTCGGGCCTCGTTCAGGCATAACAAGGTACGTTCGAACGCAAACTAACATGAACTACGAGCTCTGAACACAATTCACGCTATGTAGACTGGTTAGGATAAAGTTTGGACACAACTCGTTTCATTTAGTACACTTGTTTAATGAATGTGTCGCTGATGGCTAAAATCTTATGTCTTAGGAAACGAATTTGACGTAAATTGTACATAATAATATATAATTTTTGAACAAAAAACATATTACATACAAACTACACACAAACAACCTACTTACAGATTATACATAATTGCGTAAATATTACCATCCTGCCGATCACGATAATTTATTATTTCGCTATCTGTCTCCCGCGACTCCGTCCGCACGGTAATAAAAAAAAACATTTTTAGTAACCTATGTTCTCCAGACTATGTTCGACGTCTATCCCAAATTTCAGACATTCATACAGCCGTTCTGGAGATACCTACAAACATACACATTTATAACATAAGTAAGAAGTAAGATTTTACAAATTCACTGCATTTCGACTAGACAAGTTTAGAAGCTTGCTTTATTATTAAAAATATCTTTGTTTATATTGTTTCCTGATGTAATATTAGAATCAAGGTTTTTTATCTCGTGTTAACACATCTCGATGTAATAGTTTGCACGTGGTAACATTTTCCCTATAAAAATAACCCAAGCTTAGGCTCTAACGTGATATTACGATTCCAAATCGACCCTTTGAGATGCCGATTCTTGTGTATTCTCGTATAATATCAGTTACTGGCACAAACGTAGTGTAAATGAATTATTCATAGGATACATATCAAAAGCGAGGTGATATGTGGCAAGAGTGGAACTTTTTGACTTTTTTATTCCAACATTCGACATACAACAGCAAACACTCGCTTTGAATGCTATGAGTACATAACACTTTGTTATTTCATTTTCCTGACGCTTGACACTCTGCTTTTTATTCAATTCTTTACAATTCGATACACATTTTTAACATACGCCAAATTATTTGCTCTCAGATTCATCTCTTACTTGCCGTTTTACTGTTACTTTCTGAGATAAAAATCTCAGTATAAAACATATCGTCATCCGTGTTATCTTTGACAAAACAAAAATAATAGTATATTTTAACCCGGGGATTTTAGTCTTAAAAACCCACGTATTAAAAGCCCACGTGGCTGTTCCTGTTTAAAAGAACTCCTTCCCATTTAAGAACAGAGATATGATACATGTGCTTTGTCACAGTGCATACAGAGGAAAGATTTAATTGTTTGTTTGCATTGAATTGCCTCCGAAACTCTTTATAATTCTCTATTGAGTAGTTACATATGGATGCTATAGACTATATTTATTTCTACAATTTTTAATTCCGCGTAAACGAAGTCGCAAGCTAAACATTTAAATAGTTTTATTCTACTACAAATATATTTTAAACATATATTTATTAGCTAAACTTTTTAATACCATATCTTTATTGTACGAACTAAATGCACGATTAAATATAAAATTCATCATTCGTAGTAAGAAACATTTTCGGCAGGCGCGTTGCATTATTCATCTAACTGCACACGTGAAGTGCCAGAACGTGACATGGCTTCGTTAAAGTCTAACTAAGGAGATTCTAATGACTTTCAATTTGGCACACATCTGTCAACACTATTCAAATAATTACTCTTCATTTACTTATATGATAAATCACTTATATGTCGCTTTTTGTTTTACACTACCTGTCGCCGGCGACTCCGTCTGCGCAGAATTAAAAAAGACTTTATTAGTAGCCTATGTGTAAATGTTCTACATCTATATTTTAATCGAGATCCGTTGTGTCGTTTTGGAGATACCTTGTAGAAAACATTCATCCATCCAAATGTTGTTTATTATAATTTGGCTACGATTTATAACAATTTTGAGTGATATCACATACAGACATATCATTTTTTCTATTTAGATATAAGGAATGTTTATAAATATAATCATTGGTGCTTTAACGTAGAAATTGGCGAAATATATCCTAAGAATTCCCTTTAAAATGAAATAATAATGTAATCCATGTTTCCTTATAACAGCTTAATTAGCGATCTTGTTATTATGAAAAATATTATATTTCACGTGAAACACGCGAGGGATGTTTACAAAAGGCAGATAATGATCCGACAACCATTAAAGTATATAAGAAAATCTACTTTAAATGTACATTCTAATTTAATAAAAAAAAATAGTAGCGTATGCGTTCTTCCAGACTGTTTTCTACATCTGTGCCAAATTTCATCAAGATTCGTGGAGCCATTATGAAGATAGATTCTAACAAACATCCATCCATCCATCTAAACATTCGCATTTATAATATTAGTAAAATGGAGCGTTGGTTGGTCGTGGTTAACAAGTTAACATAAAGGTCGCAAGACTGCACTTTGTGAGGACATGCGATCTTTTATCCATAGACGATTCTTATCCAAAATGACGATAACGTCTTAAGATATACTCCCATTAGATAAAACGAAAACATGTTTTTATTATAATGATTTGCATAAAATTTAATCGCGACACTCACATGTTAAATGTTATCAATTATAATAAAATGCTGACTAATGCAAGCATAAATACAAAACAATAATAATTATCTTATAAGATTTACAAATGATAAACAAAATAACCATGACGACAAATGTGGTTTGATGTAAAAAAAAATATTGATTCGAATTTTGAATCTATTTATAACATATTATTTTTTTTTATATCATAAGGTGGCAAACGAGCGGGCGAGCGATCGCTGATATAGCGAAGTGAACGTTGCCCATAGACATACGCAATTGCATATGCGTTGCCTACCTTTAATCGACGGAGGAGAGGATGCACAGAAAGAAAATATATTCCCTTTCCATGTATCTCCTCATCCGGAAAGTCCACTTCCACTTCATATCCTTTCCTTATAAGAAAAAGGTGGGAAGGGACAGAGGACTAAATTAGGCCTCCGGGACGCACACTCATCAGACGAAACGCGGAATTGCTTCCACTTCATGCCTGTCTCCTGTGTGGTCGTGGTATAATTCTTATACGAATAACAATATCAGTAAAACGTAAGATACCAGGTTGGCAAGACGATGTAAAGCTGGACCTGCGGGAGCTACAATAGACTGGTAGGAGAAGGCGCAAGATAGGCGACTTTCGCGTTCTCTTGTGTCTGAGGCCAACCACCCACTTTGGGTCACTGCGCCAGGTAAGTAAGTATTGCTTAGCTGAATATGTTAAGATTAAAATTATTAATGTTGGTATAATTATGACCTAACTTAATAATCCGAGCCCATGCGTGGACTACGCATAGAAAGCGACATCAAATCACACCGAAGACATCTGTAAAGTGGTAGCAATTCTGTGTTTGGTCTGATGAGTGTGATGCTGGAAGGACGGAGGAAGGGACTTCTCTTTCTGGCCATTCCCTTCTCTGTCGATTAAGGCGCACCTGCGATTGCGGAAATCTACGGGCAGCGGTTGCTTTGCTATTTCGGCCAGGTACTCATTTGTTACCTAATAATATAAAACATGTTAGCAAATTGGATTCATTATATGTCTATGAGTCATGTGACAACAATTTTTGATTAAAAAACTATTCAGTGAAATTCTTCATAGTATTACATTTTCAGTATTTCTAATTTTTCTTCAGATACCAATTATAAAACACGATGGATTTTCTGCATGATTTCGCGGTATTTTCGAAAATTCTTTTCCGTCCTCCAAACATTCCGTTTTATATTAGCTCCAGTGAGTTAACATTTTCGTTGTCGACACGGCTATTGGCCACGTTAAAAGGGTAAATTTCTTATGTTTCCTTTGTTTCAAAGTAAATTAATGATTTTATTTTTTACCAGAACTAGCTTTTATTATATTTATGGAATTTTAGTGAATACTGTCAATGGCTTATCAACTTTAGTTATATTATTCTGATATCGGAGTTCGATTGCTCATTAATGCCTAAGCGAGCGATGAATGATTAACCAAGCTATTTAGGTATATCTTACTAATACTCGTATTATAAATGCAAATTTTTGGGTGGATTGACAGTTGAATGTTTGTTAGAAGGTATCTCCAGAAAAGACATTGGATCTCGCCATTGATCTTGGCAGGGATGTAAATCGCGGAAGAGAGCGAAAGCGTGGCCGTGGTCCCGTCCCGATGCCTTGGAGGAACAGAGGGGTTTAGTGGGTATGCCTCCGCTATGGAGGAGAATCCCACATAACTACCGCGTCCCCCCCGGGGCGCGGAGTGTGCATAAAGCATTACTCTCTGGAAAAAAAGGGATGTAGAACATAGTCTGGAGGAACACATAGGCTACTAATTAAATTTAATACCGCGCAGACGGAGTTGCGGGTGACGACCAGTCTAATAATGAGTTTAAGAATAATTATTCACTCACACATATACATACTAGAAAATTCTTCTAATCGTCTAAAAAAATGCTGAAAAGACAAAAAATATTTCAATATTTTCAAGTGTATCATTTTCAAATTGGAGTGAAAAGTAATAAATTGACTCCCGCTTTCTTGAGTAGGCCATTAGCGTCGCACGTAGTTAGGAAAATATTGCTTCTTGTTGCGTGACGCATCACCCACTAACGAACTGTGGAAAATTGCCAGCCTAGCGCCCTCTATTGCCTATTTGCAAAACATTTTATTTTATTTTAATACATTTATGTTTAAAATGTTTTCTTGTTACCCTTAACTTAAATTAGAATTCGTAATTAAAATTATTAAACGCGACACCATTATCATTTCTTAATGATTATCTAAAACTCTTTGAGTTACTCTAAATAGCTATTTTCTAAGATATTATAATAACAAAAACGTTAGACAGTTGATAAACGTTTTAATAGATAACATGATAGAGCACTTCTCTTTGGAAGACTTATTAAGCTCTCGCTCCTGTATCGAAGTTGCGGTGGATGTTAATAAGCCTGTCAATCTGGAAATCCAATTAAAGGCATAAATCTTAAACGCTTCTATCTACTATGTATTCCATCAATATAATAGAATACAAGAGATTCCAAAGTTATTCACTAGTTGACGCTCTCGTCTCCATCCGCGTGGAATAAAAAAACTTAATAAGTAGCTTATCTGTTCTTTCAGACTATGTTCTACATCTGTTCCAAATTTCATGAAGAACCGTCGGCCTGTTTTGGAGATAACTTCAAATAAACATCGCATGGATGTTCATCCATCCATCCAACCAACTAAACATTCGTATTTACAATATTAGTAACGTAACCAACAATTTTAACACGTTCAATACCAACTAAGTTTTTTTTAAGTAATCTCGCTAGGAGATAACACTGAACGTCTTAAGTTTGAATTCTTACTGATTTTTAGTGAAAGCTTCGTCTTTCAGTATTTGCTTAGTTTTAAACGTAATTCTATGTGTCTTAGAGACTGGTTCTATTCCATTAAAAGAGCAAATATTTTAAAGCAAGTAACTTTAGAGGATGTTAGAGACATTTTAAAATGTATGTTGAGTAACGAATTCACAGACATTACTTGGCACGTTTCTGGATACTTAATATGCTCGTCGTTGGATAACTAGTTATTATGACATGAAGATTTCAATCAGTAAATAATGGATTTCAAGTACCGTGAAGTTTAGACGTGTGTTAATTAATTATCAAGGAATTTCTTATTTAATATGATTCTTCTAATTTTTGTAAGGACGAGCAAACAGAGACCTTTATTGTTCCGCAATATTTATAATTCTGTACTTTACTAAGAAACTTTATATTTTTCTTTCAGATTTGGGCTAATTTATTTCTAGATGTCTTGTACTAAAAAATAAAAGATTTAATTATATTTTAATTTTTAACGCCATCTATTAGAAAATAATGAAAACAAAATATGCATAATATCCAACATAAATATGTAAATAACACTTAATAATATATTATTTTTTTATATCTATTTATAAAGTCCAACGAAAACCGATTCCGCAATTATCGTTTGTAATTCAGTATATTTCATTTCCTTAAATTTTCCACGTGCCAGCAAATTTCCTTATGACCCCCAATATTATAATACTCTTAACCCAAACCACTCAGTCCTTATTGAGCTGCCAATTTAGTTCCAATTAAGACGTTTAATATCCAAACCAAACTAATTTAACACTCTCCATTGTTTGCAATTGCTTTAAACTGAAGTGGAAATTATTAAGCGGTAGAGCAACGCGTGTTATATCGTTACTATCTAATCTATGTTATTCAAAGAGTTTAATAGAGCTGTATTATTAGGGTTATGTTTTTTTGTTCGAGTGTAAAAAGGATTCAAATGAAGTACATACAAGTGTATATACTTTTAGACATTATTAGTTAGAATCCTTTGACGCGAATGGCGCGCTTTCGTTACAAAGTCAAGTGTCAGAATTATTCGTGAAGGGACATAGTTGTTGTTTTTATTATTCACTCGAAAGAGCAGGCAAAGGAACTAAGCCATACAGCCTTGTCTTTTTTATTTTGAATATAGAGAATTTTATAATGTATAGGCCGCAGCCAAGTCTTATTTTTTCTGAAGGGACATAGACGTTGACATTTTAGTAAGGCTAGTATTGTGCCAGTACACCGGCACAATGTCGGATTATCTTCCTAACAATACAATTCAATAAGAATGCACATAATGATCACCATATTATGACTTCCTACAATATTAAGATACCATCATCATCTAAAAGGCCGGCAACGCATCTGCAGCTCCTCTGGTATTGCAGATGTCCATGGGCGTCGATGAATACCTCGGTGTTCCAGCTGCTCGTTTGCGCCCTTCTCATAAGAGATTTTATAAAAAAATATTAATATACATGATTGTAATATTTTTTATAATGGATAAACTAGCGCTTGACCATTTTGTCTGTGGGCCTAGCAGGAATATTTGCGTCATTCGCATTCGTTTCTTCATCGTTATTTATGTCAAAATTAGTATAATATTTTTGGTGTACTTTTGAATGTTGTTTATGACGATACGTGATGTGCTCATCTTACTAATATTAAAAATTCGAATATTTAAACGAATTGCATGGATGTTTGTTTGAAGGTATCTTTAGAACGGCTAAACGGAACTCGATGAAATTTGGCACACATATAGAACATAATCTGGAAGAACACATAGGCTACTAATTATGTTTTTTTTAATTGCGCTCGGATAAAATCGCGGGCGACAGTTAGATATAAAAGCAATGAATAGTTACTACTTGTTAAGATTTCACGATGAGTTCATGTTTTATTTAACAAATCAAACTTAAATTGTTCTGTAGAAGAAGCATCATTAAAAACTACAAGAATTTTGTTTGTTAACAATTTTCCAAGAACTTGTGAAGTTATATCTGGAGTACGTATTTTGCACATCTTTTTTATTTGCCTTTTGAACTTTTGAACGGTGATTATTTCTAGTTTACTTGAATTAAAATCATAATACACCTTGTTTGCCTTAGAGTTGTTATTACTATATTTTATTACGTTTTATTGTTGTTTTATTTCTGTTTAAACAGACGTGAAGTGGAAGTCCTGTAGTCTGCCGTGTACCGGAGGCATCATTTTAGTCCGCTTCTTAGAAAGAAAGGATTGTATGAGGAAGTGGATTTGATGAAGGATTGGACGCATAGGAAGGAAAAATATTCTCTTCCTGTACGTCCTATTCCTCTGTCGATTAAATGCAACGAATCTGAAAATGAGTACGTCTATTATAGCCTGGCAATTTTTGCGAATTCAGTTCGTTTATCTACTTTTCTTCTCTACTCTACATCTTCTTGTAGCATGCATGATCATCATAAGGGGGGAATTTGCTATAATCTCCACGCTTAGCAGGTGGCTTGTCCATCGCAGTACTTCACCATCGTTTTTTTTTTATAAAGGACGCTCCTGCCCCTCCTCCGGTAGTCTGACACAGCTCATCGTGGGGCAGACTTATGCCCAGCAGTGGGCGTCATATGGCTGACACGAACGGACGATGCATTCCTATATTGATTATTTGTTCCCCAACAGTTGTGTATGTTTTATTTGTATTTTTTATTTTTTTTAATATTAGCAGATTTTTTTTAAATTTAAATTAACTAATATCTTTGCTCTATGCTTGTGCTAGGATATGGTGTACGACAATAGTCGAATGGCGGGATTCGAACCCCCTACCTCGTGATCGGAAATCCGTCACCTTAACCATTAGGCTATTTCGATCAACTTTAACTTTCTACCACACTTTTAATGAAATCTTTTTGAAAATAACTTCATAAACGTTTCTCTCCCCCTCAGAGTGGCGCTCAAAGGAAAATATTGTTTGATAAACTATACCTTAATAACATTTTGTTCGTGAACTTTTTGGAGAATAAAAACAGTGTAAACTAAACACAGTAAGTTATAATTCCATAAAGTCATATCCAAATAACTTATTTTCAGAATTATGATTTAAATGCTGAACCATTGCTGAAAAATTCAAGTATAAAAATTTCTGTAAAATTATAACAAACAATATTTAAAGTAAGTAAATAAGTCATGGAATTATCTTAAATAAATAAAGGCATTAATGTTACATTATATATACATTAAAAACTTTTTATTACATTTTAAAAGTAATTATAACATAAGTTTTTATATTAACAAGAAAAATAACTCTGTTTTTAACAATTTGTCAAGCGAAAATTTTAAATTGTACGAATAAGTCGCCTTTATCAAATTATTAATTAAGAAAACAACCTTCACTGAATTCCAAGATATAAATGAGACATTTCAAAGGAAAAATTTATAAAATAAAAAAGTATTCGATCGGGGAAAGTGAAAGTTTTTTAATTTCATTAAAGACAGAATCTTCGAGAAATCTTAGAGAATTTCAGACAGGGTTATATAAAAATGGCGTCTAATCTTTACTAAAGACCTTTTATTTCATCAACATATTATTGCAAACTGATATAAAAACGGCTAAAACACCGACTAGTTTCGAACCCGGTTTATTTCACGAAATAACACCAGTACCACTCATCCAGATGAAGGGCCCCAATGGGCTCGAAACTAGTCGGTGCCGCCACCGGACGAATATACGTGAGTGTTTAGCCGTTTTTATATCAGTTTATTATAATGTCTCACGAAAGTTTGAATAATTTATTATATTGTTGCATTTAATCTTTTCTTACAAAACATTTACTAAGCAAACCTTTTTCTTTCTTAAATATGAAAAGTTATAGTAAACGAACACAATTTTAGTAGTTATTAAATTCTACTTCTTACTAATATTAAAAATGCGAATGTTTGGACAGATCGATATTTGTTAGAAGGTATATCCAGAATAGCTGCATGCATCTCGCTAAAACTTAGTATCGATGTAGAACAGAACATGGAAGAACACATAGGCTACTAATTATTTTTTTTTAACCACCCATGCGGAGCGGGCGGTATCCAGTTTAAAAATAAATATAAAAGTTAGAGCTCAGATAAAAAGTTTATAAATTGTTTATAGATTTTCATGGCGTGGCTTGATTAGAATATACCTTCGGTCCATAGAACTATATCCTAGTAACATAAAATTGCTTTTCGTAATTAATCAAAATTCACTAAGGGATAATTTTATTAATTTAATTTTCATTATTAATTATCTTAATTTAGAAAACCTAACTTAAACATTACTTAACTTTATAGAATAATCAATATTATTTTTAAACTTATTTTAACATTTAGTTTCATTTACTTAAGTACATTATATTTTATTAAAATTTTAATTTTAAACAAATATTCAAGAAAATGTAAAGGTCAAAAAGTTTAATAAAAATTTTAAAAATTAAATTTATTTTTAAAAATCTCATTAAATTTTAGATTTTTAGGACACATAGATTCACTGGCGTTTTCTAAACATTTTACCAAAGGGTACATGTAAGAGAAAATACAAAGAAATAAATTTTTATATTAATACTAGCAGTCGCCCGCGACTCCATCCGCGTGGATATATAAAAAACCTAATTAGTGTAGCCCACTCATCCATCCATCCGTCCACATCACATCCGTCTAAACATTTGCATTTATAATATTAGTAACTTAAATAAAAAGCATACCTTCAAGGCATAAATTCGAAAAAAAATGAATAAATAGTATCCTATGTCCGTCTCCTGACTCTAAGCTACCTCATCACCAATTTTCAGGCATATCAGTAAAGCCGTTCTTGAGTTATAAATAGTGTAACTAACACGACTTTCTTTTATATATATAAGATGTATAGATAATATGTCCAGAAATTTAACAAAAGAGCTTGGTTCCCGTGGGATACATTTGTTTCTGTGTAGTGTAACTAACACAACTTTCTTTTATATATATAGATTAACGATATATTCAATTTCGCAGCACGAATCACCTGTATATCACATAACATTTTTGGAAGTAGATTGTAATCTTCCACCAGTAATTATGAAATCTGGTACAAACCGAAGAGGGTCGTCCATAACTGTCATTTATATTCTCATTTGTTATATACCGATTAAATAAAGGTAAAGTTCCACTACCGATATCCATAAACACATCATCCCTTATAGTATTAACAATACATCTTTTTGCATTGTGTTTAGGTAACTTACTGAAATCATAGTAAATATTACATTATTTTTTATACATGACATTACATAACACCATGTTTTAAACATATATTTTGATGTCAGAAACCCACAGTTGATATAAATTTTTTAACTAAACTTTTACCGAGAAAATAAATCGAACTCATTTGGTAATGTAATTAGACAAGAGTGATTCATTGATAGTCGTTTACAAAGCTCCTTGTAAGCGTTTCAAGTTGTCGTAAGTTGTAACACATATACAGCATGTTCTAGGCAATACATAGTCTAGAATATGCTGTATACGTCCTATAACTTTACGTTTAGAAACAAGTAATAACTTTACAAAACAATTTATCATCTATCTCAATGTTATAAAAAGATATTAAAAATGTTAATGTTTTCTGTTGGAATGATGCAATTAAAAAAAAGCTTCTCGACCGTGACAGGACTCGAACCTGCAATCTTCGGATCCGAAGTCCGACGCCTTATCCATTAGGCCACACGGTCTTATGTGAGTTAGTTAAAATTTTAAACCACATAACTTACAATAGACCTATAAAAATCGTAACAAAACATTAAGCTGAATAATATTTGAGTTTCGATAGTTTTATCTCTACAACTTTATTCAGCTTAATTTTTCTAAATAAAATTTACTCAGAATTTACACTTTTTTGTCACTTATGAGAAATCTACATGTTTCTGCATGGTATTTTTGTAAAAATTGTATAATTATTGTAAAAATATAATATGTTATAAAAGAATTGGAATTTCATATAATTATAGTCTCTGTAAATAAAATAAAAACCTTTTTTAAAACATTTTATGAAATAAAACGAAATGTGTAGTAAAACATACCAATATTTTTTAAGTGGCAAAATCTATCGAAGAGCACGTAAAACTTAAATTGTTAGTAGTAGGAGAACAAATAAAATAAAAGGGATTGTATTCGTAATCCTTCGCTTAGACGAAACTAAATATCTGTCTAAATCGAACAGACTCTTTACATTTTCAAAGAGAGAAATCAAATATATAATCTGAAACAATGGAGTTACAACAATGAAATAAATACTAAGTCATTTCTTGACGAAATTTTTTCGTTTAATTTATAATGTTTGAATGGACAGATGGATGGATGTTCGATAGAAGGTATGTCTAAAACGGCACAACGGACCCCAGTGAAATTTAGCATAGATGTTGAACATAGCGTGGAAGAAATTAGGCAACTAATTATTTTTTTTAATACGCACGGACGAAGACGTGG
Source organism: Papilio xuthus (assembly GCF_000836235.2). Taxonomy (NCBI): domain Eukaryota; kingdom Metazoa; phylum Arthropoda; class Insecta; order Lepidoptera; family Papilionidae; genus Papilio; species Papilio xuthus. The sequence continues at coordinate 1,973,057 of NW_013530612.1, read as the reverse complement.
ACAACAGCTAGTGATTAACAAAGACTTAAAATAAATACTAGGATATTATTCAATAAACGTGATTCAAAAAGTTGAAGCGCTAGTGATTAATGGAGCTCGCTTCAACTACACAATATTTCATTTTCAAGGTAATTTAAGAAAATAATATAAAAAGTAATTTTCAGAACAAATTACTTGAATGTTTTGTTAAGCGAAGCAATTCATACTATGATCACGAGATGTTTACGTAGAATTTATTTAAAAAAAAAACTATAATAACTATCGCCCACGACTCCGTACGCGTCGGATAAAAAGACTAGTAGCCTATGTGTTCTTCCAGACTATGTCCATTATGTATGCCAAATGTCTTCGAGATCCGTTCAGCTGTTCTGGAGATTCCTTCAAACAAACATCCATCTATCCATCTATCTAAACATTCACATTTTTAAAATTAGTTTGAAAAATATTGATAACTAGATCAGTGCCATTTAAACTGTAGATTAATTTAATTACATATTAATCCAAATTTTTCTTCTTACTAATATAAACGCGAATGTATTGATGTATGGATGTTTATTAGAAGCTATCTCTTGAATCTCGAATGGATCTCGCTGAGAGGCACAGATGTAGAACATAGTCTGGAACAACACATTAGGCTTCTAATTAAGTTTATTTTTAATTCCGCGCCGACGGAGTAACGTATCAGCCATTTATAATATTAAATATTTGACATGACCTACAGACATACTAATTTTATTTATCTATATTGACAGACAGTCATGAACTCAAACATTGGTAATAGTTCGATTAATAACATATTCTGTGTAGCGTTGAATTTGTATTTGAACAAAGCAATAATATTAAACCAAATGCAATATCCAATATACGATACAAAACATATGTTACTAACAAATAATCCATATTGGAAATGTTACTTAATATTAAACTTAGTAAACTACTTTATTACATGTTAAAGTTAAATACAAATAAGCAAGGTTAAGATAAACTGAAATATACTGAAATTCGTGATATAAAGGCACAGTTCCACTGTCGAAATACTTGTCAGGGCAAGCGAAGAACGCCTTATACTCTCAGACAATGTTTACCGTTTTGTGATATATTTTACTAAGAAATTATTAAACTTTCAAATTTAAGTTTTAGTAATTTCAATTTAAGTCTGAATATATTTTCTATCTATACATACACATGATGTACATTTGCGTTCGTGATAACGAAAAACCAATTATTTAAATTTCTGCTTATCTGTTTGTTTGTATAAGGCCGCGCCCGCAAAACATATTTTTTTTTTAAATTATATTTTACTGATTTTTGCGACGGGAAAGATTACAATATATGTTCATACAGGAGTTTCAGCAGTGTACACACAACCTTATTAATGTCTATAGTATTGCTATTTTTCGTGCGAAGTTTTAATACTATTTACGTAATAAAACTTCAAGTAAGCTAAGGACAGATAGGAACAATTGTGAAAAGTTTTATTGGCAATTATCCCCGGAGCTCAGTAAATTGTGCTTTGTGAACGAACTAAATTATTCCTTCGAGTTTACAAAGTGGTTTTGATTTTTATTTCTACTATGAATATATTAAATTCAACATTATTAAACTTCGAGTTATTTAATGGTACATCTGAATAGCTTTAGTGTGAAATATAAAAATTAAGGGAGTGCTTAAATAGCCTTTAAACGTTCAATACGGCTGTTAGATTAAGTACAGCAAAAGTTAATTATTCGTATTTATAAAAACTACACTTAGCGAGTATTTAAGTAATCATTAGACAACTTCAATCGAGGCAGTTAGAGATTATTGTTAAGAAAAGTTTTTTCTACCACTTTCAAAATCTTATACTTACGAGTATATTGCCTCATTAATGTCTTTTCGTATTAATTAATTAAAAACCCCTTTAAAAAGAATAATTTCAATACATTATCTTAATCGTTAAGGCTTTTCCTTTTTTTACAAAATTCAACATACAAAGTAAAAAGGCTTGCGCGACGTAATTGCTTCGTTAAATTTAAACGTTACTGTAACGACACGACATGGCGACGCGACGCGACGTAGGCGTTCTCCACTTTACGAATAAGTGTTATGTATATTGAAATAACAACGTCCATTTCATTGAAAATGCTTCGGTACCCTTTATTGTAATTACAACTTCCAATTAAGTGTCTTTTAGCAAACCGGATATCGATAAAATATAGTTTTTTTGGTATTGAAAAAAACAACAGTGCTTTATATGCTCCCGTGGTAATTAACTGATCCACTGACTATTCGCAGTCAAACTTAAAGTTAGTTTGTTCATAATTTTTTGAAGCACTAGCTATCGCCCGCGACTCCGTCCGCGCGGAATTAAACTATGGACAATCCAACAAAATAAGAATTTTTCAAATCGGATCAGTAGTTCCTGAGATTAGCGTGTTTAAACAAACTCTTCCGCTTTATAATATTAGTGTAGATTCTTTAATTTGGTAAATAAATTTTGCTTTTGCAAACTTCACGGCTTTCGAGGTTTTGTAAGTAAACGATACGAAGCCTTAATTAGTTTGTTCTAGATATCTGAATATTAAACTGACTTTTGTATAACTTCGTGTAGTTAAGTTACAAAGTAACTTTAACGAATTTAACCTCCAGATTTAATTGTTAAGTTTCAAAAACTTTTCTACAATCCCCGATTGGAAAGTTTAACATTCACAGATATATCGCGTACACTCGCCGCCCTCGTAGCGAGTATTTTCAAAAAGTCTTATAAGTTATCTTGCCCTCTCTTTCTATCTTTTTGGAAAAACTGAAATGAAGACATTTAAAGATAATACAAAATCACAGATGATATTCAGATTGCCCAATTCCACGACATGAATACAACATGTCAATTTACTAACCACAAAATTTAGGTTGAGAGTATATCACGATTCTAACCTATATTTGTAAAGCCAATAAGACCTATACTAGTGTGGCGACACAATTGTAAAATGTAAAATGATTTATAGAGAACGTCGGTGGCTCAGTGGTCAAGCACTTGACTTGCAGTCTGCAGGTCCTAGGTTCAAATCCCGCCATGTGCCGATGTGTTTTCGATTTACGATTTACATATGTACATTTATCCGACGTTGTTACGATGAAGGAAAACATTGTGATGCAACCTGCACATCTGAGAAGAAATTCAAAGATATGTGTGAAGTCAACCAACCCGCATTGGGCCAGCGTGGTTGACTATGGCTTAATCACCCTTAACTTAGGGGGGCTCCGAGCCCCTCTGTGGGGACTTATAGTGAGCTGATGATGATGAAAATGATATTCTCTTTGCCGTTAAAATCTGTTTTAAGTAATGTTGCATACATATTTACAGATATGACACGAAAGATATAATTGACTGTGTTTTTTCGTTGTTGCACAATACAAATCTGGTATATGATTTAAAATAATATTTCTAATATGTCAAGTAAATAAAATTAAGGTATTGGTACGAGTGTGCTCGTGATACTCGTATAAACGACGATCGTCATGCCACAGAGCTATTGTGATACAGACGCGACATATTAAACGATCTCACCGCTTTAATCGATGGTCTCCTTTCAATTATTAAAATCTTTTAAACTTTAATTCAACGTCCTGTCTATCAATTTATCTTGCTCTGCAAATTTTAAAGGAAATACAAAGCAAAGCTTACCGTAAACCTCGCTCTTAATAGTAGACTTGATAATAAAATAACCAACTCCTAAACTTTAAAACTAAGATTTAAATTATTCAAGTTATTTCATTAACTATTGGACTTTTTTTAGTCTCGTGTTTAACTAATCAATTCAGGAAAAGTTTTACGCTTTGCGGACAAACTCGTTAAACAACTTAGGCGTTTTCAACTTTTGTTTTAGCTTTACGCCTGTTTCGCGTTAAACTTAATGTTTATTTTTCTTTTATTTTACAACATTGGAATAGATTAGTAAATTACTAAAAGGTCACAACAGTTTTTTTAACAAGCATTTATTTAACTTTGGACATCCTAAAAATGTCATTCATTTTTATTTTTCCAAAGCAATCTTTTACTTTCACGTTATCGTATTGATTTGTATGATTAACATACATTTGTATGTGTGTACAAAGACTTTACCATGTCTACTACAATTTAAGGGAAAGGGGTAAACGAGCGGCGGGAACACTGAGGTGATCAACGATACCCATTGACATCTGCAACACCAGCAGAACTGCGTTGCCCGTCCTTTAGAGAAATGGTATACTCGCTTGAAGTACCCTAGGTATTATGATTTAAAAGTAATTCAATGCAAGCATACGTTCAGTAGAGCGGTGCATGCAATTACTGACCACTTTTGAGATACGAGTCTCTCAACAAGAAAGACTTGAGCGGAAGCATTGTTAGAGCTAGTATTGAATCAGCTCTCGAAGGCTAAAGACGGTACCCTATCTTCAATAAATCGATCATTTTTATTATAAGAATTCCTGAAGACTTTACAGCAATGGATATACACTTGAATAATATACGTCGTCTTCTGGGACATTGGGAAGAAAGAAAGTTATAAAATTTTTAGATAGAAAACAGATAGATGATAATAATCCTTCTTGTACGACTTTAGACTTAATTAAGCGAGTAGGAGACTTATGTCTTATTTCCACTGGCGTATGGCGCTTACGCGGCCAGAGTCGCGTACCAAGCCGCTAGTGGAAATAAGTGCTTATAATATAAAAACTTATAAATGAAAAATGTTTAATTCAGAATAAGCCTAACTGCTGTAGGGAATAAAATTCTGTGTGTTTTCTTGTTTTACTCCATGGTTTCTTAGACATTTAAATTTAGTTTCATTCTAAAACCGCAAATTAAATCGCTTATTAAAGTTCAACCGTTTATTACCTATATACTTTAAGATTTCTTCACAATTGTTAAGCCAAGATGGCCGCGTAGTACTTCCATAGTTGTTCGACTAACAATAATTTCCTCGTAGTTGGAAGTTATTGCGTTCAACTTTAATCTTATGAAGTACTTGATATAATACGAATAAAAAGCACCGTTTTAAATTCGTTCGATTTATTTTTTGATTTAACAGTAAAATTATTAAGCCGGTATAATTTCGGTTCGAACGATCTGTTAAGACTGCGTGAATAAAACTTAACGTGTGTAGCTGGCTTTATTTTAAATGTATTTGTAATCTTACTTATTAATGCTAATATTTAGATGGATGGATGTTATTGGGTATCTCCAGAATCATCATCATCAGCTCACTATACGTCCTCGCACTCTACGTATAAGTTAAGGTTGATTAGGCCATAGTCAACCACGCTGGCCAAGTGCGGGTGGGTTGACTGCACACATATCTTTAAATTTCTTCTCAGATATATCATATAGGTTGCATCACGATGTTTTCTTTCACCGTAAGAATATCGGATAAATGTACATATGTAAATCGGAAATCGAAAAACACATTGGCACATGGCGGGATTCGAACCCAGGACCTGCAGATTGCAAGTCAAGTGCAAGAATAACAGAACTAAATAGGCATAGATAAACATTATCTACAAGAACACGTAACGTACTTATTGAGTTTTTCGTTAATTCCAAGGGAATGAAGTCGCAGGTGACAAATATTTTTACATATATGGTAGATTCATTTTAACAATCATTTCACTGATTCGATTAAGAACAGGTGCTGTAGAAGATTTGTCTCATGTGATGTGTTTCGAAACATGTTGACTGTTTTGACAAAGCCCACGTGATAGACAAAAGGGTTTTCCTTTCTCAACATTTCTTTTTTGTTTGTCTATGTAACTACGACGAAACATTGAAAGCACTTTTTTGTATTCGGACATAATTGGATCGTCACAATTTCGTTTCATGGCAAAATCGACATTGCTTATTAGTCTAACTGAAAAACGAACTGTTTTTCGAATTTCAAAGAGAAAATCAAAAAACACAAAAGCTGTTTTCGCAGTCAAAAGACCTGTTTTGTTATAGACAAAGCTTAATTTGAAACTAGTACATAGTCTTTCAAGTTGCATGGAGAACTAGCAATGTTTTACTATAGGGAAAATGTGCCGAAATCTTGGTCTCCAAAAAAAAACATTGGTAGACGCCAGCAACAACAAAATCTGTTGCACGAATAGGTATGCTCGACCACTGCAATACTATGACCACACAGAAGACAAGTGAAGTGAAAGTAATTCCGCGTATCGTCTGACGCGTGTACGTACCGGAGGCCTTATTTTAGTTGCCTTTCCCTACCCACCATTTTCTTAAGCTTGCTCGTTTGCCGCCATATAATATTAAAAAAACTATTCAAATAATTTTCTTCTAAAGTTTACCTTAAAGTACTGGGACTGATTTATTCCTTAATGTTTTCAACATTAAAACTGTCGTAAAATAGTGTTACGTCGCCTGTTCGGCCGCGATAAGGCGATTTACACTTACAAGCGCTTTCATAAAAATCATTCTTTAAACGATTTTAACCGAACACTAAACGTAGATAGAAATTGCCTTTGAGTTGACTCTGTTTGCTAAGTGCTCTTCAATTTATAATGATCGGAAGTCGATTGCCCTTAATGCTGATCTAACGCGAAGTAAGTTTATAATATGACTAGGCATATTACAAATATAGTATGGAGATGTATGGAAACATCATTAACGCAAGAAACCTTATCAATACACCTACTATATATATATATAAAAGAAAGTCGTGTTGGTTACACTATTTATAACTCAAGAACGGCTTTAAAGATATGGCTGAAAATAATGAGGAGATAGCTTAGAGCCAGGAGACGGACATAGGATACTATTTTTCATTTTTTTTATTTTTATATATATATATATCCACGCGGAAGGAGTCGCGGGCGATAGCTAGTATTTTAATATTTATTTAGCCATTTCATTTATTACTTTGAGGTTGAAATAATTTTATAATACATCGCACAGTTTGAGAATATAATATACCAGAAATGGGTCAACATAATTTACCTTCGTGTTCAATTGTTTTTCTTTAATTCCAAGAAGTGCCAAGAAAAGCGAGCCAGCGACATTGAGTATTTAAAATTCCTAGAATTATGAAGAAAGTTAATAGACTGCGCGGGGAACTATTAATTTGAATAGTTTACATTTTTCAAAAAAACAAAAGAATAATTAACGTAATGTTCCGATTATTTATCACTTACGTAGATCTCCGTATTTTAAACTACGAGCACAAGCTTTTGTGTGCTTTCGTTAATCTTTTTGTTACACAGTAAAATTACTTAGAACCAAAGCAAACAAAAAACGTTTAAAGCTTTAGTCGAGCCCGTTACCCATTTGCATATCGATCCGATCAATCGAAATCTATAAAATGTTTTTAAATAAGGTATTACTCGTTGCTTCAGTATATATTTATTGTTTCTTTTGTTATAGGATTTAAAATAAGCAAAGATCAATGGATGTTGTAGACGAAAGCTTGGTAAATCAACTCGACAAATAGTGCGATGCGGAAACTGCCTGTAAGTGATAAGTTGGGAGCAGTTTATCATATACAGCTATTTTTTTTCGATTATTCTACAATTGTTTTTTTGTATTGTTTTTAATTGGTATTGGTAAACTGTAAATAAATAAAAAATAAACTTGTTGTTTTTTATTATTATACTATGTGTAAACTGTTTGATCTAGTAGCGTTTACAAAATTCGTAGTAAAAAGAAATCGACGCAGCAACAGCAGCGTGATACAGTTTTCATATAGGACTTTGACTTTCTATTCCCAAACGCAATATCAATGGGCTGAAAACGAAAATGGACAATTTTTCATTTGGCATACCGCCAGTATCAGTGCGAAAGATATATATGCAATTTAAAACTTTATTGCATAAAACTAAATCGAGTTTGACTTTCTAACTATCCTGAGATCAATCCTAAGATTACTATATTCCTATTTATTATTGGAGGAAGTACTTTCAATGATAAATTATAATTCCGAAGCCTATTGAGATCCTTACATCGATTCAATTAATAGAAACAAGACGTCGGTGGCTCAGTGGTCAAGCACTTGACTTGCAATCTGCAGGTCGTCGGTTCGAATCCCGCCATGTACCAATGTGCTTTTCGATTTCCGATTTACATATGTACATTTATCCGACGTTCTTACGATGAAGGAAAACATCGTGATGCAACCTGCACGTATCTGAGAAGTAATTCAAAGATATGTGTGAAATCAACCAACCCGCACTTGGCCAGCGTGGTTGACTATGGCCTAATCACCCTTAACTTAGGGTAGGCTCCGAGCCCCTAGGTAAGGACGTATAGTGAGCTGATGATGATGATGATGAATTAATAGAAAAAATATTGCTAAATGGAGCTTATTATTTCCGTCTCTCAAATAATTATAATATACTTTTACAGTATTTAAATTAAATTATGTAATATAACGAGTTATTACATTTTTTCAAAGTCCTTTTACACGAACATTTGAGTTGTAACAGAAAACCGCGAAAGCGCGGCAAGACCCAGGCGTCTCATTAAAACTTTTACGGGAAAATTAAATAAGTCTTTGTAAGGAAATCCCCCTCCCAACCCACTCCCCGCGTCGTCTTTATATATACACATTAGTGTATTTTCCTTCATTAAAACTACCTCAAAAGGAATTCCTTTACCAAGAGTAGCCCAAGGAGTTTACAACGGTAGTAACTGATGCAGAGAAATAATATTAACTTCATTCTAACTTTTTTAATAAATTAAATAGATTTAGAACCGCAATACATGGAATTAAGCAATCGTAGACGAAGTAATATATGACAGAATTTTTCTGCGGCAAATTGTAATTGCTTGAAACTCTGTTTGTCTAACAAACGGACGGTCTTTAATATATATCTTAGCGGGCGATTAAGGACATCATTCAAACACAACCAAATTGCTTAAATTTATCTTAATACGTACCTCTTTGTCTCACTTATTATTAATATGCGTAATATCAATATATATAAATACAATATGCTCTAAGCAGTATCTAGAATTAACTGAGATTTATACACTTGTAATAGAATACGTTTGTAATGTTCACAAGAATATTTGGAATATATTTGCATTTCTGTATCTGTAACGCCAAGACCGTGTGGCCTAATGGATAAGGCGTCGGACTTCGGATCCGAAGATTGCAGGTTCGAGTCCTGTCACGGTCGAGAAGCTTTTTTTGATAAACAATCCAATAATGTAGTTTACAATACACATTTTAGTTATACGAGTTACTAATAATAATATTATGAAACTATTTTTGAAAGTATTTTACCATACCGTTATAAGAATTTATGTACTTTAGTTATCTAGGAAGAGCAAAAAAATAATAATAACAAGACGTATCACCTTTGGTCCTCTTTCCCTTCCCACCCTTTTCCTTATAAGGAAAGAATAGGAAGTGGAATTGAACCTTCCTGATGAGGGGATGCATGGGAAGGAAAAATATTTTCTTTCTGTGCATTCTTCGTCGATTAAAGGTAGGCAAACGCATATGCCATTACGTATGTCTATGGGCAACGGTTGCTTTGCTATTTCAGCGATTTCAGGTTGCCGCTTGCTCGTTTGCCATCTTTGATATAAAAACGACGAATCAACTTGGCGATGGCGCGGCTTTGTGGGAAGCTTATGCCAAGTAGTGGGCGTCATGTTGCCGAAGAGAAAGTATGATGAGATGAGAATGGTTCTGAGGGCGCTTTAATCGATTTAATTAATATGTATATAAAAGGTAAGCAAGATATAACACAGTTTACGATCGCAGTCGTTTAACTCTCAAAGCGTACATTATGTTTGAGCTTACTCTAAGCTGTATTCGACTAAAGACATAAAGCAATAAGCCTATTACACGCACGTTACCCGAGCTTACATACACTCGAGTCTTCGTAAAATATGGCAAACTAAATATGCTTATCCGCTTAACCATTTTTTTAAAACGTTGTGTTTAAGAGTAATTTAGAATTAACTAGATGGCGTCACAAATGTATAATACACTAGTTGTCGCCCGCGACTCCGTCCGCGTGGCATTAAAAAAGATCTTAATTAGTAATCTATGTGTTCTACCACACTATGTTCTACGTCTATGCCAAATTTCATCGAGGTATCTACCAACATCGATCCATCCAAAAAGGAAATAAAAACCAGTACAACGTATACATTAAAATCTTTTATGGGAACTCATTAAAACTTTTTCGAAGGAATTTAAGATATAAATAGCAAATAAACAATTGAGAAAACGACAACTAACAAGTTGAACTTTGAAAACTTTTACTTGAGATAAAAAAAAACCGTCATTTTACTTTAATAAGCACAAATTATGAATTACTTTAACAATGTGTTTTTCGATTTTAGATTTATATAAATTTATTTCACAATAAAATGGTGAAGGAAATGATCATAATGTAACCATATATAACGACACATATGTATGAAGACAACTTGCACTTGGTCAACGTAGTTGACTAAGGCCCAGGTCCTAACTTAGGGTTGTCTCCGAGCCCCCGCGCTGGGAAAACATCCATTTAGGCATCAAGTAGCACTCACTTTTACTTTTTACCCCGAGGGGTAATTTATTCAAAGTGATACAGGAAGAAAAAAGATAAATTCAATTAAGGTTCACCCTTCCGGACGAGATTAAATTGTTTAGCTGATTCCAGATTAGCCGCTTTTTCCCCGTATACCAAAAAAATATTCTGATTTTGTAACATGGAGGTACATCGAGGTTTGCCAAAAATAAATGTTATTCTTGAAAAGATTTAAGTTAATGGTATATTTATATACATATATTTATAACTAGCGGTAGCCCGCGACTTCGCCGGTGTAGAATTAAAATACATATATGCCCATGTGCATCATTCTTCCCGTCAAAAATTATCCAGTACATACGAGGCCTAGCGGACAGAAATACAGACAGACAAAAATTTTATGTATTGCGAAGAAAAACTAATTTTTTAACGCACATTAGAAAGCGTTGTAATAAAAACACCAATTGAAGCACTCTCAAGCAAGAATTTTTATATTTTTTGTGAGGCTTCACTTGCTACTCAATATACTCAAATGAGTTGGGTCACAAACTAAGGTAATGCGTACATTTATATTATAGATACATTTTAAAACACGGATATAATTTCTTTTCATATTTACACTATGTAAGTAGGTCACTTGGATACATCTTCCGACGTAAAATATGTAGTAAATTTTTGAAAGGAATGCAGTTCGTCTTAAAACGGGGTCGTGAACGCTTGCTTTATCACCTTACGTAGTATGTCACGTGATCTGATAAATGGCATAAACGATATTTTAAATAGATAATTCTAGAAGAAAATAAATATAGAAAATTCTACAGAATGAATGGGAGTGCCTATTTTATAGCTTTAACCTACTAGAAGCTTAATGGAGGTGTTACCTTTTTATCTCGAAATGTTTCTGTGTTAAGATATGCGTCCATTGATCTGTGTCGGACGCACGGCACGCACAGATTTAACGGATTTGCTTTGTCTAGAGGCACAGGCCAATGGACGCGTACCTTTAGGGGGAATGTTGGGTGTGATAATTGGTTAAATCACAAAGCCGATTATCTTTGGTATAAATCTTAAACCATTTTAGAAATGTGAAGCATTAGTTAAATTTCAACAAAAAAACTTTAATTTTAAAAAAAGTTACAAGGATAAAGTTACACTACTTTTACCACGAGATGGCGCCAGTTACACGTAAAAATTGCACGCCGTTAACTTCCTTTAGCAAATTGGATATGAGATTAAATTTTAAAATGAAATTTCGATTGAAGTCGACCGCAAGACTTTAATAAAAATCTTTAGAACGGTCTCTTAAAATATACCTTTACTGAAAACAGGTATTTCTTTTGTAAGCAATTTCTATTTCCCTTTTTTTAATAATAAAACTAAATTTAATAAAACTGTCTACGCCAGTTCGTAACGGGAGAAATCATTTAATTTCTATAAATTTCGCATAATTCATTTGAAAATTCTAGTTAGTCGATGTTGTCCAATATGGATTCCTTTTGTTAATGGAATATTAAATAGAAAAAATGTATTTCCGTCCACACGGAATTAAAAAAAAACTTAATTAGTAGCCTATGTGTCCTTTCTACTACTTGTTACTTTATTCTACATCTATTTCAAACAACGAGTTCCATGCAACCTTTCTGGAAATACCATCCATCCATAACAAACATCCATCCATACATCCAATCATTCGCATTACAATATTAGTATAATAAAATGTGTTATTGAACTTCCGTAACTCAACTTATGCATAAGTTTAATCAAAAAAAACATTCAGAAAATCTTCCTTATTGGATACATATAAAAACACTTTCAAATACGTTGACGTGCACAATGCAATCTACATACGCTTGTAACAATACCGGGCAATACAACGGAGAGGCGGAGTGTTCGGACATTGCCTATTGCTTAGTTCAATTCCCTCTTGTATTCCTATACTGGAGTATTCACAATAACACAATTTAAATTCATTTACGTGCGTATATTGTAAGTTTCTTTAAACCATTATACATTTATTTAAGAACTTTTTTTTTGTAATAAATGCAACAGAACTTTAGCAATTTCTTCTCTGAATTTTAGCAACGTATTTTTGGAATTGATAGGATTATATGCTATTAAATTTTATTGAATTCTCTATTCTTTATTATTTTTTTAATTATAAAACTAAAACCCCGTCGATTGTCCGGAGTTAGACTTGAGTAATCAGGTCTATTGGTTTGATTCGAGTAGTCAGGTTTTAAAAGCACTCAAAAAATCTTTCAACTCAAAAGCTAAGGCAAACTTAATGCAACTTGTGCCGATTTTCGCACTAACAAATGTGTAAAATATTTAACATTGTTTGAACCAGCAAAGCCGAAGAGAAATTAAAAGTAACGATTATAAAAAGTTTGATTATCAAAATAATCCGAATATGTATTATACATTAAACAATCGATTACTAATATTATAGTAAACACAAATATATTTTTGAATTCATTAGTAGTATGTGTGAAGTCAATCAACCCGCACTTGGCCAGCGTGGTTGACTATGGCCTAATCACCCTTAATTTAGGGTAGGCTCCAAGCCCCTCGGTGGGGATGTATAGTGAGCTGATGATGAAATAGATTACTGTTTTCATTGATAATTACAAACATCAGAAAATATTATAATTAAATCAAATTTTATCAAATAAATTTAACATTTTGAAAGTATACACGGATAAATTTACAAATTTTTACCCAATTAAAAATAATATTTTTAAAAACTTTTTAATTCCCAAAGTACTTCTAAATATAGTGTTTTTGCAGTACAAAATAAATGATGAACAATTTTAAATTTTTCCCTACAAAGTGTAAAAACATCTGCTGAACTCAATTCCATTTTCTATTTCATATTTCACAATCTTTATTTGAATCAGCTGAAAACCGCCCGCCGATTTCCCGGCAGCTGGCAATTTTGTGAGTTAATTCAAGGCTTTGTCTGAAATACGGAGGCGGGAAAAATAAATTGTGTGAAACTTATACATCTAAATTAAAAAAGGATCCGTTAAAGTAATTGTGGATTTGGTGCTTAAGCCTAAACCATTAGAAATAATAGATTTTAGAAGAAAATAAACAAGCGCATATACTCGTATTATCTCTAGTTGCGCATCCTCTTTTATTTACATTCAGAGTTGAATATATAACCATGCATACAATAAAATCAGTCTGTCTGTAGGTAATATCGAGAAGAAAATGATATTCCATAAACATGATGTGTTTTTTTTTAATTTTGTCGTTCTTCTGTCCGCGTTTACTACAGTCGTATTCGATTCCTGACACCTTATAACATATTGGCTATAGCCCGCGATCCCTCCACGCGAAACTCAATTAGTAGCCTCTGAGTTCTTTCAGATTCCGTTCTACATCTGTGCCAAATTTCAGCGTGATCCATGTAGCCATTCTGGAGATACCTTCTAACAAACATCCATCCATCCAAACATTCGCATTTATATTAATAAAACTTGAGTTCAATAATTCAGTGGTTAAAACTCTACAAAGACTTATAATACTCATCATCAGCTCACTATACGTCCCCACAGAGGGGCTCGGAGCCTACCCTAGGTTAAGGGTGATTAGGCCATAGTCAACCACGCTGGCAAGTGCGGTTTGGTTGACTTCACATATATCTTTGAATTTCTTCTTAGATATGTGCAGGTTGCATCACGATGTTTTCCTTTAACGTAAGAACGTCGGATAAATGTACATATATAAATCAGGAATCGAAAAACACATTGGTACATGGCGGGATTCGAACCCAGGACTTGCAGATTGCAAGTCAAGTGCTTGACCACTGAGCCACCGAGCTCTTTTATAATTTTAATTTATAATACAACATAGATTATTGTACACAATATTTCCTGAGTCTATTTTTCTACAATTAGCAAAAAGTGAGCCATAACCACAGCGGAATTTGAAAGAATGAAAAACAATGAAGCTCAAAGTAGCGAACTGTAATTCATCATTGTCTAACCTACATCAAAAAGGGCTACGAAAAATTTTTCATAGTTGCCAAGTAACAATAAACTTTTCACAAACGTAAAACTTTTATCATATCGTATAAAAGTATATTTTTACATTAAAAAAAACGCGTTAAAAACAGAAATTCTATATAACATATTTAAACTTATTTAATAACTGGCTGTCGGAACAAAAAAACTTAATTAGTAGCCTATTCTTTCAGCAATGTTACGTTTAGTTACGTTTCGCCGTTCATGAGATATCTAGTAACATTGTGAAGTAACAAGCTGACATCATCAGAATGTTTAAGCATTAAACAGACAATTCTATAAATAGATAAAGAAAACTATGAGTAAATGTACCATCATATTACGTGCTCTTGCATATTTTAAAACTATCTGTCGCCCGCGATTCCGTCCGCACGGAATTAAAAAAATAAAATACAAGTGTAAGTAGTAGTGAGTAGTAAGTAGCCTCTGTTTATCCAGACTATGTTCTATATATGTGCCAAATTTCATCGAGATTTGTTGACCCATTTTGGAGATACCTTCAAACAAACAACCATCCATCCATTTACCTGAGCAATCGTATATATAATATTAGTAAGATGTAAAACTTGAAGTAGCAAGCAAGTGAAGCTATGGTACTTTAACAAAGTGTTACTAAAAACTCGTTGAAAGTCCCGGAAGACTCCGGCGGCCTGATCCGCAATCAGTGAAACAATTTTAACTCGCTCGGAATAGACCTTACTTTATTAATTTTTATTTTTAGAGTTCCGTACCTTATAGGAAAAAACGGAACCCTTATAGGATCACTTTGTTGTCCGTCCGTCCGTCTGTCAACACCCTTTTTCTCAAAAACGCGCGAAGGTATCTAACTGGAATTTATTTTCTTCTTAAAGTATCACATTTAATAAAATCCATAGCTTTTTGAATTGAAAAAAAGGATCTGACAGACGGACGGACGGACAACAAAGTGATCCTATAAGGGTTCCGTTTTTTCCTATAAGGTACGGAACCCTAAAAATACATTATAATAATAAGTAATAGTCACTTTTACACTACATTCACTTTACAATCTATACATATTAGTAAAATTGGAGTGTGGGTTAAATATTAAAAAAAAATCATATTTCCTTTACAAGATGTACCTTAAAAATAAAAACCACTTTTCAAAACTTTTGTCTGTCTGTCTGTCTGTCTGTCTGTTGTAATTCGAAAAGCTCAAGCAAGCCTTACAAAATCAGCCGCGTTCTTCAATTGCTTGGACGGGAGTAACTTGTTACGTTCAGCTCCGTGAACTCTGATGCATAAACATGTAGAAACGAGAATAATGATTAGGTTTCCTAGGTAATTTTTATGTGTATCTCGGAGAATCAGCCACGGCAAGGAGTTCAGTGCGCGATAACCTTAAACCAGGCGCTCTCGACCGCCAGATTAGACAAGTAACTATGCTTTTCATATTATTCACTGGTTTTATTTCTTAGGACAATAACTATATGTTTTGTACTTGTGTTTTGCAATGGAAATCAACAGTAATATTGTGATGGTGTATTTTACATAAAAAAACGTTTTATCTTCCTCCTTACTTATTTTAAGTTTGGTTTTACCTATAAAGACTGCTACACCGCTCCAATGGATCACATCATTACTAATTCCACGGATCACAAATTGAATTCCTTTATCCGGCCAAAAATAATTCGGTCTCGATAATTTATCCTAAACGTAATTGCTAAGAACAGATGACGTCATAATGGAACAAGGCCTTGCTATTCTGCTTATGTTATCTTCCACTTAAAAAAATGTCGTGAACTCCTTACTCTCTCTAAGTCTTCTCAAATATTATATTACGTCGGATTTTTTCGACCCGAACAGCACGATTTCTTAATACTTCTTTTAAAGATACATGTCTTTTTGGACCTTTTTTAATCCTTTTTGAAAATCGAGAATATTTTAATTTTTTCCTCTAAGTAGCTACGTTAATTTTAAACCAAAAACAAAATAATATTTACATTAAAAACTAAATATTTATTTTAGTCTTTAGTAACGTCGATATTCAGTCTAAGACTACCAACTTTTGTTGAGATTTTTAATGAAAAAAAAAACTGTTTTTACAGCAAAAGCATCATTCCTCTTTGTGAAAGTTTTTCAATTAGGCCTCGCACGCACATGCCGGCTTCACAGCTTTGATGAAAATAATTAAGAAATGTTTGAACTTTTTCAAGATACAATTTTTAACAAGTACGATGTTTTGCAATCTTTATTAAATTATGGCAAGTCTCTTTAAAAATTCCATCGAAAACAAAAAGAAACAAAAAGTTTATCGTAATATCAAAAATAATGTATAAAAACTCGTTTAAAAGGAGTAATATTCTGCATCGTCTTAAGAAACAAGTTATCTACTGAATTCATGGTTTGAAATAAGGTAAAAATCGGTGTAAGAAAATTATTTTACTACAGAATATATGATTTTGCTTTCTTTTACTTTATTCTTAAGAAAAGTTAAGTTTGTTAACAAAAACCCTCGTTTTTCTTGAAAAACAGTACTGCTTTGCAAACTTCCTCAAGTTTGCTAAGTTACGCTGACACAAATTCTTGCTTGATTTAACTTTCAGTGAAATTCATCATCAGCATCAGCTCACTATACATCCCCGCTAAGGGGCTCGGAGCCTACTCTAAGTTACGGGTGACTAGACAATAGTCAACCACTCTGGCCCAGTGCGAGTTGACTTTACACATATGTACATATATTTGAATTTCTTGCCTCATAGCTATGTGCAAGCTATATTACGATTTTTTCCTTCACCATATTCCGCACCGTGGACGCCCTCTGCCCCACTACGGGGACATATGACTTTAAATCAATCGAAGAACTTCACAACACAAACAATTAACCCCTCAGTCACCGAGCTCAGTAAGAGTAACTCTAAATTATTATTCTACTACTTACTTGTTTTGGAACAATATTTGATAAAAATTGGATACCAGTACTGAACGTATTGTGTAGTAAAGACCAACAATCTAATCTGATAAAGTGACATAGTAATAGCTGTATTACGCCCTCGTCAATGTTAAAAAAGGGTCTTGACAGACAGACGTACGGACAATAAAGTGATCCGTGTTTTTCCTTTCGAGGTACGGAACCCTAACGGTGATTTTCTTACGGTGAAGGAAACATCATGATGCAACCTGCACATATCTGAGAAGGAATACAAAGATATGTGAGAAGTCAACCAACCCGCACTTGGCCAGCGTGGTTGACTACGGCCTAATCACCCTTAACTTAGTGACGTATAGTGAGCTGATGATGGTGATGATGATCATGAACCCTAAATGTGTGAATGTTTGAACTATAAAATATTAGATAAAGATAGTTTTAAGTAATACTAATAACTTTCAGACATAGTTTATTACAAAAGTATTAAAACTAGATCAAATCTTGCTAGCCCATTAGAGTCCAACTATTGTGGTGTTAAATTATGAAAGTTTGTGCTAGGGAAGACTCTAGGGTCCACATAATTCGTAATATCAACTACTTCTAAATGAGAGCATACCTTTAGTATAAATTTATCAAATCGAATCATTAAACCTCATTTCTATTCAACGCCGTAGTACAGTCAAAAGAGGAAATAAAATTCGTAAATAGCGGCCATAATAAATAATTTTACATAATTAAAAATATATCATATTTTCAATGCTTTTATTATAAAACCATCACATACAAAAGAAATACATACATACATACATTTAGAAAAAAATAGTTAATAATATTTTTTTTTATTTACAGTGAGTTCTTAGTCCCATACAACTTGATATATTATAAATTACCAATAAAGTCCCAATTGTTGTATAAAGATTCGTTTTGTTCAATATTAATTCTTCAGACTGCGAGGTATCAGTTCAATGTTAACATTGTCCGGCCTCACTTGCATATTCTGCTTACTATATTTGATTCCACCTTTACCAACGTGAGTTTTAACCGTAAAGTTACGCAGCAAATGTACCAAACCCGCTTTTACTTGTAGAGTCGCATATCTCACACCGATGCACAATCTCTTACCTTCACCGAAAGGCATGTACATATTATTTGGCAATTTATGCCGATTTTCACGTGAAAATCTGTCCGGATTAAAAACTTCCGGATCGGAGAAAAGCGTTGAGTCATGATGGACTTCAAATATTGGTGTAAATATCTTCGTTCCTTTTGAAACTCTTATGTTCCCGTTAGGCAATACAGTGTCCTTAACGCACTGTCTTGTCAAAAAACCAATTGGTGGGTACATTCTTAGCGCCTCATTATACACCATGTCTAGATACTCCATTTCATTAACTGTGTCGTATGTCATTGTGTCATTATATTTCTCAAACGCATTATCAATTTCTTCGTGAACACGTCTCAATGGCTCTGGGTTCATGCCTAACTCTACTAGCGTAACGAAGATAGCAGAAGCGCTGGGTTCACTCCCGGCGAGGAAGAAAAAGAACGCTTGCGCTGCTAATATTTCATCAGTAGGTAGTAATTCTAACCCTGTGTCATGATCCTTCAATGTACCCTTATTTATCAAACCAACACACAAATCTGCGAAATCGTGTTTCTTAACATTCTCCGCTTCTCTTTTTCGAATCACTTGTTTTATAGCTGATATGAAGAATTCCTCGTGTTTTTTGAATATTTTGATTCCCGATAGTTTAAATAATCTATCATTTAGAGATGCAATGGCAAATTGGATGTTACGTATAGTGCTCGGTTTCATGCTGTCGAGGGCCATAGCAAGAAAAGGTGATTCAAAAATAGACTCATTACCTACACCAAAGACAGCAGCTCCAATAGCGGCGTTACAGAATGTCGTAAGCGTGTGAAAAATATCCTTCTTTAATAGTTCTGGTTTCTGATTCAAGTAATTCACAAAATCTGTGGCGCTACGATCTAATATGTAGTACATGCTTTTCAATTTAGTTGCCGTAAATAGCGGTGTCATATTCTGACGCATAATCTTCCATCTATTGCCGTTCATGAAAAGAACATTATCGCCGAGTTGATCACCTTCGTTCGTTTCAAATCCTCTGTGGTTGAATGAATTGAAATCAAGACTTAAAACATGTTGCACGTTGAGTGGATCCTTGACGTAGAGTGCGGGCGTCAGCATGGACCCAACACCAACTGCAGGCTCTTTGGGATACATTTTATATATATCATCGAAAATTTCAAACAGCGCTCGTTTTGACGTCAGAAATTCTCCCATGGGACCGAAAACTTTGTGCTTCATGTAGAATTTGACACCGCGTTTTTTCCAGTACGTTTCATTGTACAATCCAATTAAATAATAAATTGCCCATAAAGCGCCTGATATAATTAAAATTGTTGAAATCATTTTGATTTATTTGTTACCACTGATATCGAAAATTCTGTGAAGTGTTTAGACTACAATCTCTAGCAAAGCACTGGCTGCGAATACATCGCGCTACTCTTTAAATATGGTACGTTATCTATTTGCGTAATTAAAAGCGAGAGTTTATCTTAAGATGCTTGTATGTAAAATTGAATAATATCGATGTAAACTAGTTATTACATGCGACATTTCACGCATAGAATCTTACTAATATTATAAAAGCGAATGTTTAGATCAGTGGTTCCCAAACTTATTTTGTCTACTGCCCACTTTGAGAATAAATATTTTTTAGCGCCCCCCATATTTTCACATATTTAAAAACCACTATAACTTCAAATTAAATTAATTAATTATTGTGACCTATATACGTATATTAACGGAGAATTCTAAATGAAACTTTTACTTGAGACCTGCAGCGCCCACAACGGGACGTTATCGCCCACTTTGGGAAACACTGGTTTAGATGGATGGATGTTTGTTTGAAAGTATCTCTAAAACTTTAATCATGAGGATCTTTGGGGGAAGCCTACGCCCAGTAGTGGTGTCGTTTTGCTGAAAAGAGAAGAGCAGAATTAACTTTCGGGCACAAAAATCAATGTAGAGTTGTTATCAATGTATAATAATACCAAACAAAAATAACATCATTTTTGTTTTGACGAGTCCTGCGCTCAATCTCATTCATGTTGTATCACGATGACTTGCGAAAATTCATGACGCCCAATACCTTTTGTTATTGGAATTACGAACTAGATAACAGCGATACAACGGCTAAAAATTAAGTCGCGTGTTTGAGATTATAATAATAAAAGGCAGTCTTTGTTCTAAGTTTAGAAAAATTATATATCTACGTAAGAAATTTACGTGTACTTTCATTAAAAAAAATCCTCGGAAATGTACGAAATAAATTATAATAAACACATTTCTTAGGAAATCTATAGTTTTACTAAATTTAGCTGAAATGTTTTGCAGAACTCATGTCAATGGGTACGCGGAGTCAGTATAGGTTATTAATAATTGAACTAAGAACCTACACATTTCCAATTCGGTTAAAATAACAATAAAAGTGTTACATAGAGAGTGAATTCATTTATTAAACATCGCAGTGCAGTGTATCCTAGAGCTGTTAAGATAAGACGTCTCTAGAGCAATTAAATCAAACATCTAACGGTAATAATAAAGGGAAAATACAGAACAAGAATCACTATTTTATTTAAATGTTAATTGCCAAATCTCTATCAAAAACAGATGTAATATAAATACCACACCGATTAATACGCCTGTAAAAAGGTTGCGGCAATAATATGGTGACACGCAACAAAATATCGTTGCTATAATAAAAGACGAAGGCTGACATATATATTATATCGTTTCGTTTTCACTAATTAATTATTAAAATCTTAAGGTTTAACAAATTATACCTCTTGTTGATAAATTCAAATAAATCAAAAATAAATATATTTCTTCTTATATCCCTTATTTATCGTTCTGAGTACTATATAATAATGATTCCTAATACTTAAATAAGTTGATTAGAAAAATTAAAATAAAATGTTCTAACATCTTTGCAAGTGACTATACAACGAGAAGTTATTAAATTCGAGACGAAATTGCCATTTAAATGCAACATCCTTTAGTGTCCCAGGCGCATTCCATGTTTTGTTACAAATGTTGAAAAGAGAGTGTAAAAAAATTATTTACATTTTCATATGGAATTTTTATTTGAACATTTCAAATACAGGATGTCCCAAAAAATTGTATGTACATTAAATTTGAAGCCATCTAGCATCCAAACTAAGCGACTTTTGATACAGCTAAGTATTTTAAAATCATCATTTTTCAACCAAGTTAATCTTCTATTGTACATGTATTATTCGAACATCCTGTACATGTCTTCTTCAAACATCCTGTACATGTCTTCTTCAAACATCCTGTACATGTCTTCTTCAAACATCCTGTACATGTCTTCTTCGAACATCCTGTGTATGTTAAGATCAGCACATTTAAATTAAGCTTATATCATAAAATGTCTGATATCTTCATTGTTGAGCGAAAACTCATCTACGAGACTGAAGCGAGCCGAAATTAAATGCAAATTCCTGCTACGAACTCAGCGTTTGCTATTAAATTATATGTACCTTACGCCGCTTACAATTTGTATACTCAGCGTCAAATAAATGTAACCATTATCTATGTTTTTACTAAAATAAAACATGTGATTAAAAAAAAAGCTAGAATTTAACCTACTTTAATTATAATCTTATTAATTACAAATTCTATTTATTATAATTATTATAAGAATATTTTTTATTCATCCTCTCATACTCATTTTTTTGTAACTGGCATCAAGCAATTTGAATTACTAATATACGAATGGATACAATGTATCTCCAGAACGACTGCATAGATGTCGCTGAAATTTGGCATAGATGTAGAACACAGTCTGGAAGAACACATAGGCTACCTTTAAAGCTTTTTTTTAATTCCGCGTGAACGGAGTCGCGGACGATAGCTAGTATAAACAACTGAGTTAACCAAGCCTGAAAAAACACATAGGCTACTAATGAGGTTTATTTTTTAAATAAAAACACAGTTTATCAAAATTAAAATAATTATGGTCAAGCCAATAGGCGACTACAGTATAGTTATTTTTGTGGCATGTTCTTTGTATAATATAAATCTTATCACGTTTCACTGCAATGCAATACTGGAATCACGGCCGCAGTACATTAGTTAGCGTGTCTCTAATTCCGATCACGTGGCGATAGACGATCTTCGGCGGTCCAAATTACTGCTACTAATTTTGGAAAATTTTGCTGTTTCAAGATTAATTAAAGATTTCTATCAAAATAACCGCAATACCTGTTTTTACTTTTCCCGACTGACTTACCGTTGGATTTTTTATATATTGAATATATAACCTTGCGTACTAACAAGCTAACCAGCTTGACCACGATCACACCTGATGTCAAGCGATGATGTGGTCGAAAGATGTCATTATCTTTGACAAAACAGAGATAATACTATGTTTTAAACGGCGATTTCGGTCTCGGAAACCTACGGTAAAGAGGTTTATGTATGTCGTGTGTATAGACCGGCAAAGTTATCTGACCCGGTGGGAATAAGTTATGACAGCTCACTAGCGCCCTCTCAATGTCATAAGTATTACAAGATCCTTGTCATACAGACAGCTTGTCTTATATTTTGTCATTTTCTATTCCTATGTAGGTGTACATATTCTAAAAGAATGGGAAGAAATGAATTTTGCTCACTACAGATGTCGCGTGATTGATTATACTGAATAGTTTTTGTCAAATTTCATCTAAAACACTATAAAAAAAACAAACACATAAGTAACCGTGGATATACCTACCACCACCAACATCACCACCTTCTTGAAGCATCCAGTTTTTCTCCCCATTAACCGCAATAGCACTGCCTATGTTACCGAGCCAGATAAGCTTGTCGATCTCCATAGGCTTTTTTTATTTCTTAATTAGAAAATAGGTTTAATCATTCATGTGAATACCCACCAAGGTTCTAACTGGATCGATCTTATCTTTCTCTCTGTGTGACAGTTGCGGGTAGGGTTTATAGTGTAAGTTTTTCCTTCTCCGATTCCTCCTTTTGAAGTGGAGATCAAGCCTTGGTCGCAGACTAACGTAAAAGTATAATCTTCTTCTTCTTCGTCGTTGCAGTCTTGTCAGACTGGTCGTGGTCATCACGTATCAGTGACCCGCTTTACCAGGCGCCGCCACTCCTCCCTAGTCGCTGCCTTTCTTGTACATTGGTGCAGGGGGACAAAAGTATAATAAGTATCAAATAAGAATAAAATGTTTTCTCTGCACCACAATATAAATGGTGTTGTATAAATTCGCATGAAATTGAAAAGGAAATTTATTTCTTTTTAAAATATATTATTAAAAAAAACATATTTCGAAACACAAGATAAAGTTAACATCAAAAGCTAATATCGCAAGTTTCATTATGAGTTTGTAAGGAAGGAAAATTATAAAAGGCAAAAAGAATTACATTATATTTTATAACATTTTTTGCAATTAATCTCAAGTCGACTTCGATCAAACTTTTATATTTAGGAAACGCTTTACACCATTACTTGCAGATGCTTAATTAGATAGATAATTGCATATGTATCTTCTAGTCAGTTGCTATCGATCACTAATAGTTTTACAGTTTTTTTATACATTCGACGAATAATAAAGTAATTTATACAGTATCGGTGCTTTTTACTCCTGGTTTTATTTCGATATTTCATCGGACGCTCGGACAATAGAATTTTAAAGCTTTTATGAATATCGTTGTATCAGTTTTTAGAACTGAATTATTTAGTTAAAAAGTAAAAGGTACAAGGTAAGCCGACGAATGAAAATTTTATTTGTTAATGTACTTATACCGAGTTGCCCTTGTGACTTAGAAATAAAAATAAAATTCTATAAATGTAAAATAAAATTCTATAAATATAAATTAATGTCTTTAATTACATAAGCAGATACAGACAGATGTAGCAAGTTTTTGTTTTTTTTTTTATAACAGAAGTGGGCAAACGAGCAGCAGGAACACCGAGGTGTTCAACGATGCCCAAGGACATCAGCAATACCAGAGGAACCGCAGATGTGTTGCCGGCCTTTGAGATGGTGATACGCTTCTTGAAGGACCCCAAGTCGCAATATTTTGATCAGTTTTTAGTCGTACACGTAACAATATTAATTCCACTTTCCATTGCGTCAAATTACTTAGGCTTATAAATATTTCAGACATACTTTCGGTAATAACTGGCCGGTAATCTTGTCCACCTCAATTCTCTACTATTAGAAAAAAACAATTCATTTTTCAATTTCAACAAAAGGCTTTAGAAATGAAATGAAAGGTCCCACAATCGTTTCACAAAGCATTACTAATGATATTTCGACACAAAGCGCGGCTATAATGAATAGAACGAGTCGAATGCA
Organism: Papilio xuthus; assembly: GCF_000836235.2. Taxonomy (NCBI): domain Eukaryota; kingdom Metazoa; phylum Arthropoda; class Insecta; order Lepidoptera; family Papilionidae; genus Papilio; species Papilio xuthus. The sequence goes on along the minus strand of NW_013530612.1, from coordinate 1,948,241 downwards.
GCTATCGAAAGGTGATTCAATGCATCATCGCCTCGCATCCTTGACTGCAACGAGAGATTGCGAGCTCAACTTGTCTTCCATTTTCAAATTATTGACAACAATAACTTGTGTTAGGTATATAACATTTCAAATACTAGCTATCGCTCGCGACTCTGTCCGCGCAGCTAGAAAAACACTTAATTAGTAGCCTATGTGCTCTTCTAGGCTATGATTTTACATCTAATCCAAATATCGGCGGGATCCTTGCAGACGTTCTGTAGATAATTTATAACAAACATCCATCAATTCACCCATATACCCAAACAATCACATTTATAATATTAGTAATTATTCATTGTCAAAGTGTCGATAAGTTAAGTTTTTTAGTAATCCTCTTTCTTTCAGTCAAAAACTTTATAATTTGACATCGCCCCAGATTTTTGTAACAAAGTACGGTTATGGAGCACTTTCTTCTTGTACAAGTTTAATGGGCCGAGCGTCGCTTCTATTAAGAATTTATGTAACCTTTTTGATATGTTTTGAACATTGATAAATAGATGTTTCGTACTCAGCCACTGAATCGGACTGTTTTATTTTTAATAAGTTTTTGCCTTCGTCTGTGAATTAAAAAAACTTAGTTAGTAGCCTATATGTTCTATTATTCTTAAATATTAAAAGCTAGCGGCCAACCTTCAAGGTCAACCACTAAAAGAAGAATGTTCTTTTTTTTATATAACAGAAGGGGGCAAACGCGCAGCGGGAACACCGAGTTGTTCAATGACGCCCATGGACATCAGCAATATCAGAGAAACCGGCCTTTGACATGGTGATGCGTTCTTCTAGACTATTTTCTACATCTATGCCAAAATTCAGCGATCCATACAACAGTTGTAGAGATACCTTCCAACAAACATCAATTAATCCATCCTAACATTCGTATTTATGTATAATATTAGTAAGATAGAACTTTGATAAATGAATCAATTTCTTTTATATGTTTTTATAAATAAAAAGAGCATAACTTCACGAATTTATTAAATTTAGATTTTATTTACTATACGTGACATGCTTCAGTCAGAATAATATAAAATCACAAGATAGAAAAAGTGATTTGTATCGAAGATTTATTTTATAGATCTCACAGGCAATCCGTCATGTCGGTTCCATTTTAAAAATCAAATACTATTTCCAATTTGCGTTCGTGAACTTACAGCCGTCGGTTCTAAAAGCAATTCCATCACAACGGGCTCGCAGAGGATAACGAAAAAGTAACAAACTTAATTTTAAACATTTTTCCGTTATCGAGTTAGCTCGTTTATAACTTTGGAGTTATCGATAAAAATTTTAACAAGATCTATAGCTGACCTGTTATATTTTAAATCAATCTTACTAATATCTTATCTTACTTAATATTATAAATGCGAATGTTTAGATAATCTTATCTTCAGAACGGCTAAACGGATCTCGATGAAATTTGGCATACATATAGAACAAAGTCTGGAAAAACACATAGACTACGATTGATTTTTTTTAATTACGCTCGGACGGAGTCGAGAACGACAGCTTTTAAAATTTTCTCGACACAATGCGATGTAATGCGTCCTATATGTTATCTGTCAAATATTTTATTTCACAGACTTTTAGTAAACTTTCTCTGACAACATGTTAGCAGGAAGCACGTATACATTGCCAAATATTTCTGCTTTGTCCGGTTGTATATCGTAACACTATTTCCTCAAGTAGGATATAAAATTGCCCAATGTACGATTTACGAAATTGTATCTCTGAGATTTTGCGCTTTGTATTGCTGATCCCAAACTATTGTATCTTCCGGTCACCTCATTTGAGGTAATAAGAAAAGGGAGAAACTACAAATAAATCGAATCCCTACGGATCCCTTTTACCTTTGCCTTTGAATAATTTTAAAATGACCCTTCTCTCGTTAAGGAGAATATCGTTACAACTGTCCTTAGTAAAATGTTAGAATCTATAAATTGATGTAAGAAAATAGAAAAGACACATTTTCAATATTTTTAAGACAACGATATAAAAATTACATTAATTGTCAATTTGAAAGCAATAATGCGGTCTTAATAACACTTCAATATCCATGAAAGTAACGTCACTGAGGCTACAAGTCACAATATTCTAGCTGTCGCCCGCGACTTCGTCCGTGTAGAATAGAAAAAAAACTTTATTAGTAGTAAGCTATATGTTCTTCCAAACTATGTTTTACATCTTTCCCAAATTTCAATGAGATCCATGCAACCGTTCCGGAGATACCTTCTAACAAACATCCTTCCATGCATCCAATCATTCGTATTTATAATGTTTGTAAGAGTAACATGTAAACTATAAACACATACGTTCTCACAAAACTACGTTCTTAGTTAACAAAGAAGATTTTACTTATGGCATTCGTTCATTAAATAACAGAATAGCAAAGAATCGTCTTAAAAAAGTTTCAAGAACAAGAAATCTTACCTTTATTGTGTGCGCTTTAACATTTTCATTTTATCGCTACAATACCTACGAAGTTTAAGCGTCTTAAAATATTGTATAATTTGCTGAGAACTATAAGAAAATTGTCTATTTTATGAAGATTTTCTTTAAATCTTTCTAATATTATAAATGCAAAAATTGTATGTATGTCTGTTAAGAGGTATCTCGATTGAATTGGACATGGTAGAACATATTCCTGGATGCATGTAATCACTGAAATAGCGAAGTGACCGTTGCCCATAGACATACGCAATTGCATATGCGTTGCCTACCTTTAATCGACGGAGAAGGGGATGCACAGAAAGAAAATATTTTCCTTTCCCATGCATCCTCTCATCCGAAATATCTTGTAGTTCAAGATATTTTATTATATCTATTGAACAATGCTTTTTATTTCGATAATTGCAATAGTTTAATTTGTAATTTAAACAAATTAGTGCTTATATTATACTAAATTTACACTGGAAGTTCTTGAATAATTCAAAGTTAATTCCATTTTAGATTTGATTTTGCGACGTTTTCGCACGATCCGGCTCAGATCAGCACCAATTCCATTCTAAGATCAATTACTATCTCGATTCGACGATGCTACCGCTATACAGAGTGTTCCATTTTTACTAATAACAACAGCTGTAGTTAATAATTAATTATTATGATAACTATTTATATTCAACTTATCGTGGGATGATGATATGTTTCATACAGGAATTTAGACATATTGATTGTTTCATTGTGGCATATGAGTGGATACCTCTACAGCGCCCTCTATACCCCAATAAAGTAAAGGACTTAGTTGATTGTTTTATTCGATCATTCCTATTCAAACTTACTAGTTAGTAAGTTTGAATAGGAATGATCGAATCAACTTCATCAACTTATAGTAAAAATTCTTCACCAACAGAAAGCAAACAAAACCAACACACCTAGAGAGTAACCTAGTATATTTTGTTCAACATTTTTTCTAAGACAGTTCGCTAGCATGCATAATTTATATCAATTTTCTTTTAGTTTTATCCTTTTTTCATTATATAATATTATATAAACAAGAGCATTAGACAATATTAAAATTGTTTTGTTTCACTTAACGTTATATGTAACGTGTAACAAAATATTATATTTTATGGAACATCCTGTGTAAGAGCACCTGTGCCGCAGCCGCGTCGATGGATCACGCCCTTATTAATTCTGTAGCATAGAAATTGAATTCCTTTATACAGCCAATAATTATTATTCGAGTGAGCTTTTCTATTCAACAATTTTATAATTTATTCATAATGTTATTTGAGTTCGCAGAAGCTCTAGTTTGTATTATCTTTAGAGAATATGGAATTTAATAATATATGCTGTATTAAATATTATATTTATAATACAATTTCTATAGAGCAAAATAAAATTTACACAAAAAAATCTTGTTCCATTTCATTTATTATTAATATTGAACGAGCTTTTCGACCGTGACAGGACTCGAACCTGCAATCTTCGGACCCGAAGTCCTACGCCTTATTCATTAAGCCACACGGTCTTGTTCATGGGAAATACAAAATCTTTTAAAATATTACATTTTACATGATATTTTTGATCGCACAGAGAAATGAAAAGAAAGAACTTGTGGATTTCCTACGGACCAAACAATAATATTTTAAAAATAAAAAAAATCAATACTATATTTTCATAGCGCGTATGAGAACTTAGTTGTAACAAAATTTTAAGTCATTTCTTTTATAAATACAATTAAATAGCGTAAATAAACTCTATTATAGAGTCCCTTCCCTTATATTCCGCGAAAAAATAAGAATGTTTTCATAATTTTATCAACTGCCGACTTGTGTTTATTTGTCAGATAGTTTGTTCAAGCCCGGTAGTGTTTATGTGTCGTTACATTGTACGAAATAGGACAATACAAACAGACATTATTCCTGTATTTTTAGTATACTTACATCATCAAAATTTGTATTAAAAAAACCTTAACGTGTCAATCAAAAATGGAATAATTTAAAATATATTTTACATAAAATTTTTATAACACTAGATATGAATAATTATTGATAACCAAACAAACCTTATTCTAAACAAATTCAAAAAGTAATTGTACCGTGTTCAAAACATTCTGTTATAATATAAAAATAGACTATGAAATGAAATTCAAGTACGTTAGTTTCAAACAAAAACCTCTAAACAACAAACTAAAGTACGTTTTAGTAAAAAGTTTTGCCTTTTATTTAGTTTAGTAATAAAAAAATGTTAGCCGCAACTTTTCACAGTACACAGAAATTGAGTTTTGTTTGTTCTCCACCATTCTGTAAACAACGTAATACTTTAAGGCCTACTTTGCCGCTTTCATGCATTAACTTTAAGTTAAAAGAGTTTGGCGCCTACGAAAGTTAAGCGTAGGCTTAAGAAAAGTTAAACTGTCAAGGTTGTGGTTTATTTAAAAAAAGATAAAGGATTTAATACAAAAAAATATATAATTGTTAATAATGTACTTACGAGTCTAGATCTATATGTAAGTTACTTACTTATAGCCTAAACATAAATTAATGAAGTGACCACTGTCTGTGAACATCTGAAACAAGCTTAAGTTGGAAATGTGTCACCTTAATTTAATGAACAAAATCTGGATGACCGTGTTGTGTTTTTGTTTTTTGGATTTGTTTGTGTTTTTTGGAAATTATATTTATGTACGAATTTCTAATAAAATGATGAAATATGAATAATATTTTTCGATCTTACCGATAGAAAAAGTTAGTTTATGTTTAAGTTGATTATCGATAAAACACGAATAAAATGAGATTTTCTAAAAATGATTCCTAGCTAGATCGATTTATCGCCCCCGAAACCACCTATATACTAAATTTTATGAAAATCGTTGGAGCCGATTCCGAGATTCCAATTAAATATTCTTGTATATATATACAAGAATTGCTCATTTAAAGATATAAGATAGGGATGATGATACCCCCTACCTAGTCAACCCTTCCTCTATCAAATCCATCTATGTTATCATCCTTTCTTTATTATAAAGAAGATGATAAGGTGTCACCGGACACCTCTTTATGATGATTACTTACTTATGTCCTAAATATGTCTATATTTCAATGTTACTTGAATTAACATCTGTACTGTACCATCAATCATTCATTTAGCTCCCTAATTGACATTTGATTAGTAATGATTACAAGATTACAGCTGGTTTGTATACAAAGCCAATTAATTCATCTGCGTAATAACGGAATATAATTGCGTTACGTGCCAGCTTGCCAGCTTGCCAGCTTGCCGGCTTGCCAGCGTGCCAGTGACATCTTGTGTATAATTCATGGGTATAGAGATACGCCGAATGGTATGATTCAACTATGTTAGGTACTTTAGTTTTATGTCACCGTAAAAATGTAAAAGTATATAGTGTACTTAGGGTAGGCTCCGAACCCCTAGGTGGGGACATGTAGTGAGCTGATGATGACGATGATGATGATGATGATGAAAATTTTAATCATAGTTTCCATACAAACTATGTTAGAAATTGATGGTTTTTGGACTAAGTTAAATCATTAATGATTTTTATAATTATTAATTTTACTTTAGATAAAGGTATAAAATATTGGGTTAGGCCGTCAAAAGAATATGTTTTGTAGGTGATGTTTCTCTATTCCTAAGATTTTTATATAAGCACACAATGGACTTGTAATAAAAATTAATTACATTAAATATTAAGTATTTCCTAAAAATAATAAAAATAGTACGAAAAAAATGTAAACGAAACAATCACGAAAAGTACATCAAAAGAAACGTCCAAAAATTTAAATGAATTACAAAACGTCATCTTTTTTCCGTAACAAAGCCGTCTGTACGCTAAAATGACAAAAAATGGTAAGCGAAACATAAATTGAATCACATTTTAGTGATTAAAAGTCAGGATGAAGTTTTGTTGATATCATTTCATCACTCTTGATGTCGCCCGCGACTCCGTCTGCGCGAAATTAAAAAAAAACTTAATTGGTTACCTATGTGTTTTCTAGACTATGTTCTAACTATACCAAATTTTAGCGAGTTCCACGCAGCCGTTCTGTAGATCTGTTTTAACACTCCATTCATCAAAACATTCGCGTTTAAGTTAGTAAGTCTATATATATAAAAGAAAGTCGTGTTATTTACACTATTTATAACTCAAGAACGGCTTTACTCATATGGCTGAGGTAGCTTAGAGCCAGGAGATAGACATAGGATAATAGTAATTCGTTTTTTTTTTTCGAATTTATGCCTTGAAGATCTGCTTTTATTTAACGTACTAATATTATAAAAGCGAATATTTAGATGCATGTGATGTGAATGGATAGATGGGTGGGCTACACTAATTAAGTTTTTTATATATCGACGAGGACGAAGTCGCGGGCGACAGCTAATATAAAATAAAAATAAAAATTTCATATAAGCGTATGTAGTCTAAATAACGTTATCTACATTAAATTAATTACTAATAAAGTTCTCTAAGTAGCACTATACTCGTGTTATCTAGACTTAAGTATATCTAGAATCATAACTTAGTCTCTAGGACCTGCTTCGCTGTTGTAAATTCAAAATACAGCGAAGCGAGATGTGTACGTAATTTAATGATGAATAATACCATATTATAGAAACTTCGTCTCACGTTCAAAGCATTCTCGTAAATACACAATTATAATTTAGGTTAAGTTATATTCAATATTATTAACCAGCGTTACAAGATACGCTGTTTAATTTTTAATTTTGAAAAAAAAAATATATTTTTTGTATTAAAAAAACAAAAGCGTAAAAATTTATTTTATTTTAACGCTTTTCAGGGAATACAATTTAAGCTTTGTATTATCTCCACTATTTATTTTAACCACGTGATTTTCTCTACGATTTATTTAACCACGATTGAAATGCTCTTACCATATAATTTAACATGAAACTATTTTCATTACAGCTATATACTAATAGATTTGGTTTTATGTGGATTATTATTTTAACATAAATGTATATTTAGTTTCGCATCATAATCTAGGGACGGCGCAGCGGTGTGCCAAAATTGTTTGGATGAAGCCTTTGAATTTTAAAAGGCAGGACTTGTCAAGCGTATTCCCTTCTGTCAAATAAAAACGAACAATAAGAGTTAACGCCGTCACTCCGCGATCTCAAAGCAAGACAAGGCAGACCAGGAGTGGAGAAATCCGCGTTAACCTTAAAGTCTAAGCTTACTTACTTGTGTGCCGGTTTTGTGTAACTTTTTGAGTCTGTTTGCTATTATAAAAACGTTTCAATGTTATTTTATTGCCGAGTCCGTTTCTGTATAGTCAAAAGATAAAGCGGGAACGCGCGCCCGTGTTTATACAAACTATTTCATACAGCTTCCCACTCTCCTATTATATACATTTGCGCAACTGTCATCTCTAAGCAATGAAACAACTTTGATAATGGATCATTTATTCAATCTATACATATTAATACAATTGGAGTGTCTATATGTAGTACCGTGAAAAAATCTTAATTCGTACACGTAACACGCGGTGCTGGCAACAATAATCAATCTTTAATTTTTATCTGGAATCTCCGGAACGTCAGGACAGATTTGGACGAGACTTTGACGAGAAGGTAGATGATGCACGCGGCCATTTTATATGCTTTTTACTTAATTCTGCGCCTTAAAAATTACGGGATACCGATCGTTATATTAATACAATTCTAATCTCACTTACGTCATCAAAATTAAGGCGTTTAGTTATCGATTTTAATGTAATTGAATAAAATTTAGTTGATTTTTTTTCATTATAAGTTACCAAACAATTAATTGTCTTTTACGAAAACTGCGGAAGATCAAACGTTTCAACATAACGTTATTTATTCATTTATTTAGAGAAGTTAATTTACTTTATTTTAATTTTTTTCTGGTAATTGGACAGTACAGTAATGGAGCCGTATAACAATATTATTTTGAGTCGAACACATGCGGATATTCCACAGTGAAGTGGGAACGACCAGCTGTGTGAATATCACTTATACGAGAGATGCAGCTTTTAATTTGCTGCATTTATTATCGTTCGTTCAATTTTCATGATAAAAATGTTGAATAAATATCGTATTTTCATTATCATTGTTCAGTAAATATACTTACGATTTTCCCGAGTATTTAAGTAGTATTAAAAGCAATCGTTACCGAAGAGCATGCAGGACGTTCGAATATTTCAGACATGTGCCAGTACCGCAGCAAATAGAAATCTTAATAATATAGCTGAAAAGGAAAAAGTGTTAAAATACCTAGATTTGGCTCACGAGGTTACCGTCATGTGGCGTATGAAATCGACTACCATTATTCCGATAGTCGTATCGGTAAATGGACTGATAGCGAAGAGCTTCGACCAACATCTCAAGAAGCTCTCGCTACACAGTTGGATTAAGGGCCCGATACAATAGGCAGTTATCCTAGAAACCGCGCGCATCGTCAGAAGGTTCCTGTCTTTGCAGCCCTGACCACTGGTTGTTTGAGTCATGGGATTCCGCAGCCGGTGGTGTTCTGTTTTTAATATAATATGTTTTGTATATTTTTATTTTTTTTGATAAGAAATGTATTATATTAGAAATATGATAAATAAATGTATATGGAAATTATAAATGCGAAAATTTGGATGGTTGGATGGATGTTTGAAGGTATCTCCAGAAATTTGTCATACATATAGAACATACTCTAGAAGAACACGTAGGCCACTAATAACACGTAGGACGGAGACGCGGGCGACAGCTTGTCTAAACATAAGTGCAGACAACTCTTGTTTAATTGAGTGATTTATTTATAAAACGTGGTTAAAATCATTAAAAAACTGTAACTTTTAAGATACAAAATATTGTAAAGAGAAAACAGATCAAACTCAGAACATCATTCATTTTTTTTAATGAAAAGCTTTGAATAGCGTTCAGCACAATCAACTAAAGCCGCCTGGCTGACTGGATTGAAATCTAACCGACACATAGATCAAGGACCCTCCTCACTTCCCGACACTTATTACTCTCACTGAGCCATTCCCAGTTTGATTGTGTTGACTTTTCCAATATAAAATGCTCTTTGTTGAAGTATCGGAATTTATGAGAAAAAATGCAGAAGATATCTTTCATTTCATTCACTCTGCAAAAGAGTGAAAAGAAACGTAATCTCTTTCGCTCAAATAGTGAATGTTCGTACCTTTCTTCGATAAAGTAACATTATCAATTTCTATTGTAATTTTGAAAAATATATACCTATATATTATATGTCACGTTAATAAGTCACATTTGACAAAACATCAAAAACCAACAACGCAAAAGTGTAACATTAAAATATTGTGTTACGTGTACGTGTTAGATATATATATATATAACTAACACGAATTTCTTTTATATATATATATATAAAAGAAATTCGTGTTAGTTACACTATTTATAACTTAAGAACGGCTTTACCGATATGGCTGAAAATTGGTGAGGAGCTAGCAGAGACCAGGAGAGGGACATAGGATACTATTTATTCATTATTTTTTCGAATGTATGCCTTGAGCTAGTTTTTATTTAACTTACTAATATTATAAATGCGAATGTTTAGATGGATGTGATGTGGATGGATGGGTGTTTGAAGATCCACGCGGACGGAGTCGCGGGCGACAGCTAGTTAACCATATTAAAAGTGGTCACGTGTTGTATCAATATCGTAGCAGTTTGAAATTTATTCATGTTTTTTTTGGAACTTTGTTTTAAATGCAATTATTACCATGTTCTAAAACAGACTATTTTATTATGTAAACTGTTGTGAAGTTATGTACTGTTATATTCTACGTCAAAGATATAAAGATAATAAGTGCATTCCTTAACGAAAGTATTCGCTTAAGAAATGGAAAGAAATGAGGAACTAAATCTTTCTCAGACACTTTTATCTAAAGTAATAGAGATGAGCTTTTGTTTTCCGCCAGTAATTTATGTTCCAACTTTTATATCTACTCATTTTCAAAAAGATATGATGTATTTTTGTTTTCGCTCATCTTTCGATTTCTAATAATGCAAAAACAAACAGACAATGAAACGTAAAATTACAGATATACGACTATTCTATCTTACTTCTTACTAATATTATAAATACGATTTTTTGGATGTATGTATTATATATTTGTTAGAAGGTAAACAAACGCATAAATCTTTAAAACAAAAGCATAAATGTCTGGAAGAACACACAAGTTTCTGATTATTTTTTTTTAATTTCACGCGAACGGAGTAGCGGGCGGTAGCGAGTTTACCATAAAATGAGAAATTTTACCTATCTTTTTATTTTTTAAGTTTAATTTTACTTAATACTCCAAACCCTAGATATTTGGAACTGCTGCTTGAGAAACAGTTATGTAATTCAATTAGGAAATGAGTCGGTACTAATGGAGCGACATCGGAAGTGTGGAAACTAACAGACTTGAGACGTGTATCCGAAACTGGGTTTTGATTAAACGAGTTTAGCATTACTACGATGAAGATTAAGATATTAAGCCGTTATATTCTGTGTTGAAACGCGTTAAAAATTTTATTGGATAAACACTAAATACGAAAATTATAATAGTCGACACTTGACCCTCTACATTTACTTACTCTTTGACTAATCTCTTTAAATACAAACCTCTTTCCTAGTTAAAATTTTTAACAACAATCCAAAGAATTCGCGATTGTCACAACACAGGTGCACAGGTACTACACATGACCTAAAATATTATTTTCATACAATTTTTATGTCTTGTAGTTAATCTTACTAATATTATAAGTGTGAATGTATGGATGTTTGTTATTATAGAAGGTATCTCCATAACAGCTGCGTGGATCTCGCTAAAATTTTGCATAGATGTAGAACATAGTCTGTAATAACTCATATGCTACTAATTAATTACTAATGTGTTCTACATAAGGATTTATTTATAATTTCGCGTGGACGGAGTCGCGGGTGACAGCTATACATATTATGTAAGGTTTAAGCAATGACACGATCTCTCCGGATAATTCCTTAGCTTTCTATCATTATTCCAGTGTTAGAGAGTGCTGTCGGAGCAATTCGACATCGAACACTTGCAGCGCTGCGGCTTTAGCTTTGTGTCTGCTACGTGAATATATCCAGCGCTGCAGCGCTTCCCCTCTCAGTTTGTTTGAATAGCTTTGCGAATAGAAAATTGAAGTTGGAATTGAGTCGCCACGTTGAAGTTGTATTGAATATCGTCGCGGAAATCAAATTTTTATTTTGTGGTAATGTTTTTTGTTCGATAGAATATAAAAAGTTTTGTGAAGAGATTAGAATCGTATTGAACTATTTTGTGAAAGAAGTTTTTATATATTTTAAAAGGTATTAACTTTACTTGTAATGTCTTCTAATAAAAAGCTTAAGTTAAATGTATTTTTCCACTTGTTTACTTCATGATTATGCAAAATAAATTTATTAATATTATTTAATTACAATCGGCTCTTTTGTTCAGATAACGGTTCGAGTAAGAATTTAAAAAAAAACGTATCAATAGCTAACCCAATTAAATGTTGCCACATAATAGAAAAGCGTACTCAACAATACGCAACATAGTACAAAGAAGCAACGCAACCTTGGGTTAAGAAAATTGTGAACATACGAATTTTACAACATCAAAGTGTAAGTAGGCCAACGCGCCCCGTTACATCTCTCAAAGGCAATGGCTCAAATGACTGCCTTAAAAGTCATATGAAAACATATAAATAATATGTTAGATACATAAAATTTTTCACGATGCGATAATTAAATGCGAATGTTTGGATGGACAGATGTTTTTTCGTAGGTCTCCAGAACGGCTGAACGGATCTCACTTAAATTGTAGATAGATGTAGAACATAGGCTACTAATTAAGTGTTATTTTTAATTCAGCGCAGACGAAATCACGGGCGACAGCTAGTATGAATATAAAAAACAAAAAAGTTAGACAAAATATGTGTATTTTTATATTTTTTTGTGTCTTTCTCGTGTCTTAAATTTACGTCCAATGTGATCAATATTTTGACAATATCTCAAATACACATGACTATTTCATTCGTGGACTAATTTATCAATTTGTTTATCTTTTTTTACCACATTGTATGCTAATACTGGTATTCCGTTTCATCTTTTTTTACTCGTCGTATACAGACTTGAATGTCGTTTCTATTTTAGTCAACGTTTACCTTCGGGGAATTTCTCCGTAACAACGAGTTTGTACAAAACTTTTTAACATGTTATTTTTTCGAAAATCCTCTGGGAGATCGTAAAGAGAATATTTCGTTAACAACGAAAACGATAAACATGAATAACCTCCATTTAGGAAACTTATAATGTAATTCTTAATTATGTTAAAGTATAAATTAACAATTCTACTGTTAATTTAAGAAAGCAAAGATTTAAAATTACTTTTTGATAATTTTTCCTAACGTTTTTCTTAAGGGATGGTAACAATTGATACATTTTCAATTAAACTTTTATCGATATTTCAAATAATAAATTTACTAGGGCAAGCCTTATCTTGTTCTTAGAATAATAAATTTTATCGAAACGGTCCTAAAATATCAATTATTCGTGCGCAATCTTATCTTATACAATTATTTTATGGAAAGAAATTTCGTCTCGCGAAGTCTTTTACCAAAAATCTTCGATTAATCGATCCATCTGAGGAAAAGAGTTACATCTCTTATTAGATACCTTAAGAGACGTAACTATTCTTAGAAATAGAACAATTAAATGCTACATCCTGTATAATTGGAATGGTTTATAAATTGTAAAAAAAGTTTAATTAATTCACTCCCCGACTATTATTTAAGGTGATATTTTACATACAAGTGTAAATCGCGTAACAATGCAATATTTACATGCGCTGATCTGATGATGGACTTGGAAGATGGCCACAGGAACTTTGTAATGAAACAACACAACCTACTTTGAATCGTCTTGATGAATAGTTTGTTTTCCCATTTTTTAGTTTTTTTAATTA
>NW_013530612.1:1920051-1934626 GCF_000836235.2 Papilio xuthus | reverse complement strand
AGTAGGAGATACGTTTGTTTTGCTTAAAGCTGCCGTCTGAAAAACAGAGCTTCTGCAAAGTCTAGCTGAGCTCCGAGATTCCATTGTTCCAGCCGCTTTGTGCCGCACGGACTTAATTCCCTTTTTTTCTGCAGCGCGTGTCTAACAGTTTCTAACGCTAATTGTGAACACTGGTAATACTCTCATCTGCTCCTACACTTATATTCCACTTTATAAAAATACTAGCTGTCGCACTCGACTCCGTCGACGCGGAATTAAAAAATACTTTAAAACACATATGCTACATATGTGTTTTTCATACTATGTTCTATGCCAAATTTCAGAGAGATTCATGCAGCCAGTCTTGAGATACCTTCAAACAAACTTCCTTCCATCCATCTAGACATTCGCATTTATAATATTAGTAAGTATTATAAAACGTTTACAGTCAAACTTTGTTTTATTAATGTTAATTGAAAAACTCACTTTTAGTTTGAACTCGCCAGAGTTTGGTCTGAATGAAAATAAGGAGAAATCTGTATAACATTTAATACAAGATCTATGAATATATCTGAAAACTAGCGAACGCCCGCGACACCGCTCTCGTGTAATTGAAAAAAAAACGTTAATAAGTAGCCTATGTGTTTTTCCACATGCTCTACGTCTATGGCAAATTTCAGCGAGATCCGTTCAGTCGTTACAGAGATACAAACAAACATACACCCATCCATCTAAACATTCATATTTATAATATTAGTAAGAAGTAAGATGTATAATTATTGTGTTTCTTTGTTATTCCAATAATACCAATGTTACAACGTTACAAAAGAATTATAGCAAATATATTTAGTTTTTTCGAGATATTTTTTTTAAATTAAGTATTGAAAAAAAATCTAAATTGGATAAGTTCCCGAGTTACAATATAAAGTGGGATAGCAATTAATCTGTACTATCTAATTACGTTCCCAAATGAATTGGAAAATGAGGCGCAGCGCTGCCTGAAATTAACTTTGTTTCACATAGTTTAGTTGAATAAATTATTTTATATTCTCCCACAGAGAACATATAGAATATAACATCACACATCCTACTAATATTATAAATGCGTATTTTCAAATAGATTGATGGCTAGATGTTTGTTAGAAGATACCCCGAGAACTGCATGGATCACGCTGAAGTTTATCACGGACACCACCATAGATACGTTTTACGTATTAAAGATTTCAATTTTCATTGAAATTTTAACTTTAATACAGAAACTGATTAAGAAAGAAAGCCTGAATAGCAATTTTATTGAACAGCAAGCTTCAATGAGCACTCAAATGAGAAAAAAAAACTTAAAAGAATCTTTACAAATGGCAAATGAACACTGCGATTTCTTCTTGAAAATTGAACCTTCAATAAAAAAAAATCCTCGTTTTCCAGAAGCGGAATGACAGCGCCACAACGGAATAGTTGAAAATGAAAAATGTTTTTGTCAATTTTAAAGTAACAATGAATGAAAAAAACTACAGAAAATGCTCAAAATAATAATTCTAAATAGGAATTAAAATAATATTTATTTACGCACAAGACCCAGAGATGTAGGGATGATGAATTCTTACACTTAATAAATTCATCTAGAACTTTCCAAATAGTATGAAAGGCGAAGCGGGGTTTCCTTGGATTTACTCGAGCGTGGCAATAAAACTTAATAGGCGAACCTTGCACCTAATCAAAGACACCTTCCACAAATAAAACGTTTCATATAAAGAAGCACGTTTACGGCTGGCGAACAAAATACTAAGTTATAAGAATGTATTGTTATGAATAGTCTAGTTTTAGCTACTTATAATAAACAGTTTTTGTAACTTATTATTTTGACCAGCTATCCTAAAGGCACGGATCATTCTCCATTTCATTTGTGGAAGGAATACTTGGTTACAAGGTGAGGAACGCGAGGACGCTGCTTGGCTGTAACTAAAAGTTATCAAGTCGTAAAAAGTAAAAATTGCAACAAATACTTTTGATAGACTTCGCATAATAAACAACGATATAGTTAAATGTATGTAAACAAAATTTCACTAGACTTGTAGTTAGCGTTAAAGGAAATTATGTATTCAACCAATGAATTACTGAAACTAGATGTAATTTGCATTGTTGATGATATTTATAACATCATTAGAGCCGGTGACCGCCGGGACGCGGGCAGATACTGACATTATGTTAACGAAGCGAAATAACCATATTATCGCTATTTGATCTAACTGTTTATTGTTAACTACTTAAATCTATTTTGTAAATTAAAAGTACAATAAATTATAGTTCACAAATTGAAATTTACAAGACAAAATGAAATAATCTGATTAACCATATTTACAACAAATATTTTGTTTTTATCTCTTTAAATCGCTGAACTAGCGAAGTGACCGTTGCCCTTAGACATACGCAATTGCATATGCGTTGCCTACCTTTAATCGACGGAGGAGAGGATGCACAGAAGAAAATATTTTCCATGCATTCTCTCATCCGGAAAGTCCACTTCCACTTCCCATCCTTTCCTTATAAGAAAAGTCTGGGAAGGGAAAGGGGAATAAATTAGGCCTCCGGGACGCACACTGATCAGACGAAACGCGGAATTGCTTCCACTTGACGCCTGTCTTCTGTGTGGTCGTGGTATTTCACCGGACGAGCCGGGCCGGGGATACTATCTATTCATTTTTATTGCTTTTTATTTAACTTACTAATATTATAAATGCGAATGTTTAGATGGATGTGATGTGGATGGATGGATGGGCTACTCAAATTAAGTTTTTTATATATCCACGCGGACGGAGTCGCGGGCGACAGCTAGTATTTTCTATTTAACAATAAACAGATATATCTATTGTTATGTGACGTCGTTTTGAAATCGTCATACAATACGCATCTTCCTCCGGTGGCTCGCTGCCAGTCGCTCGCAAACTCTTTTGATATTACCCGTTTTAAATTGCGTTTGGGAATAGAATCACGAAGTTCAATATGAATACAATTGATTGCAAACGACATTTCTCTTTTTAATTTCTTTATCGACTTCATTCCAATTAAAAAGTTAATGCTCTTTGCGTCAATCGTATGACTATCTTATTAATTATCGTTATATAACTTTTATTACTAGTAAGTAGAGTTTGATTATTAGTAACATCAATTGTCAGTGACTTTGAATAAAAAAAATTTAAATAAAATCTAGTAATAAATACAGACTATATCACGGAGAATAATGTATTTTTCTTACAATAAAATTATTATTCAAATTGATTCAGTACTTTCGGAACCTATTTAATGCAAACAAATCTTTCCTCTTTATTAGTATAAGTAGATTGTATAGAACATTTTGTTAATTTTACATCTACTAAAATCCTAAGGCAATAATAATTAAATTAGACATATCTAGGTATTACTTTTTTTAAATTCGCAAGCATAGCAAGAACGTAAGATCCAGTATAGAGAAACTTATGTTGCATGTAGAATTCATTTTGCAATCTCTCTATGTAGTAACTTGGCGACGACGGCGTTCCGAGAGGTTGTAAGTGCGCTCCTAACGAAATCTCCGACCTCACTCCGACTCACATTCTGAGGTGCGATTATTCTCGCTTCACTTTTGTTTCTCACGTCTCATTGCGACTTAACCACTTCTTAGAACTTAGACCGACAATTATGTTATATACAGTCAAAGAATAATTTCGCTTTTCATTTAGAATAGTTTAATGAACAGGAACATGTCACTATAAGAGGCACAATTTAGCACGTGTGTGTTGCCATGACAATTTTTCGAACTATTTGTGTATTGTAAACGTCAAGTGACCTTTCTCTGAAATGGATATATCCATGTCGGATATCGTTGTAGATTTTAGTAATATTACTAATATTATAAATGCAACGCGCACATCGTGAGAAGGTTCCTGTCTCTGCAGCCCTGACCACTGGTTGTTTGAGTCATGGGTTCCGCAGCCGGCGGTGTTCTGTTTTTAATATAATATGTTTTTTTATTGGATATGAAATGTACTATATTAAAAATATGATAAATAAATGTATATGTGATTATAAATGCTAATATTTGGTTAGATGGATGTTTTTTTAAAGGTATCTCTTGAACGGTTGCATAGATCTCGCTGAAATTTGTAATTTATGTAGAACATAGTGTGGAAGTACACATAGGCTAATTATGTTTTTTTTTTAATTCCACAGGCGATAGTTAGTAATAATATATGTAATGTAAACAGTGGTTAAATGAAATAATTTATAAAAGGAATGTTTTACTTGTTTTGTAAACATTTTGAAACATATTAACGTTTGAATCTGAATTGGAATCCCTCAATAAAATTGAAGGGTTTCTGTTAAATCTATTGTAGAGAATTTCTCGCGCATTCTTCGAACGATTGATTTCACGAAATCACTCGTGTGTATTTAATGTTGATAAATTGTCGGCAGCTCATCGTTACAGATCAAATGTAAACATATAATCTCTTTTAACATTCCTTTCAGCCAATTAAGCGTATTTTTTGATAAGTCGCAATACATTTAAAAGTGATCATAGTAAGTCCAGTACCCAGTAAGTACCCAACAGCTTAGTCTGTTAGATGGATGGATGGACGGCTAAACTGATCTCGATGAATTTTGGCATACATATAGAACATAGTCTGGAAGAACACATAGGCTACTAATTATGTTTTTTTTAAACCGCGCGGACGGAACCGCGGCCGACTGCTCGTCATATTATAAATGCGAATGTTTGGATGGATGTATGAATATTTCTTATCACTCCACACATTACCATGTCAATATTGCATTGTCACGCTATTTATATATAAATGCAAAATTTTAGTACAATCTATAACCGGGAAGTGAATCTGATTAGCAAGACTTGATGACAAACATCGGGACAGGTGAAACTAAATAAAATCTTGTTAAATAAAATATAACTTAAGGACAATTCTACTCGTAGTTTTAACAAGAGTGCTTGCATTTTCTCACTGCATTGTTTGTTGTTATAATTTAAGAGCAAGGAGAGAGTGTCGCATTTTTATTCTCATCTTTTGGTGATTTCATACTAACAAGGTGCAAACGTCAATTTACTTAGGTTTCAGTATCGTAATATATATACAAAAACTTGCTATCTCTGTTTTTTGTAAAGGTAATGAACGAGATGACATGTTTTTACAATAAGGTTTCCAAATATTGCAATATTAAGTGTTGGTTTTAAAGGCAGAACTTATGTATTATCTGAACTATAACGAAAAGGAAAGAAATCTTAATGTTCTTACGATAGATAAGAAAGTTAGTAGAAGTGTTTGGGAAGTGGTTTATTGGGTTTCAAAACTGAACTAAATACAGATTTTATAAATTTATTGTTATTTACTATTTCATTGGTAGTCGATATCAGTCATTTTTGTAGCAAGAAAAGATAAATATTAATTTCATTCGATATCACAAAGCAAATACTGGTTATTGTATCGCGGACTTTGGTTGAATAAACTTGTATTGAACGATTATTTACATATAATATGGAGAGTTTAGTTGTTGATAATACACTAATAATAGAGATATGTAAGAGCATAAAGACATATACGATACAATATATGTATAACGGCTCGTGTGGCTCGTTATCAGAATTATTAATAAACTAGCGGTCGCCCGCGACTCCGTCCGCGCGCAATTAAAAAATATTAGTAGGCTATTGCTAGACTATGTTCTACATTTATGCCAAATTTAAACGAGATCCATACAGTCATTCTGGACAAACCTTCTAGCAAACATCCATCCATCTATCCACTCATACATCCAAACATGCGCATTTATAATATTAGTAAGATATCAGGTGCAAGGAATAGACTGAAAGAAGCTACATTATGGTTATAAAGGATTCACCAATCTCATGTAGAACAAGCAATGGTTTCGCAAGGATCCTACTTCCAGAATCACCAATAATATGCAAACATCATCCAAGAAGTATCTTTGAAAGATTCAAATTTATTTCTTCTTCTGATTGATTGTACAGTCAGCTGCATAAATATGTATACATTTACAAAGCTTCATAAACTTGTATACGCTTTGAGTTTTAAAAATGTGTATGCACAAATCGGTGCCTGTGCTTACGTCAATGAGAACATATTCTTCACGAATACGTGCATATGTAAGTCTTTTTGAAAACGACGATCTATAAAAGTTTCCAAAATTTTGTAAATGTATACGTATTTATGCAGCTGACTGTACATATATACTTAATGAATGATGAATTAGAATGTTTAAGTGGATGGATGGATGGATAGATGGATTGATGGATGGATGGATGGATGGTTTGTTTGAAGATATCTCCAGAATGGCTGAACGGATTTCGATTAAATTTGCCATACATTTAGAACATAGTCTGGAAGGGCACATAGGCCACTAACTACGTTTTATTTTTTAATTCCACGCGGACGGAGTCGCGGGCGGAACTTGTGTAATTATATAAGAAGCCACTAATCACTGCATGTTATTGACATTTAATTAAAAACTAGTTTGTATTTTGTGTAGTGTGTTTATGTTCCCAACATTCATCACTCGGGCTCAGTACTTAGTGACATCACCACAAATATAGTCATTGGAACAATGTTGTCTGGAATATTGTTTTTTATAAGTGGATTATTATTTGCTATCTATAATTTCTTCATAAAATATAGACATTATTGGAAGAAAAGAAATATCCCAGAAGTTCACGGTGTTATGTGGAAATTTATCACAGGTAAGAAATCTTTAGCCGAAATTCATAAAGAAATTTATTACTCTTACCCCGAAGAAAACAACATCGGCCTGTATAATGGACTAAAACCCGCTTTAATTATAAAGGACTTGGAAAACATAAAAGCAGTGTTGCTCGGCGATTTCCAAAGCTTCTACAGCCGCGGTTTAAACATGAACCAAAATGATCTACTAGCGGACAGTGTACTTTTTATGGAAGACTACGAAAGGTGGAGACTTGTAAGATATAAAATCTCGCCGGTATTTACTATGAAAAAACTCAAAAACATGTTTTACATAATGGAGCGATGCGCCAGAGATTTTATAGATTTTATAGAAAATAATCAAGGAGCAATGGACAAACCATTCAACGCTTTGTACACGTACACCACGGCTTCACTCACTGCATCTATTTTTGGTATTGAAGCGAATACTAAAAACACTATGGATTCAACTTTTATAAATATGGCTTCAAAGACAACGACACCGTCGTTCTCATTAAATTTAAAATATGCCCTAGCCAGTACAGTTCCGAAGCTGTTCAAATTTCTAAAATTGAAATTCTTCGGTGATCAAGAATCTTATTTTATAAATGTCGTAAAGCAAGTATTGAAGGAGCGCCGCAGACACAATGACAAGAGACACGACTTCATAGATACTTGCATTGAGTTACAAAACGAAGGTGTTATGCAAAATTTAACAACGGGATATCAGTTGATACCATCTGATGAACTGATGGCGGCGCAGGCGTTCTTTTTCTTCATCGCCGGAGCTGACACATCCGCGCATTCGATGCTCTTTGTTTTGTTGGAACTTTCTGGAAATCCGGGGATACTTAAAAGGTTACATAAAGAAGTTGATGATGTTTTTGAGAAATGTAATGAAAAAGTAACCATTGACGACATCGAAGAATTGAAATATATGGATATGGTAATGAATGAAGCGTTCAGAAAGTATCCAACAATCGGTAAGATACAAAGAAGATGTACTAAAACAACAACTCTGCCCGTGGGACAAGTGAGAATTGAAAAAGACGTGCAAGTCATTATACCGATATACGCGATACACCGAGATGAAAAGTATTATCCTAATCCAGACGTTTTTGATCCTGAAAGATTTTCTCCGAAAAATATTTTGAACATACCTAAGTATGCTTATCTGCCGTTTGGTGAAGGAAATCGGATTTGTATTGGTAAGTATAATTTCTAAATTGTACCAAAGATACCTAAACGCTCACAGACAAAATCTTACTAATATTAAAACTGCGAATGTTTGTTGTATGTATGTTTGTATGTTTCACGATATCTCCGGAAAGACTGAACGAATCTCGCTCAAATTTGGCATAGATGTAGAATATAGTCTGAATGAACACATTGGTTTCTATTAAGTTTTTTTTTAATTCCGCGCGGACGGAGTCGCGGGCGGCAGCTAGTAACTTATTAAGTCATTTCAAACATTTGCATTAATAATAAATTTGTTTCCGTAATTTTCATTCTAATATATATGTACCGATAGTCAACTGTCATTAAGAACATTATGTTTTCTTCTTTCTTGTTCTTTTTTTTAAATTTTGGTATTTTTTTTTCAGGAGCGAGATTTGCTCGTCTACAATTAAAAGTTGGCTTGGCGTGGCTTTTGAGACGGTACACATTGAAGGAACAAGTGTACGATCCAAAATATTTTGAGCCCAGCTTTTTCGCACTGAGAGATACTGCAGCTCGCATCGACTTCATTCCAAGGAGAGTTTAAAATTGTCATTTAATTTGTATTTACTAATAAAATGTACCACTTAAATTTTTTTTCTATATTTTTTAAATAGCGATTTTTTTTAAATTCGCTTAATTTTATCAAAATGGTGAGTTTTGTCAAAGAGTTACCTGAGAACAAAATTGTGGATTAAAAAATTCCCTATTTTGTAATACTAATGGGTTTGTACCCATACATACCTTTTTTATAAGTGCCACCATTCCTGCGATACAGAGCTCTCATTTCTTTATTAATTTTTAAACTAACTAGAAGTTTAGTAGATTTAAAGTTTGGGTTCAAAAGGCGTTACGAAAATTTGGAACTTTACATCTATCTTCGTAGGCCCAACTATAGGACCTTTATAATAATGATGTATGAAGGACTTGTAGCTCTTTAAATTTCCTAAATAAAAGTCCTTTTTAGCATATGTCCATCTTTTATTGTTTTTTTCGCAATAACCGTTTTTTTAAAACATCAATAAAATACATGCGGTACTTCCAACGATACTATTCGGGTTAGGTATTAACCATTATGTAAAATAATGTGTTCATTATCAAGAGAATTTAATGTAGATTATATTTGCCCCTTGAACTATATCATTCCGTCTAATAGTTTAAGAGATATCGTAAGAATAAAATTAGACACGTTCGAAAAATGCAACAATTCGTACTAAAGACAAGCACAATTTTTATTTCTTGGCTTACTTAGTTCAAACTATATGATCTATATAAAAATTATGTACGAACGAATTGTAGATCCTTAAATTTGCTACATTAAAGTCTTGGGTAGCATATGTCTATCATCTATGCATGTTTCACAATAATCATGTTATTATGAAGAAACATCGATTTAAATTCATACGTCGTAACATTAACAGCGTCGTAAGCTTACGGCGCTGAAGTTTTCAGTAAAGTAACTACCGTTTGTATTGACTAGTTATTAACTATTTCATTGGTAGGCGATATCAGTAGTTTTTTGTAGCAAGAAAAGATAAATATTAATTTCATTCTATATCACAAAGCAAATACTGGTCATTATATCGCGGACTTTGATTGAAAAAACTTGTCTCGAACGATTATTTACATATAGTATGGAAAGTTTAGTTATTAACAATACATTAATAATAAAGATATGTAAGAGCATAAAGACATATACGATACAATATATGTATAACGGCTCGTGTGGCTCGTTATCAGAATTATTATTAAACTAGCGGTCGCCAGCAACTCCGTCCGCGCGCAATTAAAAAAAAAACGTAATTAGTAGCCTACGTGTTCTTCCAGACTATGTTCTATATGTATGCCAAATTTCATCAAGATCCGATCAGCCGTTCTGGAAATACCTTCAAACATACATCCATCTAAACATTCGCATTTATCGACTATGACTGCGCGAAATAAAAAAAATACTGACCGTATATATATTACATAATCATAATCTGGCCTTGTCCTTTAGATGGGTACAATATGCAGTACTTTTCTATACATTTTACCAACCCTCATAACTAAATTTAGTTGTTTTTTAGGCATATCTACAATATACTCTCGGTAAAACTTAATCAATTTTAAAACTATAGGTATCAGAATAATATAATGTTACTTATAGAATTATTTTATTATATTATTTATTAAAGTACCCAAGACTTCACTTAACCCTTTATAAGTTAGAGGCGATATTTTCACCACCATGATTTTTATTTTTTATCACCGAAATACGCACTGTGCATAGAACCTTGTTTTAGTGATTTTCAAAAAAAAATAAAGTTAGATTTTTGTTATAAATAAAAAATTCTTTTTTGTACTACTATTTTTGTAATAAATAAATACTTTACATTTGTAATAAATAAAAAACTTGATATTTGCAAAGTTTTTTTTTTGCAATACTACTAAAAATAAATTATTGTATATAATTACAGTAATAGAGTCGGGCGCGTGAAAAGAGCATACAATTGAGAATAGAACATGACCGGTACAAGGAATATATTTCTCACCATAGAAATACATATATATGTACATATACCACACAGAATACAGGCGTGAAGTGTAAGCAATTCCGCGTTTCGTCTGATGAGTGTGCGTCCCGGAGGCCTAATTTAGTCCTCTTTCCCTTCCTACACTTTTTCTTATAGGGATGGGAAGTGGAAGTGGACTTTCCGGATGAGAGGATGCATGGAAGTGTTTTCTTTCTGTGCATCCTCTCCTCCGTCGATTATAAGTAGGAAACGCATATGTAATTGCGTATGTCTATGGGCAACGGTCACTTTGCCATTTCAGCGATTTCATGTGGTCGCTCGCTCGTTTGCCACCTTATGATATAAAAAAAACATATTTTTACTTTCATTATATTATATACCCTTAACCATTATCAATTTTATTTTTCCACTGTCCACTTTTGGCCGTCAAAGGGTTAAATTGGAAAGCGTTAGGTTGACATGGTTCTAAAAATTCTATTTTCGTGTCACTTGCGTACCCTTTCTTTGTAATTTTTTTTTTAATGTGAATATTAAAATATTTGCTTGAATTGTCGATCGTTAATTATATGTATTTTCTGCAAACATAGTTGTCGACTGTAGATAATTCTACGTAAATATATAATTAGTAAAGTAATTATATAAGTAGCTACTAATCACTGCATGTTATTGACACTTAATTACAAACAAGTTGTCGACGAGGCAGTTGTTGTGTTCCCAACAATCAGCACTCGGGCTCAGTACTTCGTGATATCACCATAAGTACAGTCGTTGCAACAATGTTGTCTGTAATATTGTTATTTATAAGTGCATTATTATTTGCTATTTATAATTTCTTCATAAAATATAGACATTATTGGAAGAAAAGAAATATCCCAGAAGTTCACGGTGTTATGTGGAAATTTATCACAGGCAAGAAATCCTTAGCAGAAATTCATAAAGAAATTTATTACTCTTACCCCGATGAAAGCAACATCGGTCTGTATAATGGACTAAAACCCGCTTTAATTATAAAGGACCTGGAAAACATACAAGCTGTGTTACTCGGCGATTTCCAAAGCTTCTTCAGCCGCGGTTTAAACACGAACCAAAATGATTTACTAGCGGACAGTGTACTTTTTATGGAAGACTACGAAAGGTGGAGAATTGTAAGATATAAAATCACACCGGTATTTACTATGAAAAAACTCAAAAATATGTTTTACATAATGGAGCGATGCGCCAGAGATTTTATAGATTTTATAGAAAATAATCAAGAGGCAATGGACAAACCATTCAACGCTTTGTATACGTACACCACGGCTTCACTCACTGCATCTATTTTTGGTATTGAGGCGAATACTAAAAACACTATGGATTCACCTTTTATAGATATGGCTTCAAAGGCAACCGCACCGTCTTTCTCGACAAATTTAAAATTCACCCTAGCCAGTACAGTTCCGAAGCTGTTCAAATTTCTAAAATTGAAATTCTTCGGTGATCAAGAATCTTATTTTATAAATGTCGTAAAGCAAGTATTGAAGGAGCGCCGCAGACACAATGACAAGAGACACGACTTCATAGATACTTGCATTGAGTTACAAAACGAAGGTGTTATGCAAAATTTAACAACGGGATATCAGTTGATTCCATCTGATGAACTGATGGCGGCGCAGGCGTTCTTTTTCTTCATCGCCGGTGCTGACACATCCGCGCATTCGATGCTCTTTGTTTTGTTGGAACTTTCTGGAAATCCGGGGATACTTAAAAGGTTACATAAAGAAGTTGATGATGTTTTTGAGAAATGTAACGAAAAAGTAACCATTGACGACATCGAAGAATTGAAATATATGGATATGGTAATGAATGAAGCATTCAGAAAGTATCCAACAATCGGTACGATACAAAGAAGATGTACTAAAACAACAACTCTGCCCGTGGGACAAGTGAGAATTGAAAAGGACGTGCAAGTCATTATACCGATATACGCGATACACCGAGATGAAAAGTATTATCCTAATCCAGATGTATTTGATCCTGAAAGATTTTCTCCAAAAAATATTTCCAACATACCTAAGTATGCTTATCTGCCGTTTGGTGAAGGAAATCGGATTTGTATTGGTAAGTATAATTTCTTATTTGCACCAAAAGATGCCTAAACACTCACATATGAAATAAATCATTAAGTTATTTAAAAGTTTTGCATTACTAAGACATCTGTCCCCATAATTTTCATTCTAATCTATATGTACCGATAGTCAACAGTCATTAAGAATATTAAGTTTTCTTCTTTCTTGTTCTTTTTTTAAAAATTTGTAATTTTTTTTTTTCAGGAGCGAGATTTGCTCGTCTACAATTAAAAGTTGGCTTGGCGTGGCTTTTGAGACGGTACACATTGAAGGAACAAGTGTACGATCCAAAATATTTTGAACCCAGCTTCTTCGCACTGAGAGATACTGCAGCTCGCATTAACTTCATTCCAAGAAGAGCTTAAAATTGTCATTTAATTTGTATTTACTAATAAAATGTACCACTTAAATATCCTGACCAGGAATATATCTAACTAGTTAGCACATTAGAGAGCGATATAATAAAAAGTCGATTGGAGCGCCCCCTAGTAAAGGTTTTTATATTTTTTGTTAAGCCATATTCTTATTAAAAAAAAATCATACTGTGATTGTCGTTTTATTTGAAAAAACAAAAGATTGTTATTGTAAGCTTATTTTGGAAGGCCATATTTCTGCTTATCAAAAGCAATCAATAAGTAAAAAAAATACAAAAGTAATACATTTGAAGAAACCAAATACTTATTTGACGCATAATATTTTCCTGTTCGTTGTATGTTCAGAAATGTGTTTATATATAGTTGAATAAAAGCATGGTTCGTTTTCTTCTGATCTTCTGACGACGCGACGGTTAGGAAGTGTCTCATTTCCTGTTAGCCTTTATCTTTGATCTTTTTCTCAATATTATACTTTTAATGGTATATTTCAGGCATACTATATATATATACGATATATATACGGTATATCAAATAAAATGTACCAATGTGTTTGTTACGAACTTGATTGTATTTTTTAGTAAAATATAATTGAATTATTATTATAATTAAATGGCTTCATTATTCAATTAAGTAATGTACTTTATTTTTGAGTCAAAAACAAAATTAATTATTACCCTATATGCTCTTCCAGACTGTGCTTTACATCTATGGAAAATTCTAGCGAGATCTGTTCAGCCGTTTTGGAGATATCTTCAAAGAAACATCCAACTAAATATTCACATTTATAATATAAATAAGACTGGCTGTTGTCCGCGACTCTGTCCGCGCGAAATTAAATTAACAACGTAATAAGTAGACTATGTGTGCTCCCAGACTATGTTCTACATCTGTAAATTTCACCAAGATTCGTTGAGTCGATCTGGAGATACCTCCTAACAAACCCCATCCATCTAAATTTTCGTATTTATAATATCATCATCATCATACTCAACCTAAACTTGTCCAGTGCTGGACGTAGGCCTCCCCCATTGCCACAATGCACTGGATGCGGGCGGCACAGGACCGGGCAATTTTTTAATATTAATAAAATATAATTCTACACATTATATTTTAGTGTTTTATCAAATAATTTCTATTTCTAAGTTGGATAGAGATATCTCTTGACAAGTACTTATATAATAGTATTTATTTATAATGTTCAATGTCAATCTATAAACAATAATATAACTATAATTATAATAAACACTAACGTAATTTTCCATAAAATATTCCACCATTCGAAACAACTTAAGGTAATGGTTCGTGACAATAACCTATATTATGTTTACAATATTTTACTTAATAAAACAAGTATATATGTATGTTAATAATAACAACTAACAAAGCAAAATAACACGTGTACAACGTACCGGTAACTGACGACAGAGGGCGCTAGCGTATCTATACGATATCGAAGTATTTTTAAATCAACACACTACTCTATTATAGACGTTTCAACTTCAAATGCTATTAACTTATTCGCTGCATTAAGTTTAAATAAAACTAATTAAAAAATATATTTATTGGACCAAATTTTTTTAGAACAAAATTAGTAGAACTCTCTCCAGAACTAGTTTTAACTGTGTTTCGGGACATAGCACCTTCTTATCTATTACATTATG
>NW_013530612.1:1913646-1918819 GCF_000836235.2 Papilio xuthus | reverse complement strand
TTATCCTATACGAAACCTAGTTTGCTTTATTTTTATAAAGTTAAAAGAGTCTAAATTAGGTTCCGACGTTTTCAAAACACGTTCCTGTGTGTAACAAGCCGGGCGTAGCTTGAGGAGTAGACAAAGGCGTCTCGTAGCAATGCTACAAGGCTATGGTGCTACGCCGTTCCCTGCGCTCTGCTTGTTACGGACGCAAAGGAACTCTTGGAAAAATTCTACATTAAATTCCATATAAAATTGTATAAGCGACGCTAATACTTGTTATGTACGTTTTATTTTTCTATTTATTCAATTTATGGTCATGTTGGAAATATTAAAGGTTTTTTTAATAAAAATAAACATTTGGTACTATCATGTAATCGTTAAAGGAACTGACAATTTATACGATTTAATATAAACCGATTTACGATGTACCAAAATGAAAACATGCTACTATTTCCACTACTACTGCTACTACACTAGGTCTTACCATGTAGGACCTGAGGACTAACTTAATTCGAAGTAAGAACTGAACCGATGCATTTGTCCCATGTACGAGTACATTGCTTCCGAATTCTAGTAGTTCCAGAATTTCTCTCTAACTTGAACATTTCAGTCTCTTGAAGTACGTACGTAAACAACAGATTAAAATTACGTACAATTATTTACTCGAGCGAGTAACGGAAGCGTAAACGCGCATAACAATCGCAATCCAGAAACTCAAACGCGTAAGGACAGAACAATTTTGTTAGGAGTACCTTTTCTCAGGCACGCTTTCTCGACAAACTTCTTTCTTATAATGTTACCGAGTGTGTTAAAATATGTTTGACTTAAGACGAAGTTTTCTATTTATATACTTACTAGCTGTCACGCGCGACTACGTCCGCGCGGTGTTAAAAAACCTTAATTAGTACTCTATGTGTTCTTTCAGATTATGTTCTATATCTATTCCAAATTTTAGTGAGATCCATAAAACCTTTCTGTATACGTTCTAACAAACATCCATCCATCTAAATTTCATTCTCATTTATAATATTAGTAAGACTCAGTAAGATTTGCTGGTGCCACATTTTCACTTAATGTTTTGAAAAATCGCTAAGATTCGACAAACAAACAAATCAGCCTACATTTTTCCTTGAGATGGGTCAAGGCCTGTAGCTTTGACGCTATCCACATTAAATCACATTTTTGTTTAATTTATACTGGAACAATATAATAAATATTTGACTATAGTAAGTAATATAGAGCATACGAAAGAAACCACAATTTTTCACAGCTTTAGTATAATTCCCAAACGCGATACAACTTCAGAGTCGGGACGGATTTAGCTGCGCCCGGGGCTTACATAATTCCGCAACGCTACTCGAAAGAAACATCTACGTAATTTGTGCGAGTAATGATTTCTATTTAGAAGAGTAAGCTCGACTCTGTTGTACAATTCGGTGGGAATTTTCGAAAGAGAAAATTTCGAATTTCATATGTATATTCTTATTTATACGACGTTCTTATGTTAAAGGAAATTATTGTAAGAAGACATCAATATATTTTTGAAGAAATTGAAAGATCTTAAGTCAACCAATACGCATTGTACAGGCTCGAAAACCTCAATAGCCAATGAACAGAAATTAAGTGGACGTTTCTACCATAATATTCGTAAGAATTAAATCGACTTACCAGGCGTAAAGTACACCAACAAATCTCATACTTTGTCGATGATATAACGAATAAGTACTCGCAACTGTCACTAAAATATTCATAATAGATCCTAAGCGGTAATCGACAGTCTTATAACCTACTATACCCATGTATTTTATACATACAAATAAACACGCGAATGTGGTAGTGGTAGAGCCCGCTTTAATCCTCTCCTCTGTCGATTAAACGTAAGCAACGCATATGCAATTGCGATGTCTATGGGCAACGGTCACTTCGCTATTTCAGCGATTTCAGGTGGCCCCTCGCTCGTTTGCCACCTTATGATATGTTACACATTGTCCGTACAATCAACTAAGGAATGTGTTAACACGCTGTTTTTATAATACATAAATCAGTTTAATAATAGGATAGTTCTAAACGTTGTAAGATATACTTCTAGTATACATTATACATATCTTTATTTTTGTGTAATGGTCAAGTTATTCAAATAAAGCATCTTAATGAAAATGACACATTCTACTACCTGTAGCTTGAGGAAAAAGGTACACGAAACTAATTCGTTGCGGTGAACCTGGAATTTATTTTAAATGAGAAAATTTGTAGTAGAAATACCAACACGTATATGTTAGTACGTTTTTAAGTGTAGCGTTAATTTGACAAAACATTCGAAAGCTAAATATCAGTCTTAGTTTGAATACAAAATGGATGTGCTAGGATTAGAGAGACAAATAGTTATTTGAATTTCAATGGCCGTTAAACCTGTGAAAAAACTGTCTTGCTTTCTTTTTCAAAGATATGGATGACAATATTGTGGTCATATGTCTGATAAATATGCGTTTCGAAGGCCTAATTTTAATCCTCTTTCGCTTCCTACCCTTTGCTTATAGGATGGGAATGGAACTACGCATAATAATGGGGAATATTCTATTTCTCTGCGTCTTCTCCATCGATTAAAGGTAGGCAACGCATCTGCAATTGTAGATATCTATGGGCAGCAGTCGCTTCGTCGTTTTGGCGAATTCAGAACGCTTACTCGTTTGCCACCTTAATACCCTTAAAAATATATGTAATAAGTTCCACATGACCTAAGTTGATATTGATGCATCTAATCTTGATCGTAGCATATAGGCCAAAGACATTGGAAAAACAGTTCATATATTAACGTATTTTTCACGCTTTATTGAAATGTTTATTGATAATAACCCTAAAATTGATAAAATTTCATATGAATAGCAACTTAACACCTTATGTCATAAATTTTCTAACCTATTGAATATAACGAGAGATACAAAACTGAAGGCGACCTACTTCCAACGTGACGTCACAAAGGTTCCCCACTCACACTACAAGCACTCCAAGCTATTGTTTGTATGATAAAAGTCTTTATAATATTAGAACAATCATTAAAACATCAAAAATATTTAATAACTTATTTGAAATTTTGCATATTTTATATTTAAAAAAAATTACGATACTATTTGTGGCCGCAACTGGTCCGCTTCCGCAAAACTTGCGGTATCCCCAAGATGATCCAACAATACGCTAATCATACTTCATACTAATATTATAAACGCGAATGTTTAGATGGATGGATGGATTTTTTTTGAAGGTATCTCCAGAACGGCATGGATCTTGCTGAAATTGCTGATCTTGCTGCGAGAACGGAGTCACGGGCGACGGCTAGTTTTAAATTACACACAATATGTTACAGCTTGAATACTCCCGAGGCAATCTTGTTTCCTGTTTTTCATCAATTGACGGGTTCTCTACCTCCCTTCGACGTTATTTTATTATATTGATAAAATCCATCCAATATCGATACATCCGGAAACAATTTCTAAGTAATTTGCTTCATCCTTGGATGTATTCATTGAAGATTTTAGAAATAACTTTCTCAAATAAATCTTATTTTTAAACGAACATTATCAATGTGACTTTTTATCCAATATCAACAAACTAATTGGCAATTCGGAGTGATTCAATTTGTGAATAAAAATTCAATTCAATTTAAGTAAAGGCCTCGCAACACGAGATGGCACAGTCGAGTCGCATGTGTTTGTGTACTTTATTAAAAACGCCCGCACCGCCGCCACACCACCGCCGCACCTGCCGCTCTATCTCTCTATTGAATACACAACTGTCTCTGCATTATATTAACTGGAATTATTAATAATATTTTAATAAAGATTACGTAAGGCTTACTCGACATTCTTCTAAAGTATTAACTTCTCAATTGTCTTCAACAAATTAGGGTATTAGTGGCTAGTTAAAGTCAAACGAATACATACATACAGACAAGTTAATTAGCAGCTGACGGCTTAACACGATGTACTACGCGAGCCGAGGACACGCGACCGAAGAGCGACGAATCATGCATTCGCGGCTCGCGGATAGTTAAAACAGACCGCGCATTTTCGTCTCCTATTGCCCAATGACACGCTAATTACTAACTCGATACTCAAATCTTACTTTTCCCAAGTACAAAAAGAGCTGAGTTGCGAGTCTTTTGACTGATTCACACATGCGAATCGTGAGCTGATCTGAAAGACATAAATTTTAGTCGAGTTACCCATGACTACGTAATGTTCACATTTTTTTTACAAAGGAAGCGGTCATGACCGTCATGATTTATGAACTGCCATTTATTTTAATCGTACCTGTGAACAAAATACGTGAACAATATGAAAACAAAAAGTAACACGAGTCACGAACGTGTTGTACTCTCCCATAAATTATGAAATATATGAAGCGTATGTAAAAGCAAAATGTATACCTACAAATCTTCTAAACACTACGTAATTGTTTTTTTTAGCAGAAAGTGGCAAGCAAGCGGCCACCGGATTCGCTACAAAAGCGAAGTGACCGCTGGCCATAGACATAAGAAGTTAAAAGGTTGCCGATGCGTTGTCTATCTTTAATAGAGAGAGGAGGGACTTACAAAAAAGGGTATTTTTCTTTTCTATATTGCCCCTGCTCCGATTGCACATAACATTCTCATTCATTCCATATTTGAAGTAATTATTATTATTATTATAGTCTGAAGGCTACATAAACTTAAATATATAATCAAATCAACGATACGAAACGTATGTAAAACATTTTTAACATTACTTATCTGTTTTAAAAGGAATTACCATTATAAAACTGCAGCAGCACGGATACAAAACGATGTGAACCCATTACGTAATGATTAAGCCTTAAATCTGGTCGGTAGGGGGAGCGCGGGCTGCAACATGACGTCACAAAGGCTTTGCTGAGCGACGGCAAAGCTGCGAGCCGTTGTTTTATTTATACCGATCACGTGACGCGTAACGAGCACGCTGCACACAAATCAGGCCGATTTATACCATAAACAAAATTCATTATAGAAATGTTTCGAAAATTCCATTAATGCGAAAATTCAAAAACGCCAATGTTAATATTAAATATAATTAAAAATGTACCATGATAAGGCTTGTAATTATATTTCTAGTGACAATATATACATGTACAGGTTGATTCTTAATGAACGGAACAAAAGCTTTGTGGAGGTAGACGA
>NW_013530612.1:1900999-1911734 GCF_000836235.2 Papilio xuthus | reverse complement strand
TTCTTCGGTCAATATTTGTAGCCATACAAATTCAACGTTACTTTCTTATTTATGTTGTAAATACACGTAAGTATCTACAAACATATCCAGTGAAAAAACTACCTTCTTGCCAGTCGGACAAAATATAACTATCATAAATATTTAAGTTAATTAACTATTTTTCCACTAATCTGTTAGCCCAATAATTGAACTTTGAGTGTAACCCATTTTATGTAGTTTTTTTTGTTTGGACAGAGTTTAAATTCTTTAATTAACCCAATTAATTGAAATTGAACAAAGACAATAAAATTATTTCTCATTTCTCATTACATCACTTTATTTACATCAAAACTCTACGTTATAAACACTAAAAGAACGAATAGTAAATAAACTCTAAGAAATATCTTAAAACAAGACTGTACGTCAATTATTATTAATCTATAATATTTGTTACTCATAATTTTGAGTGTTCCAAAAACCGTCATAAATGAAAAGCATAGACAAGTGGAAAATACCTTTTATTGGTTTTATTCAACTACTCTATGGTTCTTAGGTTAATCGTTCTTCCTCATTTACGATTACATATGTAAATATTATGATAATTTATAAGTACTAGAATGATAAGATCTTTAATTGCAATATCTTTTACTATTAGAAGTGCATAATGTATGAAATAAGTACTTCAAGTAGCCTTTTATCATCGTATCAAAACTTGACGGTAATGAATAATATAAGTACATAATGTCTTATCGTTTTATAAAAAGTTTTAATTCACGAAACACAGGTACAAACCAAGCTGTTGTCTCTTTTGTTTTTCTTGAAAAAACTGAGATGGCTATATATGTTTTTACGTGCGAGTTTCGGCAGCGGAAACTCGCGATTAGACGCATTATATTCTAAATTTTAGATTTTGAAAGACATCAGACAAAACACATAACCATGTTATTAACATTTTCTTGTGAAGTGTGGTTATGTCAAATATATTTAACAAATAGGTACATCTGCTGTAGGGTTTTCAGAACAATTTCATAAAAGCTCAAATCTCTTAGTTAATTATATGTTCTGAAAAGCGTTAAGTCAGTTTTCTGGTATAATTCTTTTCAAATATCTTGGTGGCCCAAAGTGATCGGTGCGATTCCCTCTACCAGCATCCCGCTAACCTAACCTAACATTGTGTTTTGCTCAACGACACGCGGGAAGAGCCACCAAGGTATGTTAAAACATTTATATGAATAGTATTTATAAATGCCACTAAAGTCGTACCATATTTATAATTTGCTTAACAGATAACGGTGATGAAGGGAGATCGTATCATTCCTCAAGAGTACGAGCGCTGGGAGGCAGATGGCGTCACTTGGATCGTTCAAGATCTCCCACCGGAAGACGATGAGAAATTTATTGAAGTACTGGTTGATCATCTCGGCACGGATGAAGTTCTCTGTTCCACTACACGTAATTTTTTTTTAATCTAACCTAAAATATACAAACCCTAAACCTAGATTATTCATGCCTCTTAATTATGAAAACTAGTTTAACAATAAAAGCTGCTTAGAAAATAAACAAGTGGCAAGTTGACTAAAAAGATAATTGTTTTGTGTTTTAATTCTTCATTGTTTAATTACATTTTATAATGTTTTTTTGTAATGTACAAAACGTCTCATTATAATTACAAGATAATTATTTACGTACAGGAAAAGATAAATTAGAATTATTTATCGTAATTATTTTTTTGTTTAGTCAATAATAGTCCTCAATGTCAGAAGTAAATCATTTTAAATGATACGTTACATGAAAAATAATAATTCGCCATTTTTTAAATCAATTTGGATACATCCTTACATAACATAAAACGAAGAAAAAGACAATTAACTTGAACAAACTGCCAGTCATCGTTATACTAACATTTGCATGAAAATAACACTGGAAACAATATATTTATCTTAAGTATGTATTGTCTTTTCTAGTTTCAATATGTTATCTTATTATATAATAGAATAATTAACATAAGTCACACTTTGTAATAATTGGCTTTAGTCATGCTGTCCGTAGCTTGACAGTCGGTGTTGGCATTTTGGACGACAGCGTAGTCATTTTTTTTGTGACTGATTGCCACTGTTTGCCTTGAGGAGGCATTAACAGCTTCACCGAGCTTGAGATGGCCGAGCGCAGATGGCGCTTAGCCTGAACCTCGTTTAAGAGTAAAACAGCGTAGTCAGCGCGACTCTAAAACTAGCTTAAAAAAACCTTTTATTTATCATTTTTGTTCTTAAAATACGTAAGAATTAAAAAGTAGAAAAAAACGAGGAGTCTGAGATATCTTATATATCTTTATATCAACATTTTAGCCCCAATTAACTTTTTAATATATTTTTTTTGTTGATTTTGTATAAATTTTGTACGCGAATTGCATAAGCATTGTTAATGGAGGCTATATCCTCTCGAACTAGACCTTCAGAACTGGTTTACTGAGAATGTATGCCGCTTATCAATAAACGTTAACTGGGACAAGGTCGGTTTAAGGTTAAATCTCTGAGTATTAATTGAGGAAAGATAGGATTGAGGATTACCTATTCAGGATGTCGCTTGTAAAGAAAAGATCAAAATTTATTTTAATTACTTTTGATAAAAAGAATGAAAAGAAGTATACGATATATATTTATTTTTTACTGGTTTTTATTCTGTTTTATGTCCGTAAGTTTTATTGTTCTATATTAATTCGCTTTGTCTTTATCCTCGTGATTCCAACGACACATAACTTTAAATATTTTCCTTTGGTTCCGTAATTTTGCGTCTTAACTACTTTTGTATACTGCAGGATAAAGTGCATAAGCAAATTAATTTGACCTTACGATCGATAGAGAAGGATGCATGCGGTTTAAAAATAACCATTTCAAGTTCAATTGTAGTAATAAAAACATAACAAGCTTAAATAAATGTACTTGGGAACACGACATAAATAAACCTCATAGAAGTAGGCAGATATTATGGAAGTCGTTTAAGCGTAATTCTGACACTTTGTTTCTAAGTTTCATCATCATAAATGCTCATTAGTTACGGGTACTCTATAGAACGGATTTTTTTGTCTCTCTCTCTCTCTCTCTTTCTCTCTCTCTGTCTCTCTCTTCGCTGGTCTTGTACCAAGCGAAATAATCGTTTCACGCTGACAATATACGTCCACTCCTTTACATATCGCAACCTCGAATCTTAATATTGGCAGGTCTTTCTGAACACCCTGAAAGCGTAAAGGGAATCAGCGATTACTGGCGAGTGTGTCTCGCTGAGCGGACGAGCATTGCTTGCTATAGAGAGATCGACGGAGTGCGGACTCTGGCTGGTGGGAATTGCTGTGTTATCGCGAAAAAGGATGATAAATCTTCCATTGAGGTGCGTAATTTTAACAAAGTATAATTATTTATTTTTAGAATGTCCAAGATTTTTAATATATTATCTACATATTTCAGATACAAGGAGACGAATGGAAGACGGTGTTCGAAGGTCTAAAGTTCGTAGAGGACAAATGCAATCCATTTGAATATTTAGGTGAGGACAAGCTACTCGTCGGTTACGGCTTGGTCGTGAAACGGGAGTTCAGAGGCGCTAAGCTAGGCGCCCGGATTCTAAACGCCAGGTATGCCACCGACTTCAACTGTGTCAATTCATAATCAGACTAGGTATATTATAAATTATCAACAATGTGAGATGAGCAAATGCTTCCTTTATGTACAGTCACCTTCTTTAGCGGTATTCCAATTACAGAACTTACATGCTTGCAATTGAGCCACTATCGATGTTTAATAAAAAAAACATCTATGGGATACCTTCACTTTTGTGAAGTGTAAAATAATATTCTTGTCGTTTCGAATCGTACGAGTAGTTCATACGATTGTTGCTTTTTAGGAACACTGCGAACGAACGCGACTGTACCTAACTGGGCAACCTTACAATTATGACAAAGATTTATCGGATACCACAGTGACTTACAATTTGTATATGTTTCGGCAATGAAAACTCACGTTTAATATTTCAGAGAGCCTCTTTGCAAACAACTGAATGTGAAAGCAGCAACAACAGTGTTCACTGGTATATCATCACAGAAGTTAGCTGCAAGATGTGGGTACATCGTGACAGCGGAAGCCACGCTCCACGAAATGTCACAAGCAGGACTTAAGTATCCCAAAGGCGACCAAAGATCCATCAAATTGATGGTCAAGAAATTTGAATAGAAGTTTACAAGCATCTGATTTTATTTATTTTAACGCTTTAAGATTCGTCATCAATCTGCTCTTTTCCCTACACAGATTAAATATAGTAAATACAGAGTGTTTCAATGTTTTTGGTTGCGGCATTGCTCTCACATCGAATCCCTTTAAGCCATTTACACCCAACATTGAATTCCATGGAATAACTCTTATGTTTTGAGCCTAAGATATTTGAAAACCTCAGTACTCTTCCATACGTCATTCGTACGTCATTCTTAATTTTTACGCATATCCTCTTTCAAGCAATCCATATTTTCTTCGGTCTTCCTCTACCTCTTTCTGTTTCTTCTCTTCTTTTCTCTCTCTCTCTCTCTTTGTCATATATATTCAATCTTATTATTTAAATTAAAAAGGTGCAATTAAAATAAAATATTTCAAAAACTGATATTTTTATCTTTTAGTTTTAATAATCTTTATCCATTACAAAAGATATAAATCTAGAAAGATAACTTTCCATATTAGAAAATGGCGGTTTTTATGAAAGGATTTTTAATAAAAACATTCAAATAAAACTTCAAACAACATTTATTAACGTTGTATATAAAATCTAAACTGATGAATTTTGTCAAAAATATTTAAACTAATTTCAAATTACAATCGTAAATATCAAAGTAATAGTCCAGAAAGAAATACAAAAATCAAAGTTCTATGTAAAATATAGAAATAAGATCTTACTAAAACTGACAGTAAAATGTAAGTTATATATCAGCTAGTTAAAACAAATAATTAATTCAAATACAACTTTAAAATATGTTTTAAAAAGTTATTAATAAAATATTTAACTAATAAAATATTGTTTATAACTCACGCCTCATGCTATATATTATTTATACTCTTTGCCCAAACAACTGACAAAGTGACATTGACGTGTGTCAAAATCTAATAGTCAATACCACAACGTCACCTATAACATCTTCTTTTTCTGTATTACAACTGTTAACGAACGTTTCAAAAAAGTTCTTATGTCTTTATTTTTTAATCTACATGTTTTGCACACTGTATAAAAATGGCGACCAGTTCAAATAAAGTTTTCTGATGAATATTATGCGAACCAGTACTAAAAATTATTTAAAAATATCTTATAGCGTTATTTAAAATACAGTCGTGTAGAAACATAATAAGGGAATCAACTACTGGTTATTACTAAGTAAAAATAAATTATTCGTACAATCCCTCGAATAAAAAAAATCAAATTTAGTAAAATATAAAAGCTGTATCAGACATCTTACTTTGTAAAATGTTCATCGGTGGATCGCTCGTGTTACATGTATTCCTTAACTAGCTGTCGCCTGGAGTCGCACGAGTTCACGATAAATTAAAAAAAATAGTAGCCTAAGTGATCTTCCAGATTATGTTCTACATCTATGTCAAATATCACCAAGACACATGCAACCATTTTGGAGATATCTTCTAAAATCCATCCATACATCCATACATTCGAATTTATACTATTATTAAGATAAATATAAGTAAAAAAATATTTCGCTAAAATTAAACATTCCTACTTTTAAAGACCTCATTTATTTCTCTTTTTTGTCTCAATTCAAGTAGTGGCAATGATCTATGTGATGGCTGACCTTGAGCTGGGCAGTACAACATTCCTTTGAAAAATACTATACAATGGTTATATTTACATTCAAAAATATACCTAAAGTCAATCTACTTAGGTCTATATTCGGGTAGACAGTGTTCGTGAGGATTGGGCGGAGTTTCATCAGTGAGGTAAGAGCTGAGCAGTACGGGGGGGCAGACAGGCACGCGGCGCGCACTCAGCCACGCCGCGTCTCGTGCACTCAGCGGGTACCGCTTCACATCCGCGAAGCAAACGTTCACCTCCTCCTTTGTGTATGGTGGCCTGTCAACATGTTGCAAATTAAACATGACATACATTTTATTCTATCTTAATGATTTAAAATGGATTTGATATTAAAAGTAGATTAAATCTGGATATTTTTTTTAATTCAACACAAACTAGGTCGCGGACAATTACTAGTGATAAATACAGTCTCCGCCTGTTATAAAGTGGTCTAATAAGAAATAATGTGGATGGATGGAGAAGATAAGTTAATTACTCTATATACATTGAATATACTAACTGGTCATCGGGTGCCAGTCCATCACCGGCCTGTATGAGTCGTGCCAGCAGACGTCGCCGGGCATCAGTGACGTGCAGCAACGCCACCATTCCAGCGAATGGGCCAGCCCGGCCGGCCGCGCGCCGCGACCGCCAGCGATGCGCCGCCGCAGCTAACGACCGCTCCGCCTCCGATACTGCGGGTAAACAGCTCGCCACCGGATTGCCCCACTCGAACTCTTCCTCCTAGATATTTTAATCATTAAGATAATTGTGTAAATCTTAATTCCTACAACCAGAACCAGAACTGATACTGGTACCACAGAAGATATTTGAATACTGGCCACTGACGATTACCTTTATATTAATTATAAGAAACCAACGCTAAGAGTATATTTAGGTAAAATGGTCGCTTTAGACATAATACGGAATCGTAGGAACAACGCTTCAGAACGAGACAAACGTATGGAACATACATATGTTTATCTCGCTCTGATGCGACTGTTTAGTCTATAATACTTATCTGGCCCCACTACCACCCATGGCTCCACCGAAGGTCAGTCTGGCCAATGTTTACCTGTGCACTTTGTTGACTACAAGTCCCTTATGTTTCAGTGCACCTGACAGCTTCACGTACCTGCAGGAATCGTCCAGCGGCGCGGCTGCGGGCGACGTAGGCGGGATGCAACACCCAGCGGCCGGCCGCCACGCAGCCCAGCATCTTCTCGCTGCGTCCCGGCGCCGCGCACAGCAGGTGCGTCGCCCGCGCGTCCATCTCGCTGCACTCGCTCACCTCCCCGCCCAGGTACTGGATCATTGTCGCTATCTCCTCGCGGTTCTAGAACGCCGACAATAACCATTTTGTTTACCCTAACGAAGTGGTCAACAACTATTTGTTTATCTTACCAAAGTGGTCAATAACTATCTGATCGTAGTAGCTGACTGAAGTAGTCAACAATTTGAACATCTGACCAAAATGGGGCAAAAAATATGAAAATTCGACCTTGAAGACCACATTTTTTTAATTACGAAGAGTAAAATTTAAAAAAATGTATGGTATGATATTATATAGTTGCATACATCAACATTAGAGGAGAGCATGAATCGTTTGATAATGGGCGTGTCCTGTGTGGGCGCGAGCGAGGGCGTGGCGCCGTCGTCCCACCCCACCGTGTTGGGCTGCGACAGCGGCTCCGGCTCGCACTCCATCACACCTATAGCTGTACATACAATTTATAAATTTAATCAAAACTATTTTATTAACCCCTCTCTTTCCCTCCTCTTGTATCTGTCTCATCAAAAAATTTACTAAGTAATAGTAAATGCTAGTAATGATTAATTAGATAAAAAAATATCTATAACTTACTATTTTACGAATATTATAAATGCGAATGTTGATTTGGTGGATGTTTGTTACAAGATCTCGAGAACTGCTAAACAGATCTTGCTAAAATTTGCCATAGATGTAGGACATAGTCTGGAAGAACACATAGGCTATTAATTTTTCCTGCTAGTGGACGGAGTCACAGGCTGCAGCTAGTAAAAGATATTACGTGGAGTAACAGTGACGGAGTCCCTGGAGCGCTTGTGTTTCTGTGAGCTGCGACTGTTGAGTGCAGCAGTCAAGCGCTGCAGCTGCGCGTCCACTGCGGCCGGCAGCGGAGTCCTGCTGCCTGGTGCGCTGGCAGCGCTTGCTGCGCTACTCTCGCTCTTCACACTCTCCTCGTTCTCCGCCGCGCTTATACTGCTCGCTGTCTGGATACAGATTTTTATATGACAAATGGCTGAATGAATTCGCTGAAATAGCGAAGTGACTGCTGTCCATACATTTACCATTAGAGATGCGTTGCCTACTTTTTATCGACAGAGGACGCACAGATAGAGGATATTTCCCCTTCCCATGCGTCCCTTCATACGTCATCATTACAAGGTTAATTCTATAGAATAGAATTATATGTGAAAATGTTGTATCAAGAAGAAAAAATGAAATTTAATGGATACTGTCAAAGTAACAAAAACAAACGTTTGCTTTCATTTTTGGTCATTTTTAATCTGTGTAAAATAAGTATTATTTTTATAATCTTTTACCTGATCGCTAAATAATTTTGGCATCTTTGGCGGCGGTGTCTCAGGTTGATCCTAAAACAAATACAATTTATCGATTAGTTGTGAAAAATTCTAATTAAGAATACCATGAGAAAAACATATTTTTCCATACTTATAATTAGAAATGTATGTTAAAGGCGATATAATTAACCTGTAGGCGCA
The DNA here is from genome assembly GCF_000836235.2 of Papilio xuthus. Lineage (NCBI taxonomy): Eukaryota > Metazoa > Arthropoda > Insecta > Lepidoptera > Papilionidae > Papilio > Papilio xuthus. The sequence continues at coordinate 1,903,154 of NW_013530612.1, read as the reverse complement.
GTTTCCTGGGCGCGGCGGTGTGCTCTGCGGGCGGAGTCTCCGCCTGACAGTTGAACTGCGCCAGGAAACGATTGCGAATCTCCGATAGTGGCTGAAAATAATATTACTGAATACATAAGATAAATAATGTCGAATTTTGTACTCCATTTTTTTCTCCATACAATTAACATGATAACAATTTACAAGAATAAAACTCAAGAAATGAATGATATGAAATTTTTTTTAAAAAATACCTTTTGTGTTAATCATAATAAATGCGAATGTTTGAATGGATGGATGGATGGATGGATGTTGCATGGATCTCGACCGAATTTGGTATAGATGTGAACTTATCCTGGAAGAGCAAATAAGTTACTAATTAAGTTAATTTTAATTCCGCAGAACGGATAATTCCGGACGAAGTCGCGGACTAAAGCAAGTCATATAAGACAAATAAAAATGACATACAGTATGTTCCTTAACGGGTGCGTGTGGTTTGGAAGGTAGGTCATTGACCACCTTCCAAAGTCGCTTCCTGGAGTCAGGAGAGAGTCGGCCGGAGCCGGGACGAAGCGCCGCACCGAACGCGCTGTCCGGAGTCGCCGGGTTCTTCTCAACTGCGTACAAACAATCAAAAATAATGTAAAAATCACCGATATTAAACAAACATGTTGCAATGTATTTTCTATAAAGCTACAGGAATAAAAAAAATATTAAATCTGTTTAAGTCTGTTTTTGTTTACAATGGAGAGAAAATCTGAAAGCTTTAAGTAGGTGGCGTTAGCGTCAACAGGGAGCTACCCATTTAGAAAAAACGTTTTCTTTTTTTTTGTTATAAGTAATTTATGACAAAAAACTTACTTAAAAAAAATAAAAAATTGCTTGTTTAATTTTTTTATTACAATTTGCCGGAGGCCGTCATTAGTCCAGTCCACAGAGTACTTTGTACATAAAATATTGTTTTTCGTACATCTGTGATATATTTAGTGATATCGACTATTAATCATGCTGACATTAAAAGCAAAAGGCAGTTTTTCTCCCCATTTGTAAGAATGTATGATGTTGGATGTAGATGTGTATACTAACAAGGGTCGGTGGGGGTACGTATGGGGTCTGAGGGCATCTCCCCGCAGCGCACAGCGCGCAGTCTGCGCCGCGTGGTGGGGCTCAGCGCCGCCAGGTTGGGCGACGACAACGCTTCATCCAATGGCGGAGTGCGCACCGCATCGTCACCTACACATTACACTAACTACATATAACTAACGATCATCCGCGACTTCGTCTGGGCGGAATTAGAAAAAAAGGTAACTTATAATATGCCCTCATGCATCAGCTTTCCCGTCCAAGTCCCGTCAAAATCAATGCAGAGATTATGCGGAACTAACGCCGCCTTAAGGATAGACATACAAACAGACAAAAATATTTAAAGTTGGTTTTTTTGTGAATATTCCGAAAATTTATTTCGAAATATTTCGAAATTTGATTTTTCTTTCGATATTACATACACTACAGACATTCGTCTTTTATTAATATGTATATTTATTACGCTATTGTACCTATCCTGGCTTCGTCTCTCAGTTCGTGCAATCGTTTGGGCGTCTCTTGAGAGTCGCAGCCCAGCAGACCTTGCCGCGCCATCGCTATGTACCGGGAGGCTGGTGACATCACATCACCATCTAGGATTTAAAAAAAACAATTGTAGTTATGTTCGAGTGTATGAACATGAATCAGGAGGGTGTAGTGCGTCTGTATGTATGTAAATTCCATTGTGACATCCTCTAACTGATTGTGACAGTAAATTTTTTTCTTAAAGTGTCATAGTCAGCTGGAGTTTTATTTTTTTTCATTAGTGGATTGGCGATTAGTTGAAAATGACTTCTGTTGCTTCGTTCTGATTTAAACACGCCTTTTGTTACGTGACAGTTAATTGTATCGACACAACCGCTAAAAACTGCTACTATCAGCGTCAAAATAACGAAAATCAAATAGGCACAAAATGCAACGTGTCATAGCAACTCCATTTATAGAGGTCAGATATACCGTTAAGTCTAGCTTTAGGCGTGTCCTCTCTATTGTGCAGAGAGTTCCTGCGCGGCACGTCGCAGCCGGCGGGGGGCTGCATCTCGTTCTCCTTGTCTGTCTCCGCCCCCGCCTCCGCCCCCGCCTCCGCCCCCGC
>NW_013530612.1:1888517-1900207 GCF_000836235.2 Papilio xuthus | reverse complement strand
AAGGTCGTCTTGCCGTGGATTTCTGAGGTCAAAATCTACCTTTAAAACATATTATTATTAACCTCTGTGTTGTAAAAAAAATCACAGGGTTGACGATACATTGTATACATAGATTTCGATGTCAGAAACCCACGGTTAACCATAACATTCCTTCATGTAAATTGAAGAGTAAACAAGAAATTGGTATAATGACTTACGTGGCGCCGAGCAGCTTGGCGAGCTCATCAAGGAAGGCGCGCTCGACGCCGCTATACGTGCTGAGGCTGGCCACGACGCCGGCCAGCGGGGCGCCGCGCCACGTCGCGCGCACCGGCCTGTGGTAGTACTGCAGCGGCAGCAGCTCTTGTTGGCACAGGCAGTCTTTCTGCAACAAATATTCAATTCTAACTAAAACTATGATAATCGATACAACGTGACAATATAATTTTTTTTTACTTGTCGCATTAAACACGATTCAGAAAGACATCAGATTTTTAACTAAGGAATATTTTGTGTGGATTTTAATAAAAATATAAATAATTCTCATTCTCATAAAAATTTTAATTAAAATATATTTAAAAAAAAAACTCGACGAAGTTATCAAAGAAATATTTATGTTGAAGTTGTATTTGCTCACCACCCAGAATACTGTGACCGGCTCAGCGGTAGTTGTAACAAGGTCGTCGGGGTCAAAGTCCAGTGGCACGAGGACGTACGCCCCGCCCGCCCCCGCCGCGCACAGCACGCCCCCCGCCGCCGACACCTCCGCCCCCACCTCGCACACCGCCTCCTCCTCCAGACCCTGCACCTCCAGCTTCACACCTGAACATGTCCACCAAGCATGTCATCACCTCTGACATCACTCCGACCATAGTCCTCGCCAGACGTTGACTTCATACATCTTTGAATTTCTTCTTTCATAATAAGACGTCGGAATGAGGAGAAAAATTAAAAGCTCTTAGTAGATGGCGCTAGCATCAAGAGTGGGCTGTCATCTGTCATTAGTCAAATTAAAAAACAATGTTTATTTTTTTCGTACCATCTCCATTCAACCGATCTAGAGTTACCTGGTAACATACATCCATCCAAACTGTCATATACAAAAAAGATTGTATGAAATAATACAACCTCTGAATATCTGTTCAATCTCTTCAGTGGGATCTTCTGGCAGATCCTCGGTGATGTCAGGTATCCCGGGCTGCAGAGTCGCGTTGGACGCCGCCATCTCCGGCGTCTTCTCTCTCACAGCTTCCGGTACATTTTCTATATCATAAATAGCCTGAACACATTTGTATACACAATAGCCCTCTCTTTATATATTTTTATATAAGACATGTACCAATTCCACTGATCGTAACTGCTAATCGATTAGTGGAAAAGGGGCTAACTTTCAAATTTAAAGTGGTTCAATGGTCACCAAAGGTTTCTTCAATGGTAATTAAATATGATCTTCACTAAGTTAAATGTCTTACAGTAAAAGTGACTCACGGCTTAAGTAATGATTGACGATGTCATCGTGGTGCTCCGGGTGCTCCGGGTGCTCCGTGGGAGCGGAGACGCAGGGCTCCGGTGTGGGCGGCGGCAGGCGGAGCAGCTGCAGATTGCGCTTACTCATCGGAGATGCAGCCTCCGCAAGAGGCTTACGAGCGCTTGACTTCACCGGCGTTGATGGCTCCGGTTCCATTAAAAACTGCAACAATACATAGTTTAAAAATTATAATTACTAAAGCAGCCACCAGCATTTTTTTTGCTGTATATACTAGCTGTCGCCCGCGACTCCGTCCGCGGCGAATTAAATAAACACAGACATCCATCCTTCCATATAAACTTTTATATTTATCTATCATTGATGGCATAATTTAGTTACCGCTTTGCACAACAAAATCGACTTATGGTTGATTTCTGACACCAAAATCTTATATTATTATCAAAGATAACAAGTTTTTGGTTTCAGAAGCCAACGATTAAATATAACTAACCTCTGTCTCAGGCAGCGGTCTCCCGGCTTCCGCACTGCGCAGCAACCACACCGCACTAAGCACCGGTACAGCCGGCAGTGCGCGCGCAGCCGCCGCCGCAGCCGCACGCGTGCCCGCAGCCGCGTGCGTCACGCGCTCGCCCGCACCGTCGTACCGCACGCCCCCGCACCGCGACACGCACGCGGCTGCGCGCTCGCGACACAACCCCTCTAGACCACTCACCCAGATCTAATGCATATTAAATAAATATACTACTACCAGTAGCCCACGACTTCGTCTAGAAATTATAAAATACTAGCTGTGGCCCAGGACTCCAACCGCGCTGTATTTAAAAAAAAAACTAAATTATTAGCCTAAGTGTCCTTCCAGATTGTTCTACATCTGTGCAAAATTTCAGCGAAATCCGTTCTGCCGTTCCAGAGATATCTTCAAACAAACATCCATCCATCCATCCAAACATTCGCATTTATAATATTAGTAAGATAGCCTGTTACCCGGGGATAATGTAACTTACTAAAAGTCAAAGAATTTTTCAAATCGTTTCAACAGTTTCGGAGATTATTAAGTACAAACATACAAATAAGTAACATTGAAATAATGACTTTAAAGATTTTTTATTCCAACTTACACAAAAACCATCAAAAATAGGTCCAGCCTTTTTTAAACAGCTCATGTCGAATTTCTCAAATTCGGAAATAATTTCTCTGTCGACGTCACTCAATCTTTTGCTTTCTTGTGACAGCTGGAAACAAATGTATACAAAAACTAAGTATCTTAACAAGTATCGATACATTAAAGTATTTTAAGTTAAATTGCAATTACCTTTCCTCTACCCGATAATGTTGTCAAATCAACAGATCTAGTTTCATCGACAAAATTACTAGGCGGTCTAGAATTTGTTATCCTAGAGAAATTAAGACCTGAAATACAAATAATTATGTTAGCATAAAAATAGTTTAGTTGTAAGCAGTGGTATAGTTCTTTTCAAATATCTTGACAGATCAAATACCCCATATATACCTCATAACACCTAATATTGAGTTCCGCGAACTCGCGCAAAGTTAAGAGCCGCTAAAATATCTTAAAACATTTATATCTGTTTTTGGTATCGGTGGGAAATCTTCGAAAAGATACCCTACAACAAACTAGACTTGACATGGTTTTGTGGGGTTTGACCTACTAAACCCCCCTTGGAGGACAACCTCGATGCAATAGAAGCATGTTCTAGATCTCTAAGGAATGCATTGGAACCCTCAAAATATTGATATCTACTAAGAGATGGAATTGAGTGCAAATTGTAATTCATTAATTAACTTACTCATATCAGGCAAGCGGTGCTCAGCTAAGGGTGATGACGTCGAGGCACCGAGCACTTTGTACTTGGCCATAGGCAAGGCAACGCCCCGCGCTGCCGAGTCCCGCACCCAGCCGGGCACCACACAAGCTTTGCCATACTCCAGCGCAGCTTTGTACTTCTCACTGCCCACGTTGTCTCTGATACATAAACAATATACATAAATACTACAAATAAAATAAAGTTACAATAACTCTTTCATAACACAACCTATGCATATTAGTTTTTAATAATAAAATATGAACTTTATCTTAAAACAGCATGAAGGGTAAAAATAATGGCATGGAAGTTTTTTTTTTTCGCCATCTTCTCCTTTTTCTATTATCTATCTACTACTATTAACATTAAGGAAATTGCAAGATATTATATTAAATTAATCAATCAATCAAAACCTCATCATGTACCAATGTGTTTTTCCATTTACATATCTACATTTATCCGACGTTCTTATGGTGAAGGAAAACATCATGATGCAACCTATCTTTGAATTTCTTCTCAGATATGTGGGAAGTCAACCAATCCACACTGGGCCATCATGGATGACTATGTCCATTAGTGAGGACTTATAGTGAGCTGATGATGATAAGGCGAACAAAACTTACTTGGTAAGTACCACAACATCGGTGGTCTCACTTTGGAAAGCACCAGAGAAAATTCCTCCATTATCATTGACCAGTGTTGTAATCAAATGTTTCTCTTTCCTACTTAGTCCAGACGTTGTTACATTAAGATTGAAGAATGGTGGTAAGCGATGCTCATTGAAATCTGTTGAGGCTCCATTGATGTTGTATTTAAGGGAAGCTGACCATACCGCTTCTATCCAACTTTCTTTCATTATTGGTATACCTTTCTTTACTGATTGCTGTCAAACACAAATCATTATAGTATGAGAAGCACTGAGCTGGTAAGAGATGCTTGGTTATTTCTGTCAGAAAATAACAGAAAAAACATAACCAAAAATCTATGGTATTACAAGGATCTAGTGACACTTAAGAAACTCACAGTAGAGTGCTAATGAGCTATCATAATTTATAGACTGACAATATTATCTGACCCAGTGAGCTTAAGTCTAACTAAATTTTTTGATAATAGTTTGACTTATGTCTTCTTTTTCGGTCTAAAACAAATTTCATGCCAGTATGATTTATGTATGCCAGTTACGTCAATGGCTCAGTATGTGTTGATGCAAAGGTTAGAGGTAGTTTACTCAGCTCATAACTTATTTTAATTTCTTGTAGTTCTATTACACTATTGAGTTAATATCTATATCTTTTAATAGTAATAATAAAATACTCACAATATACTTGTCTGAAATGACATTATCAGCAACAAGATGCGTTGTATTTTCAGTCAATTCCGGTTTATAAATGCCACCCATCCAGTGCACTTTTTGTTGTATAATTTCCTGAAATTACCAGGAATTATACAAATAGATGAACAAATATCTATCTATCTATCTATCTACTCAGCCATGAGACGCCCACTGCTGGGCATAGGCCTCCCCCAAAGATCGCCACGATGACCAATCTTGTGCCACCCGCAAATATATTATATATTATTTTAAGAGCAGTTACAACTCTTTACCTTTTTTGATTTAGTCAATCCACTAGCGGTTATGATAAGGCCTCTCATAGCAATTGTGAAGACAGGCCCCGGACCCTGTGGTATTGGTGTCCCTTCTATTAATGAACATGCCAAGCATCGTGGTCCCACTAACCTTAAAAGCATAAAAAGTAATTTAAAAAAACTAGCTGTGGCCCATGACTCTCTCAACGAGGAAATAGAAAATTTACTTACAGACATTTTGTTGCCTTTAGCTTCTGAAATATTTCTCCATCAAATTGAGATAAAACAAAAACATCTCTTTTAGTTAGATTATTAAATTCAGTAAAAGTCTTTTCATGTACCCATCTCGGTTTTAAGCCTCCTCCAATGTGTGGTTCACATGCCTGCAAGAGAAAATATTTTAAATTAGAAAAATATTGATAAGAAAATAAAACTTTGTTGATGGATTAGGGTATTCTATAGAATACCTCATACTCCTGCTCAAGTGAAAGAAAACAGGAGAGGGTAGCTGTACTTTTTTTTTTGCTCTGCTTTGATGGTTACAGTAGTGAAGATCCAAAATGTATCTTGCAAGTCGTAGAATAAGGCAATATTAGAGTACCGAAAGGAACAATCTGAATCTAACCAGTAAGTAGCTCCAGCAATAGACAAAGTTACGATCTCGAGCAGGTACGTAAACATTATAACTGTTATGTACTTTAGTAATATTTCTTAAAAGTTCTTGTGCAGGGTAAAACCACGACGTGCTACACTTACTGTAAAAGCCAGTTTCATTTCTTCGCAGCAGTCATCCTCAGAAACACATTCCTTTGGTATTACAAATCTAACATTTATTTCTTCGCTCATTTTTTTCTTGATAAATACTTTTTTATAATTGTAATGTAACTCGCGCGCTAAGACCAATTCATGATTTTGTTTACATCTGTCATCTGTCAGTTTGTCAGTGTAATTTTTTTTAAACAAAGAGTGTGTGTCCAAGACACAGACACATCTCTGTTATTCCCAGTTTGACGCCTTCTTTTATCTGTAATTATCTTTTAGATACTCTTTGATCTGTGGCAGAGAAGATGACAGACGATCGATTTTTTTAAAGTTGTCATAAATAAGGTTATGATCCTATTTATGGTTTCAATATTTATTTAATTTATCAATTAATAAATAAAAGTACAGTAATGTGTTAAGAATTACCGTGCCATACCATAAACAAAATGTTATACGATGATTTTAAACCTATTGTGGACTTACTTCTTAATAACTGGACAGCATTGCAATTAGCTGTTGAACATGGAATGGGTGCACCAGGAGGTATAAAGGTAAGGCGTTGAAAAATTCTAATGAAGTAATTAATAACATTAAAATGATATAGCGAAGAGTCCAGTTGGTAGAATGGACCATATTCCGTACCGTTTACGAATTAAACGAAAACGCATGCCATAGTTCTACCATGGAAACTATGTTTCAGACTGCTCAGCTGATGTCAGTATACATAGCAAGATATTGTGTAGAGAACATTGTTGACAGGGAGGATCTCACAGAATTGTTGGAAGATTTGATGGATGAAGAGTTTGATACTGCATGCCATGACAACTCAACTAAAGGTAAATAGGTTTTTATTTCGTTTAACCTTTTATTGTAGTTATTAAACGATAGGTGAAGTAGTAGCCGATTAACCATGCTATAATGTTACATACACAATTTATATATCAATGTTCAATTTCAGAAATAGCAACGCTACTCTTATTATACCTTGAACTACTAAAAGAAGGCAGACATGATGAGCTCCGGGCTAGAATAGAAGCATTGCCTAAATGTCAGATCTGGCTAAGTGTACCCATGCATTCTTCAGTGCCGCCACAAGTAAGACATTATCTTCTAAGTTTACTTTACCCCAGTATAAACTCTCACTGTGTCAACTGAATATTGATTGCTCCCATGGTAAAGGAATTCCATCATCATGTAGATTTTATTTTGGTACCAATTACAAAAAAAAAGCATGAATGCTTCAATGTATGAAAGGGGAATAGGCAAGAGTGATGTGCATCTGCTAAATCAAAGTGAAGTCTACAAACCTCTATTGGTTAACTTTGTGAATACTGTTTCATAGATTTTTATTTTTTCAGTGCCATGGAAATCCTGATGATGATAGTACCAGTAGCAGTGAAGATGACAATGATAACTGCAATGATCAAACGCAAAACATGAATGGTGGTGAAGCATCATCATCAAGACAGAACAATGATACCGTTGAACCCATGGATGAAGATCAGGATCCAGGATGGATGGTAGTTAGAAGTAGAAGGAAAAAATGAAATATATGTTATAATATTTATTTATATCTCAATAAAATGTGCATGCATTTAAATGCCCTAGACTTACAAAAAGAAGAGAAAAATCACCAGCACAAGTTACCTAAAGTCTCACTGTTAAAGATGTTCTCTTAACTATAATTAGGAATGTTAGTTTGTATATTTGTTGATGAATAAAAAAAAACTTAAACATAGACAAAAATATGAATGTCTGTTCTTCTAAAACAGATATGTTGTGATTATTTTCAACAAATCATCGCAATCGTCAATCATTAATGCAGCATTATGAAGCATTTCCAGATAAAACAATTGAATGTTTAACAAAAACAATAATTTTTAAGTACTCCATAAAAAAAACAAGTAAAATATTAGAAAGTTTAGTAATTTTAATAAAACAATACCTAAAAGGTTGTATATGCATTAATCTTTCAATTTGAAAATTTTCTTAATAACTTTATCATAGAAAAGTAATAAAGATATGAATGATACTAATATTATGTTATTTTTATTAGGTCATATGTACTGGCAACTTCCATTTCCAATGAAGAGCAAAATATGAATTTAATTTACGATTTCTATCATAGTCTCATTTTAAGATATAAGGTAGATGATGAAACAATTGTATGACATATTGTTTAAGTTGGACTGTTACTTTTAACAGTGTAGAAAGATATCTATTATTTTGTTATAACAAAGTACCTACAATTTGTTTAAAGTATGATTAAATAAATGTTGACTTCATTTTATTTTTTATTTTATATAATAAAAGCTGTCGGAATTGAAAAAAAGACTTATTTAGTAGAACTTAGTCTTAAAGACTAAGGTCTATCTCTACATTCATCAATTTTACTGATATTCGTGCAACCATTTTTGAGATACCTTCTAACAAACATCCATCCATCCATCCATCTAATAATTCGCATTTATAACATTAGTAAGATCAATGCTCTTCAAAATTCATCAGAACGAAATGCTAACTTGGGGAATCAATTGATACGATGGATGGATTGTGGGAAAGATAACATGATCAAGAAGGGACTGAGGAATGAGATGACGGAAGATAGATCAATGTAGAAGACGAAAACTGGTGCGCCGACCATACGTGAGTGGGATAAGGACTGGGGTGATGATGTTGATTGTAATTTTTATTGTATTTTTCGTCGTTGGCAGAACATGTATAGCATATTTTTTTTCGTTATTAAAAAAGGTCGTGTTCGAGTTGTCATTGTCAATTTGATATCAAACACAAAACAGACTATTATTTGTATTTTATCTAAAAGATATTTACAAATTAATTTAAGAAGCGGATTCAATTATTTCTTATAAACATATTACCTAAATGCCATTAACAGCTAGACAAAGAAGTATACATAACAAAAATGGGACTAAGAGATCAGCTAGTTTTAGTAAGGGAAAGAAAACTCGTAAATCTAGCGAAAGGTAAAAAGGATTAATAATAAGGCGTAGGCTGCCTACTTTTGGGTTTTAATAATATTAGAATTAATCGTTAAGAATTAAGACTATTAGAATTATGTATCGCAAATATCTAAGTTGTCGTCATAGTTAACCTCATTTACTACCGAAGCGCATTATTTGCAGTGAATTCCTTATGACGAACGCCCCGTCAGACTTACGCAGTATAGCATATCCTGGAGGTGCGGTAGCACTGGGACTTTTGTTGACTTCTCGACTTTTAGCAGCTTATTGGAGCCACATATCAGATTGTGATGAAACATATAACTATTGGGAACCATTGCATTATCTCGGTAAGTGTATTTAAACACTGGCTTTGCAATTATACCTCTTGAAAAAAATAGTTTAGACCAGCATTTGATTATCTTGTTGATTGGGGTATATTTCTAGGTTACTCTATATGTTCGAGAAGGTTTGTAATTTTAAAAACTAAGTAAAAAGGTTCAATGTTAAAAAAAGTAATGTCTTATTACTTAATAAAAAAATAACACAATACATATTTATGGCTAAAGCTATGGTAGTTTTCAGATATCATGGTGGTTCTTAACTTCCTTAGGCTAATAATATATTTAAAAAGAACTATACTTATATTAAAATTAATCACACGTGTATATTTCAGTATATGGCAGTGGCTTACAAACATGGGAGTACAGTCCTGAATATGCAATACGGTCATACATGCCACTGTGGCTGTTTGCGTTACCTGCAAAAATATTGTCCTACATAATGGCTCCTGTAACTGTATTTTATACTGTCAGAATAATACTGGCTACTTTATCTGCATGTGCTGATTTCATGTTTTACAAGTGAGTAATAAGACTATTAAATTATTCAAACTTTCATGAGACATTATAATACTAATACTAACTGATCTAAAAACGGCTAAACACTGATATATATTCGTCCGGTGGCGGTGGTGAGCAACGGGCCGCATCCGCGAAATAATACCACCACTCATCCTCATGAAGGGCCTCCGATGGGCTCGAAACTAGTCTGTGCCGCCACCGGACGAATGTACATGAGTGTTTAGCTGTTTTTAGATCAGTTGAGTAATAAGACTTATTATGTTTTAAATTATATATTAAATAAGAGTGTACAAATTCAAATGAGGCTAGAGAGTCTGAACCTCAGGAAATGGAATGTTGTTTTAAAACTAATATGTGAACCTGTATGTGGAGATGTGTAGATGCCTTAAACTAGAGATTTGACGGCTGTAAACAGAAGTCTGTACTGTCAGCCTTTGCCACCGGGTTACAGTTTTGTTGTAGAATTAGTATAATACAATAAATAATTTATAAAATTAAGTGAAGGTTACTTGTAATACTAAACAATTACAGTTGAACCTGGATAAGCAAGAAACCTCTATAAGTGACAGTCAGTGTTTGGACTTTTTAAGAAAAATATTGCGATCCCTTAGATTCTCACTAATCCAGATTTGTTTGTATATCTAGAGCTATATGCCACGAGTTTGGCGTGCACGTGGGTCGTGTGTGGCTCTGTTTGACACTGCCGGCGGCGGGCATGTTCGCGAGCTCCGCCGCGATGTTGCCATCCGCGTGGAGCTCCGCGCTGGTTGCTGCAGCGCTCGCTTGCTGGTGGCGGAAAAGATATCCATATGCTGTGGTGCTTACCGCTATTACTACGTTACTTAGTAAGTGTATTGTGATTAGAAATTGAGAGATAGATTAATATGAATCAATCATACAAATCAAGTGAAATACTTAAGAGATTTGGATATTTACAATATTGGTGGTTTTATCACCTTTTACTTTCCCTTTAATAATGAGAATTATTTTTTTCCTTTCAGGTTGGCCATTTACTGCAATCCTAGGCTTGCCAATAGCAATAGATATGTTAATAATTAAAAAGCAATACACAGAGTTCATTAAGTGGTCAGTTATATCTCTGTTAGTGATACTGTTGCCTACAGTGGCGGTGGACTCATGGCATTACGGACGTCTCGTTGTCGCTCCATGGAACATTGTCGCATATAACATATTCACTGAACACGGACCTGATCTGTACGGAGTGGAACCCTGGACTTATTACTTTGTTAATGGCTTCTTGAATTTTAATATTGTTTGGGTGAGTTTGATAATAAATATTAATTACATTTCATTTGTACAAATATTTTAAATATTAATATTATTCCTATAATTTATGGCGATTAATATTTTTTTATCATAATGTTTTTTTTTCGCAATTTCTTAAAAAAGAGTTTTAATGCAATATTCCTAATTTGTGTAAATTTAAGCGGGAAAGTCATTTACACAGTTCCTAAACTAGCATTGTTATATCACACTGGGACCTAATTTTTGTACACAAATAGGTCCTTTCCCTGTCGTGCCCACTGTTGCTGGGCGCGTGCACCGCTGTGGCTCCACGGTCCACAGCTCGCGCCGGTTTCTGCGTGCCGTACTGGCTCGCCTTACTGCCCCTGGCGCTCTGGCTGGCTGTATTCATGTTGCAACCGCACAAGGAAGAGAGGTATTGCGGAAATTAAACATTCAGAGGCTCGAAGCAATTTTAAGTGTGGCCAGGGCTAATGTTATGGTTGGGGCGCAACAGCCCAGGGTGCAACAGCCCAGGGTGCAACAGCCCAGGGCGCAACAGCCCAGGGCGCAACAGCCTAGGACGCTGGGCCAAAAGGGGTGCTATAGTAATCTCGTTCAGGGCGCTAGTGGAACTAAAACAGGTACTGGTTTGCGGTTGGGGGGGACTCCACAACACTGCGGTGATCTTGGGCTGCCGAGATATTTGAAAATAACTATACTGTATATATATAGATATATGTATAATGTAATATAAAAAAGTAAATTTTTAAAATATCATTGAGGATTTTTTTCCATGTCAACTTTTGATACTGTGACGTCATATCAAGTAAATAAATTTTGATAAATGCTTTTGCTACAGTGTGACATTGTTCCAGATTCCTGTACCCAGTGTACAGTGTGGTAGTACTGACCGGGGCTATATCACTCGACTGTCTGCAGAAGATGACATTTGCTGTTGGTACTGAACTTTTTAGGTTAG
>NW_013530612.1:1859291-1888272 GCF_000836235.2 Papilio xuthus | reverse complement strand
AAATTGCATTTAGTAAGTAGCCAATGTGTTCTTCTAGACTATGTTCTATATACCAAATTTCATCGAGATCTGTTGAGCCATTCCGGAGATTCAAACATCCATCTATCTAAACTTTCGCATATAAAATATTATTAATATGATACTATCAATACTAAAACAAATCAATACCATCAATACCAAAAGCGTCAATAGGTTAAGGGTGCGGATTTCCGACCACGAGGCCGGGGGTTCGAATCCCGACATTGGACTATTGTCGTAAACCATATCCTAGCACAAGCATAGAGCTTAGTTGGAATGGTAAAAGAAATATTAATAAATTTACAAAGAAAATCTGCTAATATTTTAATAAAAAAAATAGAATAAAGAGGAAAGATTTGATTGATTGTTTGTTTGTATTGGATAGTCTGAGAAACTATAGAACCGAATTGTCACATTCTTTGACTGTTTCGAAGACATAGTATCCCCAGTTGATATTTCACGCGAACGAAGTCGCGGGTAACTGCTAGTGTCATATAATTTCAAAGGGAATTAATGGAGAATAAATTGTTCCTCCAGGTATATCTCGCATTACTGCCTTATACAACAACTACCATGGAGCCATGACACTCCTCCGACACGTACCAGAGAGCAGCGAGCCTCGTATACTCTGCTTCGGCAAGGAGTGGTACCGCTCACCTTCCAGCTGGCATCTGCCACAGCATCACGGCGTGCGCTTCATCACCACACACTTCGATGGTCAATTACCTGCACCATACCAGGAAACTAGCGATGGTGAGGCTAACCTTGGGTTTTTATTGCAGAAAAATTATAGTAAAACATATATTTATCTTCTTTTAAGAGTTTAAGGTTGGGTTTTTATTTTGTTGTTTTGGTAGTGGGCAATAAGGAAAATGGGTATCGAAGGGCTAAAAAGCGATCATCAATATATAATTTTCATAGCTGTCGGCCGCGACTCCTTCCGCGTGGAATTTTAAAAAATCTTAGTAGTCTATGTGTTCTTCCAGACTATGTTTCTTTGCCACTTATTTGCCACTTACTACATCTTTGCGAAATTTCATAGAGATCCATTCAGCGGTTCTGGAGGTACCTTTAAATAAACATCCATACATCTATCCATTCATCCAAACATTGGCATCTATAATATTAGTAAGATATATAAAATTCTCATGTCAATATGTTTGTGACAACACTCCTGTGAAACGGCTTGACATTTTTATAACATTTTATATGCATTTTCAGTGAGTCTCAGAATCGGCTACTATTTTTTAAGCCTGTACGGAGTCGCGGGCGACAGCTAGTTAACAATAAAATTATAGTATGCAGATGTATACAAGATTCTGAAACTAATTTTAATATATAATTTTCAGGTACTCGCATCATACATCCGTACTTCAATGACCAAAATAAAGGTGACAATCGAACCTACGTACATGTGTCAGAATGCCACTACCTCGTGGACTCCGACATCGGCGCACCCTCAACACTCGAACCTGCGTACCACAAGCAGACCAACACATGGGACATCATCGCCACTGTACCATTACTGGACTCCAGCAAATCTCATCCATTGTTCAGATCGTTTTATATTCCTGTTTTGTCGTATAAAAATGTCGTTTACGCAAATTTATATCTCTTGAGGAACAAATTGTTGAACAATTAAGCTCATTTTCCTTTGTACTTGTACTGGAAAACACCAACCGTTTATTAGTTTTAGTAAATTTATGAAAATAATAATTCAATAATAAGAAAACCTTATTTAATTACAAAGCAAATAGAATGATTGCTTTTATAGGAAAACAGTTTATATTTGCACAAAAAAAAATTTTTTTTTTCGTTATTTTTAATAAATCTGAAATTTTATTGAACATCTTTTTAATTGCATATTAAAAACAATTGTTTTTTTTTAGTTTGTTCTTTTAAAAATATATTTTTCTCTGATTTATTTACGTTCCTTTTTTCCCAATATTTATAAAATGCAACCATATCATATCGTTAAAATATTGTTATAAATAATAATATTATATTACAATCATAAGATTAAATATTAATCAAAAACTAAATAACAGAAAAAAAGTTCAAAAATTGTTTTTATTTTAATAATGTTTAAAATGTCTTGCAAATATGCGTTAGATTTTTATTTTAATTCTAGTCATAGATTCCTCTTATAGTAAGTTATTCACAATTCATTTAACGTAAAAAGCACTGAAGTGTAAACGAATTAGATGTTAAAGAGGGGAAAAAAATAATAGCAAATTTTAAGCTAATTTTAAAGTTAAGGCAAATAGATAAAGCACTAAACCAAAGTAGTAGATGCTAGTTTGCTCCGAACTAGCTGTTGTCTTTTGATACTAATATGTCGATGTTGCCGTCTCGCTCGCACTTACATAACTTATGAGACGACGTAGTGATGCGCTTTGATACTATCGATATTTTTTTAATTCCGTATTTGTTTTCCATTGCATTAAAGTTTATAAATAAATTAAAAATCACATAAATAATGCTATTAATTGCAATAATTAAATCGGTTGTAATAATAGTACAATCGTTAGTTATATGGTCACGTGAATTAATTATCAGAACGTTTTGCATTTTTATATTAATCATGTGTGTAACTTATTTAATTGTATTTATTTGTAATAAATATTTTTTTCATTAATCGTTTTTTATTACCCTGTCCTATGATATTAATTAAATTACGTAATGTAAGGAAAACCTTAATATAGCTGGGTCTTCTACTGTTAAGATCGTATCCCACTTACCGTGGGTTTCTGAGGCCATTATCCCCGTTTAAAACATATTGTTATTTCTGTTTGGTCAAAGATTCTGGGTTTATGTTTTATACAAAGATTTTGGTATCAGAAAATAATGGTTATTATTCACATTTAAGAAGCCTACATGTTTTCGGGAAAAAATCGAGCCGGCTAAGCTAATAAAGCATTTCTTTAGTTATGTTAGGATTTTAGTATAGGTTACACATGTAATTAGTTTTGTAGTGTTAGTTATAATTTTTTATTATAAATTAAGATTAATTTGTTCATTTTTATTTTTTAAATTATTCGTGCAAAATAACAGGATGAGAGAAATAGTTCATATTCAAGTCGGGAGATGCGGTAATCAGATTGGATCTAAGGTATGCAATTTATAATGATAACTGTTCCGAACCAAAAAGTAATTTATAATTGATTTTTGAATAAATTCATGAAATGTTATAGTTTTGGGAGGTGATTTCGGACGAGCACGGTATCGACCCGGCGGGCTGCTACACAGGAGACTCGGAGCTGCAGTTGGAGCGTGTCAACGTTTACTATACAGAGGCCGCCGCTTGCAAGTACGTGCCGCGCGCCGTGCTCGTTGACCTCGAGCCCGGCACAATGGATTGCATTCTCGCCGGCACCTACGGAGCTCTCTTCCGCCCCGATAACATCGTCTACGGCATGACCGGTGCCGGTAACAACTGGGCCAAGGGACACTTCACGGAAGGCGCGGAATTGCTTGAACCGGCACTGGACGTCGTGAGGAAGGAAGCTGAGGGCTGCGACTGCCTCCAAGGTTTTCAACTCGTCCACTCCATAGGCGGCGGCACCGGATCCGGCCTGGGGACCCTGCTTCTATCCAATTTAAGAGAGGAATATCCCGACAGAATCGTGATGACGTTCTCCGTGGTACCGAGTCCCAAAGTATCGGACACTGTTGTCGAGCCGTACAACGCTACGCTATCCCTTAATCAGCTTATAGAGAATACGGACCAGTCGTTTTGCATAGACAACGAGGCGCTGTATGATATCTGCTTCCGCACGCTAAAGCTGCCGATGCCAACGTACGGTGACTTGAACCACCTAGTCTCGATGATGATGTCGGGCGTGACGACTTGCCTACGGTTTCCGGGCCAGCTGAACGCGGATCTGCGTAAGCTGGCTGTCAACATGGTGCCTTTCCCACGGCTACACTTTTTCATGCCGGGCTTTGCGCCGCTGACGTCACGGGGAAGTCAGCAGTACCGCGCGCTGAGCGTGCCCGAGCTCACACAGCAGATGTTCGATGCCAAGAACATGATGGCGGCATGCGACCCGCGCCATGGCCGCTATTTAACCGTGGCTGCCATCTTCCGCGGTCGAATGTCCATGAAGGAGGTGGACGAGCAAATGCTAAACGTACAAACGAAAAATAAAGACTACTTCGTCGGTTGGATACCTAACAACGTGAAAACTGCCGTCTGCGACATTCCACCGCGTGGCCTCAAGATGTCGGGCACATTCATTGGCAATACGACCGCCATCCAGGAGCTATTCAAGCGCATCTCGGAGCAATTCGCTGTGATGTTTAGGCGGAAAGCATTCGTGCATTGGTACACGGGTGAAGGCATGGACGAGAGCGACTTCGCCGAGGCAGACAACAACATGAGTGACCTGATATCAGAGTACCAGCAGTATCAGGACGCCACTATAAATGATCAGGAGTTTGAAGAAGAAGAAACCACACAAAACGATGATAGTGATGAATAAATTTCAAACATTTGTTTAACTTATTTAATAAATTATAAGTCATGAGAGTCTTGTTTTGTTCTGGTAAATAACTTCAATGTCTGATATTTAATACAAACGCCTATTTATCATCTAAAGTAGTCTATTTTTTATTACAATAATCTAGTGGTAGGAAATCTCTACAAACATGACAAAGTATACCATGTTATACCAAATTTACAAAATTATTGTGTAATATGTTTAGAATAATAATTCAGAGATTTTATTAACTTTTTATTGTACACAACGATTATACAAATAGGTTACGCCTAACACTAAACACCGCACAAAACATTTAACATAAAGTGCATAAAACATGGACAAGACATTTACGTGGAATGCACAAAACATTGGACAAGACAAACAATTATTCTTCAACTTCTTCGTCGAACTCGCCTTCGTCGTCAGCCGTCGCGTCCTGGTACTGCTGGTACTCGGAGACTAGGTCGTTCATGTTGCTCTCCGCTTCTGTGAACTCCATCTCGTCCATACCCTCTCCTGTGTACCAGTGTAAGAAAGCTTTCCTTCTGAACATGGCCGTGAACTGTTCTGATATTCTCTTGAACAATTCCTGTATAGCCGTCGTATTGCCGATAAATGTCGCAGACATTTTCAAGCCCCGAGGTGGTATGTCACAAACGGCGGTCTTGACGTTGTTCGGTATCCATTCGACGAAGTAGCTGCTGTTTTTATTTTGTATGTTGAGCATCTGCTCGTCCACTTCCTTCATGGACATGCGGCCGCGGAAGACGGCAGCCACGGTGAGATAGCGGCCGCGGCGCGGATCGCACGCCGCCATCATGTTCTTGGAGTCGAACATCTGTTGCGTAAGCTCGGGCACACTCAAGGCGCGATACTGCTGGCTACCGCGCGATGTCAGCGGCGCGAAGCCCGGCATGAAGAAGTGCAGCCGCGGGAACGGCACCATATTGACGGCCAGCTTGCGCAGGTCCGCATTCAGCTGGCCCGGAAACCGTAAGCAAGTCGTCACGCCAGACATGGTCGCAGACACCAGATGGTTTAAATCGCCATACGTCGGAGTAGTTAGCTTAAGCGTTCGGAAACAGATGTCGTACAGCGCCTCGTTGTCTATGCAGAAAGTCTCATCTGTGTTCTCTACAAGCTGGTGAACAGACAGCGTGGCGTTGTACGGCTCCACCACTGTGTCTGATACCTTCGGGCTGGGTACCACCGAGAACGTGTTCATTATGCGATCTGGATACTCTTCTCTTATCTTCGATATCAGCAGCGTGCCCATCCCCGAGCCCGTGCCTCCACCCAGCGAGTGAGTCAGCTGGAACCCCTGAAGGCAGTCGCAGCCCTCCGCCTCCTTACGCACCACGTCGAGCACGGAGTCTACTAGCTCCGCCCCCTCGGTGTAGTGACCCTTGGCCCAATTGTTACCGGCTCCGGATTGTCCGAATACGAAGTTATCCGGCCGAAAGATTTGCCCGAAGGGTCCGGAGCGCACGGAGTCCATGGTGCCGGGCTCCAGATCAACCAGCACGGCACGCGGTACGTACTTGCCGCCAGTCGCCTCATTGTAATACACGTTGATACGCTCTAGCTGCAGATCAGAGTCTCCCTGGTACGCGCCCGTGGGGTCGATGCCGTGCTCGTCAGAGATTACCTCCCAAAACTAAAAAAGAAAGATATTTTCAGTTACCAAGTGGTATCAAGTTGTGGATTATAGATTACATTGGTACATGTTGTCCCGTCTGTTTGTTGAATGATTTTGTAACGTCCACTATACACTTACTTTAGCGCCGATTTGATTTCCGCATTGTCCAGCCTGGATATGGACGATTTCCCTCATCTTGATACTTTTACTAGAAATTTTGTACCTAAAATTAAGTTTGGTAAAATTTTACCTTCCTAAAATAACCATATAAAAATATTAAAGTAAAAAAAAAATGTAACAATCAAAATACGTTCATTCTACACGAAATTTTAACAAATAATGAGATGACAATGTTCTTTTTTCGGCCGCAGAGAAAAAGCAATTCGAATTTCAATTAATATTTTAAGCAATTAGTACCGGCCAGTAACACGCAAAGTGCCTTAATATCTGATCTTTTTCAATGACATAAAAAAAACTTTTATACATACACTAGCAGTTGACTGCAACTTCATCCGCGCGAAATTAAAAAAAAATCTCGTAGGAAACATAGCTTATGTAACCCAGGTATAGTGTATGTATCTTGCCAACAAGAAAAGAATTTTTCAAATAGTTTCGGAGCTTATACAGTGCAAATAAACAGTCAAATCATTATGTTTTATAATGTTAGTAGAGACTGCACTCACAGCCGTAACCCAGTGGAGTACTTATAAATTATATATTCTCCGCTATCCTGGCACACTTTTGTCCCTTTTCCAACATCCATACATCGTTATAAACGGTCGTCGGTGACGCGTACCCCACCTATATTTCGAATATCGCTAATTTGATCGATAAACGTAGGGACAACTTTTCAAGAAATCCTCGGAAAACACTGTGCTTTTTGGAAATGCATACTTTTTCCAACAAAAAGGTCGACTATAAAAAAATAAATGTAAAAATTCTAGAACAATTCTATTCTTGAAATTCGAAACTTCAATGAAACGAAAATGATTCGGACAGCACATTCGTCTGAAATCCGGCGTAAGATGCGTACGGTGTGAAGTTGTGCTTAATTTTTTTATATTTTTTTTTATTAGTCTTAAGTTAATGTTAAGCATCAACAAGATAAATATATTTTGACCAATTTTTTCAAGAAATTGACAAGTATCTGATTCTAACAGCGAGTAAATTATCAAGATGAGGGAAATCATCAATCTTCAAATTGGAGCTTGCGGGAACCAGATCGGAGGAAAGGTATGTTCTGACCAATTCCGAATTTTGTAATCAATGCAGGCAAATTGTATAGAACTACGATTTAAAATTAATATTTAGACAGTTGACTTCGACTTACATTGGTTACAATTAAGAATAAGTGGTAGTAGTCTTTTTATTAAAGTTGATCTGTTTTTCGGCAGTTCTGGGAGGTTATCTCTGACGAGCACGGTATCGACCCGTGCGGCGTTTACCACGGAGACTCTGATCTGCAGCTGGAGCGTATCAACGTGTACTACAATGAAGCCTCTGGCGGCAAATACGTGCCGCGCACTGTACTCATCGACCTGAAACCTGCCACCATGGACACGGTGCGCTCCGGGCCCTTCGGCTGCCTGTACCGCCCCGATAACTTCGTGTACGGCCAGAACGGCGCCGCAAACAACTGGGCGCGCGGCTACTACACCGAGGGGGTGGAGATTCTTGAGTCTGCCTTGGACGTCATCCGGCGCGAGGCGGAGAGCTGCGACTGCCTGCAGGGTTTCCAGATGCAGCAGTCGCTGGGTGGCGGTACGGGCTCCGGTCTCGGCACGCTACTCATCAACCGCATCCGCGAAGAGTACCCTGACCGGATCGTGCTCACTTTCTCAGTGTTCCCCAGCGCCAGGGTGTCAGACTGTGTCGTGGAGCCCTACAACACAACGCTGGCGGTCAACCAACTGGTCGAGAATACCGACCACACGTTCTGTTTGGACAACGAGGCGCTCTACGATATCTGCTTCAGAACTTTGAAACTGACCACGCCGACGTACGGCGATCTAAATCATTTGATCTGTGCGACGATGTCCGGCATTACGACGTGCCTACGTTTTCCCGGACAGTTAAACGCGGATCTACGTAAACTGGCCGTGAATATGGTCCCCTTCCCGCGCCTCCATTTCTACACGCCCGGGTTCGCACCACTTACTTCCCGCGGCGCCCAGCAGTACAGGGCCCTAACCGTCCCTGAACTGACGCTGCAGATGTTCGACGCGAAGAACATGATGGTGGCGTGCGACCCTCGGCACGGGAGGTATCTAACCGTGGCGACTATTTTCAGAGGTAGAATGTCTATGAAAGAAGTAGACGAGCAGTTGGTTAATATTCAGAACAAAAATAGCACGTATTTCGTCGAATGGATTCCGAATAATGTGAAGATAGCGGTGTGCGATATTCCGCCCCGAGGGTTGAAGATGGCGTCGACATTCATAGGGAACACGACTGCGATTCAGAGCATATTCAAGAGGATAGGCGAGCAGTTCGTGGCGATGTTCAGGAGGAAAGCGTTCCTGCACTGGTATACGGGTGAAGGTATGGACGAGATGGAGTTCACGGAGGCGGAGAGCAACATGAACGATCTGATCTCTGAGTATCAGCAGTACCAGGACGCTACGGCCGACGACGAGGGGGAGTTCGACGAGGAGGCGGCGGACGAAGGAATGGAGGAAGAGTGACTAGTTTGGTGTTTGCATTTGTGTACGTCCATTGTTTGTGTAATAAATATAATTGCCTATAACTTGTTTTTTGATTCATTCATTCGTTATTCATTTCATTATTCCAAGTTACCTACATATGGAGAACTAAATTTGAGCCCCAAATAAGCCACCACCGCCGCTTTCTTTGATAGGTTCCGAGCACCTCAAGGAAATATGAACTGACTACGACATAAATTGAAAAATTTAATGAACTGAAATTCATGAAATGTAAAATATTTGTAAATTTTGAATGTTATGTAACTTCACTGAAAAGCGATGTAAGATTAATGCAGCGCCATCTGTTATAAAGATAAGTTAGAAGCGCAAACTGCAGAAGATTTCCAGCAACGCACACGTCAATAGTTCGCGCACATTGAACTAGATGTCGTGGCACCACTTCAGGCTTGTTTTGTTTTCAGTGGCTGTATTGTCAGAGTGGTCATGGCGCTCGCTCGAAATGTCAGTGAGGTAGCGACTCGTTATAAAATAAAGAAGTATTAGTTAGTTCTGTATGATGTAGCCGTGTTTGATGTGTGCCGAGTGCGGAGTGCGTAGCGAGCGAGCGGCCGCGGTGCGATGGCGGCCCAGGGCAATGCGGCCGGCGGCGGCGGTGGGCGGGCGCGCGCGGGCCCTGAGGACACCAGCACTGACAGCGACAACGACACGGAGAGGAAGGCGCTGCTTCGCCGCATATCGACCAGCAAGTGCGTCGGCAGATTGGTGAGTACGCGACCTATAGCTGTTGTTGGCCACTCATTTATCCTTGTCAAAATCCCCTCGAAATGGGTGTGACGCGTCCGTAGTGCGGGGTGGCGGGGAGCGCGCCATGTGCCTGTCGCCCGGCCGTCCTCAGTAAATGAACATTTTTTAAGGAAATTTTTATTTACTGACGGCGATTATGTACCGAAGTAACGAGGTGTGGAATCTGACCTATTTAATTGTAAATAAAAGCTTAGGGAGAAAGCAATCCGAGCGTGCGGTGTCCACAATTTGCGCGGGATTAGTCGGTGGTGATTGACCTACAGATGCGTGTTATTTGTTTTGATTTTGATGTAAACAATTACACGCAAATAAACTATCTTACTATCATTTTTCGGTATAAATAATACCATATTTATTTAACAAGTGTCGCTTTGTGTGTTTAAGTCATTCCAATCAGAATGCTAATATAATTTCGCGCTAAGAACTTGTGCCAACTTTGTGAGAAATACAATTAGGAATCGGTTCGACTGTGGACGTGTTTACACAGAGTTTGATAGGATTCGAGCAGATTTGTCAGATTGAATAATAGATTATGTTTACATGCGTACGTGAGAACACCTTATCAAGAGTAAGTTATTTGTACGTTTTATTTAAAAAATAATAAATTATGTAAAGACTTCACAATAAAACTCGAATGCAGTAATGGAAAATATTTTCATTGCATTATGTATTCATAAAAATTCTGCTAAAACAACTTAAACTGTCTTTTAAACTACTTGCCTGATCGTTAAAGTTAATATAAAAACTAGGATTTTATTAACAAAAATGCAATATTTACGTCGCATAAATGGAGAATTTAAATTCAATTTGGAGCTTTTGGTAATTAAGTCCGAGTTGGATTGGCTCTTGCCTTTTTGGGTATGGGCAAAGCGCAGTCCAATTATTTTACGTTGGAATGTAAATTGACATAGGCAGAAAGAATTATGAGATTTTGTTTCTGTAAAGAACTGAACTATGTCATTCAAGGAGTTTAATTTTAAAAGCCATGTATATGACACGGTAACCCATTCGGTATGTTCCAAATGGCGGTAGATACTGATCGCAATACTTTGAGTGGCATTTATAAAGTCGCTGGCTTATTGCCAGTTTCATTTTGAAGTAAAATCTAAATATTTGGCCTTTGACCTTTGCTGTCCCCCTTGTCCCGTCCCGCGCCCCCGCGCTATCCCCCTACTTCTTATTGTGCTTCAGAGAATGCATTGTTGAAAGAATGGTCGAGGGACGACCGTCTTTTGATTTGATATTAAACATCCTAACAAGCATACCTACAGAATACTTTCTTAATTAGAACATGTAACAATGAAACTTTCTTATTATTTTATGAAAGAACACGTACACCATTGAAATAAGATAAATCGCTTCAAGGCACCAATATTCTGTATAAAATCTCATTAATTTCCCAAATTCTAAATTCATTTGAAAACAAAAGCACCTGTCGGTTAAATGAAAGTATTGGCCTGAATAAAATGATAAATAATTCAAAGGAATAAATTCTTTCTATGTCTGTTACGTTAGTATAATGTGAATTATTTAACGTTTTTATATGTAACGAGTTTCGATGATCGAGTATGGAATTGCTTGTAATAACGCGATCCATCTTCGTCTTCAGGGCGATGTGAACGTATTTACCGTTTATCGTAAATATTTCTTATATAAACAGCATTGAACCTTACGTATGTTGTAAAATTTATCACGAAATATATAAGAATATTTTCATCTAAGATACTGAGGCAAAGGCTTCTTTGACATCGACGTCGAATATGGTCAGGTGAGGTCAACCTGTCGGCCGCAACGCTTAGTTCAGTCAATAATATCAAAGAAAAAATATCTAAAATGTAACGTAGCAGAAGATGCAAATATAAATTGCTACATATTTACTAAAAATAATTTTTAGTTAAAATTTTTCTTTTTAATAAAAAAAAATATATTACATAATTGTCCTTTAAAGTATGAACTTTTTAGTATTTTGAGAAGTTTGTTTTTAGTAGATCGCACGGTTTCTTCAATGAATAGTTGATCTCTGATGTAATCAGGTTGGTAACCCCTGGCAGAGACGGTCATCGCAAAAGTATTGGAAGTAGAAAAAATCTATATTGAAAAGTAACGGAACTTCAGAAGTCGGGTGACATATATATTTTTTAATGAAAACCGTAAGCAAGTAGGTCGATATTTATAGAATCCTTAACCGAATACAAAAATACATGGTCGCATTTTTAACAGAAAAAACTGTGAATAAATAAATTAATAGCCTAAGATGAGTAGACATAAGAAAAGGAAGTATTAACAAAAGGTAAAATTCGAGAAATTTTAAGTAAAAATCAAGGTTTACGTGAAAAACTAACATATAAAGGTTTAAAAAACTAGATGTAGAGGCTTTTGCTTGTCAACAAACTAGGCTTCTCTTCTACACGACCTAACAAATCAAGCGCTGAGTACTATATTCATGCATTCAATTCTGACATTCCCACATTTTTTATCTCGAAAAACTCTTTTAAAATTTTACTGAATTCTATGAACTCGCAGCTAATATATTTCTTTTCTATCTTGTGAACGCTCAATATTATTTTCAGCCATCGTTACTCCGGATCTCCCGTGGTTCTTAAGATGCCTATCTAGAGCACTGGTTTAATAGATGCAATAATTCAACGTGAGGAAACATTTTTGACATTATCAGATATCAAATCGATCAAAGAGCATGCGACATATATTGTTATCATATCGATTGCCCAAGTTTTTTCTTTCTACGCGAGATATAAAATGAGTCATTGTATATACATAAAGTATATAACACTTTACTAAATGTAAATACACAACAAAACTTGATATTTATTTATCTTTGTTATTGTATATTATTTTAAAATAGCTCAAATTTTGAATTTTATAACGAATATTTACGGTACGTTTATAAGCAATTTTAGCACCTGCATAAAACATTGGAATAAAATCGATACAGTATTTGGCGCGGTGATTGAGAAACGCCGGAGTTCCAATTACTGCCAAAGAGGATTTTAACCATAATCCTCTTGAGTGTTCGATACAAAGCATAGAAGCAATTCAGTTACCGGCTATCTTCTTGTTTAATCATTAAGCTACGACAAATGTGACACATCGTTTTATGTTTTGACGATGCTTTCATACGATTGACAAAATATGCGCTCCCAAAAACGATTACAATTTTATGTTTCATTTCAATCCAAATTTGAAGTATTTTCACAATAAACAAAGTACACAATTTATATTTCAATGATAACAATGATGAAATTATCATCACTTTAAGAAATATTTACTTACGATATATACGTTATTTAGAAATGCTGTTCATTCTAGTTTAGTGATATAAAGTTGTCACTCAATAAATGCGGTTCAATCGGGATTATCGTCTCTACGTGTTTGGCCTATTGCCACTTCTTAAATCCGATCTTTAAAGCTATTTTTATAACTCTCGTCCTTGTGTCGAATCGAATATATCGAATTGGAGAGATGTGAACATTGTAAAAAAATCTTTGAAAATTTTCGTCGAAAATACTGTCCTAATTTTTATATTTTATGTATAAATTGAACATTTAAGTAGTTTGAATAATAATAAGCAACATTCAAATGATCAGCATTATTGTCTAAAATAGTATAAACCTATCTACATTCCCGCCAATTTCATGGCCGCCATATTGTGGCGTGTGGCCGCGCAGGATGTCCGCTGGCTGTCACAGTTGACAGCACGCATTTTCGCCCCAGTTTTGCGCCGAGCTTCTATTGTTTGGTCGCTGACAGGCGAGTGATACGGGTCCAATGGCCCTTGGAAGCGATCGCTTTGATCGACAGAATCGCTTCAATGGAACACGCGTCCATTTACGATTGTACCCTTCCGAAACGTCAAGATATCGTTATTTGCGTGTCAAATACTTTTGTTTTATCAAAAAGAAAAATAAATATTATTGTATAAATTGGTCTGTAAATTCACGAGTTTGCCAGGTAAAGCAAACTCTCTTATTTCACAAAACAGCTGAATTCTCTACGGTACTGTACAATAGTTCTGACTAGAATTTAATGGCACTTTGGGGTGCGATGTAAAGCGTATAACTTGGAATTTAAAATTTTATTTTTTCACAAAACATTTATATTTTTAAACGTTTTACTTCAATCTTCCCGTAATTGTTTCGTTTGTAAGTGTATTCGTTGAAGTGGTCATTTATAGCATGGAGTAATTGTTTTACTGTGAACTTACTTAAAGGTACTATGTTTATAAAGGCACTAGCTGTCGCCCGCGACTACGTCCGTGCGGAAATTAAATGAAACATAATAAGTGGCCTATGTGTTATTCCAGGTTTTATATGTATGCCAAATTTCATCGAGATCTGTTCAGCCGTTCTAGAGATACCTTCAAACAAACATTCATCCATCTAAAAACATTCTCATCTATCTATATATCTATATCTTCTTTTTATATATAAAAGAAAGTCGTGTTAGTTACACTATTTATAACTCAAGAACGGCTTTACCGATGGCTGAAAATTGGTGAGGAGGTAGCTTAGAGCCAGGAGACGGATATAGGATACTATTTATCCTTTTTTTTTCGAATTTATGCCTTGAAGAGCTGCTTTTTATTTAACTTACGAAAATTATAAATGCGAATGTTTAGATGTATGTGATGTGGATGGATGGATGGGTGGGCTACACTAATTAAGTTTTTTTTTATATATCCACGCGGACGGAGTCGCAGGCGACAGCTAGTTTATAATATTAGTATGATCATTTAGTTTAAAACATTCGAGTAGAAACATTTATAAACGTAACACCTTTTACTCTTTGTGATCTTAAATTCATGTTGAGACAGCTGTCAACGAAGTTTTCTTACTCTCGATAACAGAAAATGTTCAAGTTGGAAAGTTTTACAGAGTCGAAGAGTCTTATTACAAAATACAATTTATTTTCTTTGAGACACTCGTAAATATAATGATAAATTTTGTTACAAATGGACGAACTTATATAGCTTAGTGCTCGGGTATATACTAAGATTTTTTTTTGGAGTACAAATCGTTAGTAACTTTAATGTTTGTACATTTGTCTTTATATTTAAGGATAAGAATCCGTAGGTTCTTAAACTTCACGCTATTATTACCAAGTTGCAGAGGATAGATGTGCAACGTTTGATTTTAAGAGTGGTTAGCTATTAACAAATATTATTTGAATGTATTATTCACTAGGGAAATAATTTTTTCTGTTTTTCAAACTATGTCCTTTGTATCCATTCCCTGTCTCTTACTTATGAGAGTGGTTCATAATTCTAGCTATCTAAATCTATACAGTTGACTCGCGTCGACGTTTTAACTGATATTCAATATCACAATACTTGCAATGAAAGTATAGAATACTAGCTGTCGCCCGCGACTCCGTCCGCGTGTTTGCCTAAAAAATAAAATTAAAATTTAGGGGGATGAAAAATAGATGTTGGCCGATTCTCAGACCTACTCAATACGCTCACAAAATTTCATGAGAATCGGTCAAGCCGTTTCGGAGGAGTATGGGAATGAAAATTGTGACACGAGAATTTTATATATAAGATAAGTTTCGAAAATTTACCTTTCCCTGTGTACGACGGACCTAAGTGAATTGGAGTCGGCAATTTGTCTAATTGTTGTAATTGCCTGACACCTGTGCTCGCACGTGCGACCTACACATGCCTACGACTAGCCCTGCTACCAGTGTTTACGTGTTACTGTAAAATTGTGAACATCGTATGTTAATAACGGGGTAAGCGAGGCGCGGGAGCGGGAGTGGGGAGACGAATCGGAGCCCGCCGCTGCGCTTGCGACGTCAGAGGCAATAATGTAATTGTAAGAAGAAACAACGTGTTATTTTTTGTAAAAGTGCAAATTTAGAAATACAATCAATTTAAGAAGAAATCGCAATTTTATTTACATCTTTAACATCGTATGTTTATAATCTGACTAGCATTTAAACAAGATGTATGGATGTTGTGAACTGAACATTAATCCACTATAAGTATTGTGTAATAAAGAAGGAAAGTATATTAGTTTACGATTCGACGACTTTTGATTATAATTTAAAATTAACATGATTAGATTTTAATTTAGTATATGAAACTTTTCATCGGGTCTCTGGTTTAAAACTCTATAGATTTAAAAGCCAGAGACCCGTTTATTCTTTTAGCATGTATATCAAGCTATATGTTTATGAAAAAGGGATTTAATCAGTGAGTAATGCACCATTCTGTCGACTTGTTTAGTGTGGAACCACCGTGCCGTCATATTATGAATTTCTCGCTTGCCTCGCTGTTAGAAGTGGAACGAGAGTTGTGGAAATATTTTCATCGCATAGTTGGCGACCGCTCCGGGGCCCGCAATTCTTTTTGTTCATAACCAGACATTAATAGCGCACCCTGTATACCCGCTCGTTAAATTAATTTCACTTTTATTTCCTTCGCGTATTTATATTGAGTTGTATTTTATAATGATATCGGGTACTTTAGCATTTCACTTGAAAAATAATATTTGAAAAGTACCTTTTTTAATATTAATGTAAATAATATTTATAAGTGCTTCTTTTTCAATAAAAATAATAAACAATATTTAATAAATAGTAGTTATAGCAAGTAATGTTTAACAGTCATTTATGTTAATATAGCTGTTGCCCGCAACTCCGTCCGCGCGTAATTAAAAAAAACTTTACAAAGACTATGTCTTCTTTCAGACTATGTTCTATAATTATGCCAAATTTCGTAGAGATCCATTCAGCCGTTCCTGAGATGCCTTCAAACAAACATCTATCCACGTAAATATTCGCCTTTATAATTTAAGTAAGACTAACGTATTTAAATATTAATTTAACAAACACAACTACCACCGAATGAAGAAGGGACAGTTCTGAGGCGTGAATCTGAAGGTGACTTAAATATAGTTTACCTCACGCCCGCGCCCACGCCGGCAGCGCCATCTACCGCACAATTTGTCTGCGATCTTTTACTTTAATATTGGATTATTTATCTACCTTGTTTTTCATCGCCTGTCATCAACGCCGAGCATCAGTTTTATCGCCTTTAACGAGTGGACTTTACCGAATGTAAGGATTGGTTCATATTACAACATTTTTCTTTAACGTGGAAATCATAAGTTGGCAAACTAGCAAGCGGCTACCTCAATTCGCTGAAATAGCGAAGCAACTGTTCCCATAGTCATTCGCAAATGCAGTTGCGTTTACCGTTAATCGTAAGAGGAGAGTACGCACAAAAAGAGGATTTCCCCAACCCATGTGTCCCCTTCTCTGACAAATACACGTCCACTTCCCATCTTTTTCTAATAAGAGGCGGTTTAGAAGTGAAAGGGATGTTCGTGCAGTTATTAATGTAACACGGTGGGTTTAAAGTTTTCTGCTAAGTCTGATTACAAAGTCTATTTATTCTTCCTTTAATTAACGATCACAGTGTTAAGTGTTGTTAAGTTAAGTGGAGACTGTATAAAAAATATAATAATTACACGGAAGAATATTTAAACTTGTGAACTTAGTTTTTATATAAACTTACTTGCTGTCGCCCGCGACTACGTCCGCGTGGATATAAAAAAAACTTAGTGTAGCCTATGTGTTCTTTCAGACTATGTTCTATACGTATGCCAAATTTAATCGAGATCCGTTCAGTCGTTCTACATTACATCTATCTAAACATTCGCATGTATAATATTAGTAAGTTAAATAAAAAGCAGATCTTCAAGGTTTAAATTCGGAAAAAATGAATAAATAATAGTATCCTATGTCCGTCTTCTGGCTCTAATCTACCTCCTCACTAATTTTCAGCCATATCGGTAAAGCCGTTCTTGAGTTATAAATGGTGTAACTAACACGACTTTCTTTTATAGATTTATGTAAGAAAACTAACACGTTTCAAAGCGTTTATATACTAATACAAATAAACTATGAAGCATACGAAATTCAATTTTCATTTATGTATTATATATATTCGTGTTGGATCAATACTAATTGTATATAACGCTTTGTCGCGTTGCTCACAAAGCTGATATTCATCGCGCTTAAATTAATTGCATATTAAATTGAAATTGTATCAAATATTAATTGGATTTTATCGTTTATTATATTAATAATTGAATCAAATCATCCATGTCAGTTTTTACATACGACTTCATGTAAAAGAAAAGATGACTAAACAAACATATATATTTTTTTATATCATTAGGTGGCAAACGAGCGAGCGGCCATCTAAAATCGCAATTGAATATGCGTTGCCTACCTTTAATCGACGGAGGAGAGGATGTACAGAAAGAATATATTTCCTTATAAGAAAAAGGGTGGGAAGGGAAAGATGACTAAATTAGGCCTCCGGGATGCACACTCATCAGACCAAACGCGGAATTGCTTCCACTTCAAGCCCGTCTTCAAAATGTATATGCAGTTTTCCTGATCACATCAGAAATAATGGTTACAATATTTTTTAATATCGTAAATAAATGATTGACTTTAAAATAATACATAATATTAAACATATTCTTATCTCAACTTTTCTAAGAGTATGACACATGTGAAATATAAATGTTTAAAATTGCTGACAGTGAAAACCGACCTTAATTAGACACAAATTGTCATCACCTACTAATTGACTAAATGTATTAAACTGTATTCCATGTGATCGTGTTGGGGCAGTGTAGGGCGGGCGGCGCGTAGCGTAGGGCGTGCGGGTGAATGACCGGTCGCGGCTTGTATTATTGCCCGTGTTTACGCGATGGCAGATTGCCAGCGGTGTGAAGAATCGCAGCCGACGACGTTTGAAGATGCCGCCTTAACTCCATTAAGATGACACAACTGCTGTCTGGTGTACTCGGTACTTCACAGATGGATTATTTGTTTTTTTTTTATATTTAAAACTATATGATTTCGCCTTGATTTCTGGAGCCAGTATATAAATGCACAATATGGATTTAGTTTACGATTCTGTGTCACCTCTTGTAATTCAAACAGCTTGACCGATTTTGTTGAAATCGGTTTTTAGTAGAAATTCGATTTATATTCAGTTAAACTAATTATTGCTTGTATGTGTACAACAATAACACAACTCACGCTCGTAACCCAGAGGGGTAGACAGAAACCATGGACCTCAGGTGCGGTCTTGACAAACCTCTCTAACTTCTGCTACATTAAACTTATTCCGGAGTAAGAAAGCCGAATTACATTTATCGAATTGTGTATTTATTTAGAATTCCCTTTGTGTTTTACTCGATACAATTTCATAGAGCCTGTTCGGTCTGAAAGCAAATAATAAGGTATATTGATTGTGTCGCGGCCTCCGGCGAACAATCCGCGTAATTACGCACTACAAAGCATAGCTTGTTGTGTACATATCATGTACATTTAATTACATTTCTTCTTTTATACTTATAAAGTAACATGTTAGTTATTTTTATACAAGTTATATGTGATCTTGTTATTGTAAATATTTATTTTTAGAACATTGGTATGATTTTTTTTCTCAGATATTTTGTAGTATCATGAAGTATTTACACACTAATTAGGTTGAATACATGTTGGTAATATATTATCTGCCTCAGCCCGATTACAGTAATAAGTAATCAGGATCCGTACGACAGCGTGTGTCGGTGGAATATCTTAGTTTTATTGCTAATTAGTCTAATAAAGGAACAGAAATGTTGTAAAGTTGATTCTACATATGATCTAGTGAACAACGACATCTATCGTCAGAATAACAAAACGTAAGAATAGAATTTTATTTGGTGTATCAAACATGAAATGATCGAAAATGAAATTTCTACTTTTTTATTCGACCGTAAAAATCTGTACAGAATGCAGAAAGCGAAAAAACATGAAAATATTTGAAATAACTTCCCTTTAAAAAGTTCAGTGTAGCGCGCTGTAGGCGAAGTATTTTTCCGCAAACTTTACGTAAAGCATTTTTTTTACGTCAGAGACGAGCGTACTCGTGTTTGCTGGTTAACCTCGCCCGAAGATTTTTCCCTCTTCACTTTTATATTTTTTATTTACGTCTATTTGTACTATTTCGATTTATTTTTATAATCAAACTCAAACTGGTGAACGCTAATTAACATTTCAAAGTTAGGCTAATAATAAACAAAACAAAACAATGATACTTAAAATATAAAATTTAATTAAAATTGCTTGCGTATATTTAGTCGCAGAGAACTATAGATACTGTGACCATAAAACAAAGTTATTTAAGGACAATCTTAAATACAACGATAATAATCTTACAATTAATACAGGTCAATTTCATAAATATGTTTTAATGCGTAGTCCTAAGCTATATTTATGTCCACCTTAGTCTTTTCAAATTGAAATAAAGACAGTTTAGCTCAACAAGTACATGACAAAGTCCGCCCTCGTTTGGCTACTAGAACGTAAGTAAACTAATCAGAATGTCGTAAACAGTGTGTCGGCCGCGCTTATTTTATCGCCGATACTTCTTTTTGATTTCAGTTTATTTATCTGCTTGAGCTTTCAACGCGTCTCATTACAGCTTTAGCGCTTTTTCATCTTTAACCAATTGTAAAGGTGTGTACACTATGAAGTTTTTGTTTAATAAAATCAGGCCATCTTCGAAGTACTTATCAATCCTTGGGCTTGAAATATACGACAATAATATTAAAAATCTTAATTTCGTTCACAAACTGACTGTTCTCGAACCTTAGATTTTTAATATGCTGCTTAGTATATCCCTGTAAGATAATGACGTGAAAATTGACAATCAGTAGCCATGGGTTTCTGAGACCAAAGTTTACTTTTAAAAAATATTGTTATCTCTTTTTTTTCAAACATAATGACAGGGATGAGAGATTTTAGTCTCGGAAACCAACTGTTAATCTGTGTTTAATTAACTAGCAAATAATGAAATTAGAAATCATAAGTATATAAGGAAATGAACTGAAATCTTTCATTAAAAAACAAAAGCTATCGTAGCTGTATAGAATATAAAAAAAACTAGCTGTCGCCTGCGACTCCGTCCGCGCGTACAACGGCCTCTGTGTTCTTCCAGACTATGTGTCTAAATCCATGCCAAATTTAATTAAGATCGGTTCAGCCGTTCTGGAGATATGTACCGTCAAATAAACATCCATCCATTTAAACTTTCGCATATATAATATTAGTAAGATAAATAGTACAAATACAATAAAATGGATGTTACTTCGCTAGTCATTTGTTATTCCTTTATTTGAACCTTTCCCCCGTCATCGACCTTAGTGAATAGTTAATGTTTTCTAGTCGAGTGCGCATAAGTTATTATCATTGGTCATGTTTATACGTTTGGCGCAGCGCCGAGCGCATGAAAAATGACTGCCGAGAGACTATTAACGCGTAGGGTTTGATGCTGAATACTTTTACTGCGTTATTAATGAAGTACTCGTATTGACTAGCTAAAATTAATGTGACCACGGTCGAGAGGATTAGGTGTATAAGTCTTCAAGACGTTTGGTATCGAATGATAGTGTATTATGAACTTGTTAAATGTTATGTTATGTTTAGGTTGCGATGCGCTTTTCATTACATTCTACTTTTTTTTTAATTAAAAGTTGCGTGGTCTCTTTTCAATTTGATTATAATCATCCTTCATGTAACAATAAATAATTCCGTACTAATTCAGTGCTTAGGGAGGCTCTTAGTGTAGATTAGATGATTTGTCGATATATTTACGTCTGGTTTTATTTTTGCTTCAATGGAAATTCGACCTTAAAGTTGAATCAATTCGTTATTTATGAAAACAATTTCGCTTGAGGTGTTTGACTTTCTACTCTTTCATTGGGTGTCAGTTAGTTTTCACATAATTTAACTAATTACTAAACAAACTAATTTGAATTAATATTCCTGTTACTTGGAAATTATTTTAAACTGTAATTATAATCTTATTAATCCTCTTTGTTAACCTTTTCGAAGAATTATGTTCAAGTAAAATTAATTACACTTAATGAAATAGACATTTTCTTATTTATCACCGATGATTTCAAATTAGAGTGACTCATACCAACACATTGGTGTCTCCCAGATCTACACACACATACATACGTAGATCATACACACGTGCATACGAATATTTAATAAGTTTTTTAAGCCCCATTCGCACAGGCGCATTTTTATCGCGCTTTAAAAATGGGTTAAAATAGAACGAATGCATTTCTACGTATCTACTCATACGGCAAAATGCTATATGTTTTTATCGCGCACTGTTGCATTTTGAACGCTGGGCGACCGGAACAAGAGTAATTTTAAAGCGTTCGTCGCTTGAGCCGCGCAAAAGCGTCAGTTCGAATGAGGGCTTTACCTACGTCTTTAATTTTTATTATTATAATTTAATTTACCTATCTGTTCTTCCAGGCTATGTTCTATATGTATGAAGGGCCTCCGATGGGCTCGAAACTAGTCGGTGCCGCCACCGGACGAATGTACTACTACTAGAGTGTTTACCCGTTTTTTTATATAAGTTTATATATCCATTCATCTAAACATTCGCATTTATAATATTAGTAAGATAGTAAGATTTTACTTATGCTATTATTTTATTAATAATCTTATCATTATTTTTACCAGATGTAGTGCGAAATTGTAAAAAATCGCTTTACATCTGGTAAAAAAAAACATACTTAATCAGGAGTATATTTCGATGTGGTATTAGTATATTGGCAGACCGCCTGTGAACTAAAAGCCACATTAAGTACTAATGCACCCCGTATCGTATTACTAGGTCGGCCTTTCGTTTTAAATGTTTACTATGAAATTCTAGTCGCTATAAAATGGGTGTAATTTTCATCGCCCTCTAGCGTATAAAGTAAGCAACTGTGGATGAAAAACAATTTAAATTATCGTATTTTTGACTAAAGAAATTTAAGTATGATTTTTTGATATATTATGTTCATTATCCGAAGGCTTATTTATGAAACTAAACTAAATTTTTTTGCTACTAGATGTCGCACGCGACTTCATTCTAGTGGAATTAAAAAAAAAACTTAATTAGTAGCTTATGTGTTCTTCCAGTCTATGATCTACAGTTAAGCCAAATTTCATCGACATCTGTCGAGCTTTTTTTTTTTATATCAAAAGGTGGCAAACGAGCGAGCAGCCACCTGAAATCGCTGAAATAGCGAAGTGACTGCTGCCCATAGACATAAGTAATTGCATATGCGCTGCCTACCTATAATCGATGGAGGAGAGGATGCACAGAAAGAAAATATCTTTCCTTTCCATGCATCCTCCCATCCGTAAAGTCCACTTCCATTTCCCATCCTTTCCTTATAAAGAAAAGGATGGGAAGGGAAAGATGACTAAATTAGGCCTCCGGGACGCACACTCATAAGACGAAACGCGGAATTGCTTCCACTTCACGCCTGTCTTCTATGTGGTCGTGGTATTTCACCGGGCGAGCCGGGCCGATTCGTGCGAAGATGTTAAAGCGGGCTCTACCACTGTCAAAGCTGTTCCTGAAAGAGCTTCTAACAAGCATCGATCCAAACATTCGTATTTATAATATAAGTAAGATCTTAGTACCTACTTGTGTGCTGTTTATTTAAGGTTAGTTTCAAATTTCCATCTTAATTAGTCTGTGGTCGTGAGTTAAAAGCATACTTAACCGAAATGGAAGCGATGGAAGTTGTATTAATTATATGAAAGTGCTTAATGCATTTCGCATTAACTTCCCGCTACGACGATAATTATAAAAAACTGTTCGAAAATTATATCGCTAATGTAAAATTTATATTTAGCAAATATTTAATACTTTATTTTTTATGGCCATCGCTCGCGGCTCTGTCCGCGCAGAATTAAAAAAAAACAAAATATGTTCTTCCAGGTTGTATGAGATCCATGCAGCCATTCTCAAAATGCCTTGAAACATACATCCATCCATTCATTAGCATTTATAATATCAGTAAAATACATGATAGAGGTTTTTCACCATCAAGTTCTTTACCTTACGGAGGGTCGGCACATTTACTACTCTTCCATATATTATTATCAGCCGATATGTTTTGAATTCACTCCTTTCTTTTGCATATCCACTTCCACGAGTTTATCTTAATCACTGGTTTATATAATTCCAGTACAGTGGGACAGTAGCGCCTAAAATGAACGCCGGCATAATGTAAACACTAACTGACGCCAGTGAGCCCATACAGTCTATGTTAGACCAGCGCTACTGTCTTACTGTACTCACATTATAACAGTGGTAGAGCCCGCTTTAACATCTTCGCACGATGACGCCCGGCTCGCCCGGTGAAATACCACCACCATACAGAAGACAGGCGTGAAGTGGAAGTAATTCCGCGTTTCGTCTGATGTGTGTGCGACCCGAATGCCTAATTTAGTCCTTTTTCCTTTCCCACCCTTTTTCTTATAAGGAAAGTATGGGAAGTGGAAGTGGACTTTCCGGATGAGAGGATGCATGGGAAGGGAAAATATTTTCCTTCTGTACATCCTCTCCTCCATCGATTAAAGGTAGGCAACGCATATGCAATTGCGTATGTCTATGGGCAACGGTCACTTCGCTACTTCGGTGATTTCAGGTGGCCGTTCGCTCGTTTGCCCGCACCTTCTGATATAAAAAAAACACAGGTATAAATCTAAATAGTCTAAGAATGTTACGTCGAATTCATTTAAAATGTAATTTCGACTCTTATTTTTTTTTTATAACAATTTATAAGGCTGCTTTGTCAATACATTGATACAATTTTCATAACTTAATGCTCTATGAGTTGATTAATATTCTACTCGATACTAAGGGATGACTTATAAATGTAATAGATTATTTTGTAATATTAATATCAAAGATTGATGGAGCTGTGTATTAATAGTCTTGAGACGACCATTCTTATATCTTTAAATGAGCAATTATTGTATATATATATATAATTGGAATCTCAGAATCGGCTCCAACGATTTTCATAAAATTTAGTATATAGGGGGTTTCGAGGGCGATAGATCGATCTAGCTAGGAATAATTTTATTTTATTTATTAAGAATAAGAAAATGTCATTTTATTCGTGTTTTATCGATAATCAACTTAAACATAAACTTAACTTTTTCTAGCGGTATAATCGAAAAATGTTATTCATATTTCATCATTTTATTAGTAATTCGTACTTAAATATAATTTTCAAAAAACACAATTTAAAAAAAAATACCGAGCAAAGCTCGGTCATCCAGGTTCTAATGTATTATTTTACCTTTCTCTATAATTAGATATCGTGAATTATGTCAGAATTCTGGTAGCTAAGTATCCAAAGAAATAAGTTTAGAAGGTTATATCTAGGACAGAGAGTTTTGGTTAAATCTTGTTTGGTCTTTATTAAAACTTCTTTTACCGTGGGCTTGTAAAACCAAAATCACCGATTGAAACATATTGTTGACTCTATCTTATTAAAGATGAAAGACAGGGTCGACGATATGTTTTATACATAAAAGATATCAGAAACCAACGATTAATAATGATGTAATATAAAGCTGTTATGTTTGTTGTCTGCAGCCGGTGGTGAAGGAAGGCTACCTGATGAAGCAGACGCGCAGTTTTCAACGCTGGCAACGCCGCTACTTCCGGCTGCGTGGCCGCACGCTCTACTACGCTAAGGAAAAGGAGGTAAGTCATTTTTATTAAAGTTATGTGAGTCGCCGAAATTATGCGATAAAATTGACTTATAATACTAGTGAAGATATAATTACTTAATGTTTTCTATATTATAAGGTTTTGAGCTTTAATATGAAAAATGGAACATGAGTCATTCGTTTTATAATATTAATCGATGTCGCTCGCCGATTTATTCTTTGAAAAAAATTATGAGCGTAGTAGCAATTAGGTCTATAGAAAGAAATAGAACTTAAAGAAAATATAAATAAAAAGTAGAAATAAGAATGAGAAAGTGTTGCGGTTGATCCAATGGGTCCGGAGAAAGTTCAATACTTGCCGTTAAAGAAATCAAAAAAAATCCAAAATACCTATCATCCCGAATAATTAATCATTTACTTGATGGATCTCCATGAAGATGATGGAGTGTCGCTGGATTATTTAGTAGACGCCATATTTGTTTTGACATTTATATTGATAAAGTGTTTGATTAATTCGAACGCATAGTCCTTTGTTAAGGTCTGATGATACATTTAGCATCAAGTGTGAATGTCTATACATGTGAACGAATGCTTATTGATCTAATTTGAATCCCTTTGTTTAATCTAGTTTATAAGTAGGTTTTTATACTCTTTGGTTGAAATAACCGCGATAACAGCGCCCCTTTATGTGATCATGAATCAGACAAGGTTTTTGACCTATAACTCGCTTCTCTATGATTATAAAATAGAAAATTATAATAATTGCAGTATTTAAACGGCAACTATAGATTAAAATATAAACTAGCTTCTCTGATGTGTGAATAGGTTATAACTAAATACAAGACGGCGTTAGTATTTTCAGCATTACGTAATAGATGGCGCTTTTGCAGATTGACAAGTAAAGGATTGCAAATTATTTGCACAAAGAAAAAATACTTTTCAATAGTTAATTAAACTAAAAGAAATAGTATAATAAAATATGCAAATTAATAAAAAAAACAATTCTTGGAGAATACTTTTTTTGATACAAATCATTAAAGACTTGTGCTTAGAATTGTAAAAAGTTTTAAAACTTTTTGTTGGAACTTTATTTTTAATTTAAAAGGAAAAATAATTGTTTCTTATATTTTTAATGACCTCTATCGTATTTCTGTTGTAAATTATATCAAAAGAGACTGTAAAAGAACGTTGTGAACAATGAAGCAAAATTCAAACAACATTTTCGTATTCGTTATTTATTTATTACCTCATTCCTGTTTTTCCTCGTGAATCTCTTTTGTTTTATCATATACTGCTTCATTGTTTGAATGCTCTGAGCGTAACATATTGCTGATTGGATGCATTCGAGTGTGAGGTTAAGTGAGCCAAACTGTTTAATTGTTCTTGATCTTCAATT
Source organism: Papilio xuthus (assembly GCF_000836235.2). Lineage (NCBI taxonomy): Eukaryota > Metazoa > Arthropoda > Insecta > Lepidoptera > Papilionidae > Papilio > Papilio xuthus. The sequence continues at coordinate 1,861,689 of NW_013530612.1, read as the reverse complement.
AAATTTAATCAACTAATTGCTTCTGGAAATTGCCAAAGTCCACAACAATTACTGTCGTTGGCTCTCTCGATATGAGCAATACCATTACCACACGGAAGACAAACTTGAACTGCATGTACTCCATTGATACAGTAGTAGTAGGCCTTTAGATTAATTTTCTTCAATTATTCAAGCTTTAAATAATTATAACGTACTAGGATTACGCGTCAGACATGCAATCTTTTCTCATAAGAAATGATACTTTATGATATTTATAATAGGCATAATAATGAATGTTTTCTGTTATTAAAGTACATTTGAACTTAATATTACCAAAAAAACACAATCCTCTGCAGCTTCGCTTGGATAGATGTTAAAAAATATACAGCCTTTTCTATTGGCTGATAGAAAAACGTTTTTTTTTTTCATTTTAGTAGTCTTTGAATATATCTCTCTTAGTTTACTTTTAATCTTTGACATGCGAATAATAACCAAGTATATTTTTTTTGTTTTTAAATTAATGTTGAATTGACATAAGAAGATTTTATAGTTAACTGAATACTGGATTCCATGAGATATCATGCTCCAATGTCTTATTGGATGGAGGGGAACGTCGCTTGAGTTTCATTGAGCGGATAATTTGCTATGGACGCCATCATCAAGATTAGGTGCATTGTCTAGTTATGTATTATTTTAAAACAGATATTATTTTATCGATACTTTAGTTTCATTTTATTTTAAATTTCATAATCTATGCTGGTTAGCAATGCTGCACTATCTTATATATAAAATTCTCGTATTACAATTTACGTTCACACACTCCTCCGAAACGGCTTGACAGATTCTCATGAACGGGATAGGCTGAAAACCAGCTCCGCATGGCCATGCCATGCGGTACACGCTGAGCCTGCAGCCCATTGTCGTCATACATATAAATATATATTTATAATTACTGTGTGATTTGATGTATTTGTGTGATGGCAATAAAGAAGTTTTATTTTATTTTTTATTTTAAATTTTGTGAGCTTATGGAGTAGGTCTGAGAATCGGTTACTATCTATTTTTTTTACCGCGCAGACGGAGTCGCGGGCGACAGCTAGTCTAATCTAAATACATAAAAATCAATTGTTGTTCGTTAGTCTCGCTAATACTCGAGAACGCCTGAACGGATTTATTATATCTTGATCTTGTAATGTCAGTGGAGGTCTAGGAAAGATTTAAAAGGTACGAGGTAACGAATTTCGTAACGCGCGGACGGTGTCTCGTGCGAGAGCTATTAAAATAAATTTGATTGTGTAAAGTTTTTAATGAAGCCCGACAAATGTTTTCCTTTTTCCACGGATGATAGCTTTATTAAAATTATCTGAAATATCTGTTTATTAATAATAATAATAATACAAAGCCTATCAAAGTGAAGGAATTTAATAAATGAAACGCTGTAGTGCCTCGCTTCGCAACCCTTCAAAGTTTCGCATTAGACGAAATTAAATGACAAGTCTGCGGTAGTCGGGTAGTGGTTAGAATGGAAATTTTCCCCGCGAGAAAGCCTTTGACGCAGACAATATAGTTACATTTAACTTGAATAAAAAGTTATAACCAGATTGTCACATATATAAAAGACAATTATATGTATCGTAAAATTTATAGCTTAAAAAATTACTTTTATTTTATTAATTTTTTACTTCTCTTTAAATTATTTAAGTTATAATAGTTACTGTAAACAAACAATACAGAGATAAGTTACGTCACCTCGATGAGTTATTTAGTAACTATTATAAAGAAACGTTCATGAAAAAAATTCAAGTAACTAAACTTGTATCTACTCTTGTTCGCTATGTTTAAGTTATACAGTGGTGTATATTTATTTTATAGAAAAAAAATGCCCAACATATTAATAGCAGTATTGTTAAGTTAGCTGTAAGCATCACATTGTCTCATATAATCCTCACACACACAGACACACAAACTCACACACTCATGAAATATGAAGCTCTCTAGGAAGCTCTCCATCAACATCGATAGCTGACTTGCCGGCGATTTGCTAGAGTCGTCAGATTAAATGCGTTTACATTTCGGCTAAGCTAAGGACGTGTCGTTGGAGATGTTCGGGGGATGACAGAGCGGGCGGACCCCCGGGGAGGGAGCAGGGCAGATAACACCTGGCAGACGGCTGGGCGCCACTACCCCGATGCCTGAAAAGCTTAGTCGCGCGCAAACCGCCCGCCCGATAACACGTCAGTTCCGTACTGGGCGCGCTCTGAGCTTTGCGATCCTTTGCCGCTCAAATTATTAATGAAAAACATTCGATTATCATTTACTTTGCTTTAAACAGGCTTATATAGGTCTAATACATTAGTTGCAGTTTGTTTTTGTGATTCATATTTTATGTTCTCATGTTTAAATTATGACCCGGTGTTAT
>NW_013530612.1:1821032-1859008 GCF_000836235.2 Papilio xuthus | reverse complement strand
GCGGCGACGACGGCGCTGCTGCAAGACGTGGCGGCTGCGCTGGCGGCTCCCGCCCGCGCACATCTAATGTTTTCCGCCAACTCCACAGCCTTTGCCAGGGTCAGACCGCTCAGATCCTTAGCGTAGATCTTCTCCTTCTCGATTCCGTGCTGCATGCCCATAATGAAGCGATCCAGGAGAGCTTCCTCGAGGTTGCTGAACCCGCAGTGTGCCGTGAGCCCCCGCAGTCGCGCCGCCCATTGCGTAAACGACTCGGAAGCCTGCTGCACTGCCGCGTAGAAATTGTGACGTTCGCCGAAGCCGACGCGCTTCGGTGTGAAATGGGCGTCCAGCAGTTCAAGGATATCCTGATAAGGCACCTCCTGTAGTTCTTTCGGCAGCGCCAAGTCCGATGCCAATTTATAAGTACCCTCTGAGAATGCACTTAGCAATATCGCGCGTCGTTTTACTCCTGTCGCATCGGTTAAATGATTTATATCATTAGCAATAAACCATTGCGTTATGCGACTCTTGTACGTTTTCCACGTCTGCTCGCAGTGGTTAAAACAAGACAAAACCCCAACAGACATTTTGAATAAAACTATTCACAACGCGGGTACTTCGGTTTCTCGTCGCCACTGATAAGTATGGGGAGTAATCAAAACAACGGTTGCTCAGTGCAGACTGTCTTTAATGACGTCAACTGTCGTACAGGTCGGACGCAGCCGACCGTTCCTATTTACGCCTAGTGCAAGCGCATACATAACAATTTGAAATGTGCTTTCTTATTTTATACACAAACTGTGTTTTTTTATTGCTTATTTAATCTGTGAGAATTGCACAACTGCTCCATCTCGAGAGTCGCCAATCTACAGGAGTCAGTGAGGCATCTTAAGAAGAAAATATTACTCAGCTATTCACTGGTACATTTTGTAGGTTTTCTAAAATATCTAGCCTTTTTAAGTGTGACTAAATATGACTTAAATATACCTAATGATACGCGTTAAAACTTCATTCGTGTATGTATTATTTAAGTACTACTGTAGAACTAATGTTCGTCAACTATTCATTGGAAAAAATGAAAAAGGTCACAAAAAAAATATATTTGTATTTTTATGAATCATAAGTTTAAAACTCAAATCTTAGAGATCTCTCTGAGCGGGATCGTAATTTAAACTTAACCAGATAATTTAGAAAATGTTGTAAATCACATTTAGTGGCCATTTTTATGATAAGTGATTCATTAATATCAACAATCAGAGTTTAAAATGCATAGCAAAGAAGACGACAGAAGTAATTAAAAGGAAGTAAAAAAAGGCGATATATCTATTTAAAAAAAGCGTAAAATTTATAAAAATATCTTGGGTATTTCATACGAATAAAAATATAAATGAATTTGAATTTCGAATTCATTGACCAATTGAACATTCCGCAATGCAGTAGCTATTTAACGAAGCATATTTCATATTTTAATTTAATAAATTAATATATATTTCAAAACGAAAAATCGATTAAACACGAGTACATCAAATTTAGCATTATGAACTCTCTCCAGTTCGTTGATTGTGAAGTTTGTTTAAACAGAGTTTGCAGTGTTTATAATTAATAGTCTTGGAATTTACCAAATCACAAAGGAGTATTGTTGGGATTTAATTAGCAGAATTATAGCAACTTTTGATATTAAAATTGGATCTAGAGTACTCCTTTACTTTAACGTCGTTTGAAATTAGCTTTAACTCTTCTAAATGTTATCTAAAATTACTGTTTAAATAAATGGATAAAGAGAATAACTAAAAACAGTCAAAACCTACAGTTTGCTTTGACGAATATGAGCGCTTAAAGTTTTTTTTTCAATTCAACTTCCTGCCTCGCACAGCAGCGTTGTGGAATGGTCTGTCCTCGACGGTATTTCCAAACCGCTACGACTTAGGGTCCTTCAAGAAGGGAGCTTATCACCACCTAAAAGACCGGCAACGCATCTGCGGTTCCTCTGGTATTGCTGATGTCCATGGGCGTCGTTGAACACCTCGGTGTTCCCGCTGCTCGTTTGCCCCCTTCTATTATAAAAAAAAAATAACAATACCATATTCAATCGAGTGGATTAGATTAATGGATAAATAAAGATTTTTTACAACATTTATTTATGTCTTTTGTCCCGATGTTTGTCATCAAATCTTGCAAATTAAATACCATCCACGTCCCGGTTACTGATTGAGCTTGAAATTTTGCATACATGTAAATTGCGTGACAATGCAATATTATTATGATGCATGAAGTTTTTGTTTCTTTTGATTATTGGAATTTATTTAATTGATACTGAATAATGTGATATATAAAAACGGCTAAACACTCACGTATATTCGTCCGGTGGCGGCACCGACTAGTTTCTAACCCATCGGGGGCACTTCATCAGGATGTTATTGGTATTGGACGCGGCCCGTCGCTCACTGAGAGTGAGCGACTGACTGAGAGCGACGGGCCGCGTCCAATACCAGTACCACTGATCCTGATGAAGGGCTCCCGATGGGCTCGAAACTAGTCGGACGAATATACGTGAGTGTTTAGCCGTGTTTATATATCAGTTTAGTATAATGTCTCACGAAAGTTTGAATAATTTAACTGAATAATGTGAATGTTATAGAAAAATATATCAGCATTTTTGTCAGTTTATTTCCTTTTTTTTCATAGCGAAGTTTTCCAAGCTATGGCTATGTATATATAAAGAAATTCATATGGTAATAAAAACAATAAGAAAAGTTTTTGTACTGTGCGTATAAAAAATGTAAAGCCATATGTCGCAAGAATGAAATTTCCATTTCATAAAAATCCAGAGGCCCCGAAATATGAATTTAGATTTTCTAATCTTATCTTACTAATATTATGAATGCGAATGTTTGGATGGATGGATGTTTGTTTGAAGATATCCCCGAAACAACTGCATGGATATCGCCGCAATATGACATTGATGTAGAACATAGACTGGAAGAACACATAGGATACTAAATTAGTTTTTTTTTAATTTTGCGCGGACGGAATCGCGGGCGACAGCTAGTGTTTTATAATTATAACACATACAGAGTTATCTTATAATAAATATACTAAATTTAATTCATTGTATTGTTAAAAATACAAGAAAGCTATAGCGACCCTTTCCTACGTAACGATTTAAATTGAACCTTATATTGCTTTTATATCGGCCGCTATTAAGTGAGAAAAGCGAACATAATAGAACCTTTTTGTGCCACTTACGGGAAATCGTTGGAACCTGTTAAGTGGGACGTCAAATACGTTAATCGAAAATGGGTCCCAATTAAAACTGTGGAGTGTAATTACAGTTAAATCTGTAATAAAATATACCTTTACTTATTAATATTATAGATGAGAAAGTTTAAATGGCTGAATGGATGGATGGGTGGATGGATTTTTGTTTGAAATTTAAAAAACATAGTCTGGAAGAACGCATGTGCAACCAATTAAGTTTTTTTAATCTCGCGGACAGTCACGGGCGACAGCTAGTATAGGATAAATAATAGTTTAATATAAATATAATTTTTTTAAGAAAACAAAGGAAGTCTCGGGTAAATTATATAAATATTTCCATTTCGTTTTACTTCGCCCATAAAATGTTAAATGAAAAAGAAATATATCGCAAGAGTGAGTCGATGTTATTATTCAAAATATATCAAATATCCAAGCCATTGTGACACATTTTCCGATAAAATATCTGATTGAAAAACAACATTTCGTCAACCATAGTATAGGCATGCAATACGATACATTGAAATTTGCGTTTGTATTCCATTTACGAAGCAAACAAATAATCTAAAAAACAAAAACTATCTACTAATATTATAAATGCGAATGTTTGGATGGATGGATGTTTGTTTGAAGATATCCCTAAAACGGCTGCTTGAATCTTGTTGAAATTTTTCATAGGTAGAACTTAATCTGGAAAAACATAGGCCACTCATAATGTATTTATTAATTTCGCGCGGACGGAGTCGTGGGTAACTACTAGAATAATATCTAAGAGGTATTATAAACGTCTAGGTTTTAAAATTTTTCTTTTATAAATAAAGTATGTATATTTTACAACAGCGTGTTTTAATTTAATTAATTTGAAAGTTATAGTGCAAACAAACGTTACCTGAAATAACGCTAAAACGTTGAATTTAATAAATTTAAATTGCTTTAAAGTGAGTTGATAAATGATATTAATTAACTAATATTAAATACACTAGATTGTTCAGAGTTAGTTTATATAATAATATATATAAGAAAGCATTTACATTGTATTTTAACTTATTATTGATTTATTTGTTTATTAAAAAGGTACACCAATTGCATATTCAACAAACACGAGCATATACATAGCACATGGAACGGTCTAGACATCTTCAATCCTAAATATGCGGTCTTCAGAAAGGCTGTCTCATAAATACTGCAGTGACAATCTCTAGTTGTTCTCATTCCTTCATTTTCATGATTTTTATTAGTCCCTACAATTGTAACAGTTTAAATTTAAGTATACATAATTTTTTTTAAGTGAATAATCTGCTCTTTTCATACTTTTTACATTTGTGTAATCGTGTTGTGTATATTTACATTGGCTTATAACCTAGATTCTTAATCTTACTTCATTTATTTGTGAATATGTAAATGTTAAGCTGTATTTTGTACCAATTAAATTAAATAAAAAAAAAATTAACACATAGACAATAAAAACAGAGGAACATACAGATGACAAGCGTACACAACATTCACTGGACAAAGTTAAGATATGAGGATTGTCTATGATTTATTAAATCATTAGTGATTGTTTCCCGATAAGTGTGGATTAAAATTAATATTGAAAAAAGCAACTCCAAAACTTTAATAGGCCATACCACCACATAAAATAATTAATCAGAGCGGCCGTATTATATAAAGTTCTTTTGCTATTTTAATTTTATAAACGTAATAATTACGAATTACCTAAATATTTATTCGTTACTTAAATAGTAGAATTAATACAAACTCTTTGTTCTTTTGATTAGCACTAGCTTATTTTTATTTAATTAATTGTCGATGTAAACGTATTCTTAGCCTACACAGTTGGTCCCCGGGGCTACAGACGTAAGCTAACCTTTATGAAAGTCGTAATTAAGTGAGTTAATTCAATATTTAATAATTCAAACTATAAATGTATACAAAAAATTAAAAGCACATTTCAGTTTTGTAAATGATAAATATTTTGCTAAGCAATAATTAACTGCACATATACTGCAGCCTTTTACATGTACAAAAGCATATTGGCGTCTCACTCTCTTTCTTTCATAAAACAAAGTTAACGATATGTTCTCATGTGTGTGTTTCGGTGGTGGAAATTCTGTGGTAATAGTTTTATTTTGCACACACGATACGTGTATTATCTTTTATACAATGTATATTTTGCAAATTTGATGACTCATCAACCGCATTTTGTTTCGCAACTCATGCACATAATAAATTGGAAAATGCCCTCCTTCCGCCCTACATCGAAAGGGTTAATTTGTAATTTAACAACCCACCTAACTGCTTTCCACGAAGAAGAAAAACTTAATTAGTAGCCATATATTCTGCCAGACTATGTTCTTCATCTTTACCAAATTTCATCTAGATCCATGCAGCTGTACTAGAGATATCTTCAAGCATGCTTATAATATTAGTAAGATGTATTTATCGAAAAATTGAAGACATCGTCGCTCTAGCAAAGTCCCATGTTTCATTTAAAATTCAAATGTCTGTAACAGAAATTGCGTGCATTGAAAATTGGTGCTATCTAAAACTACTTTAGAAGAGACGCCTAGCCTCTTAGCAGTTTGCCTTTGATTTTGAAGTGAGCAGAAAATTCAATCGTCTGAGTATCTTACTTTGAAATCTACCCTAAGGCTTTCTTTGACTTCTCACAAAACTTCGTAAGTGCATCGCTTATGTTCCTACGAATAATTCAAAAGTAAAAAAAACATGTACAGAAAAGTATAAATTAGTTATTTAACTTTTGATTTACCTTGGAGAATTATATAATAGAATAAAACTATATAACTGCTTTTTTTTTTTCAAATAAATTGTTACTTTTTTTACATAATTTTTGTCTTCACATAAAACACAATATATTTCATTCGCTCGTGAAGAAAATTGCCAATTTATAGAGCGCTTATACGGCGCATCGCTGAAATGCCCGAACATTTTCCGGAAGTCTAAAGAAAAGATCTGCCCCATATTTGCGATGTAACATCCGGTAGGCTTGGGTCAGTTGATGGATTTCAGAAACGGATAGGCTTCGTAATTGAAATATTAATATGTATATACATAATCATATAAGTAAACTAGCGTCAATACCCTAGTGGTTAAGGGTACGGATTTCCGATCACGAGGTCGGGGGTTCGAATCCTGCCATTCGACTATCGTCGTAAACCATACCCTAGCACAAGCCTAGAGCTTAGTTGGAATGATAAAAGAAATATTCGTAAAGTTACAAAAAAATATGCTAGTATTTAATAATAAAAAAATCTATAGCTAAATGGTTTCGCTAGGTACAATAGTTCCTTATTATCCTTACCGCCCCGTGTCCAAAACAAGACAATGAATCTGACTGACTATTTCGCATGGGAAAACCGTATGGAATGATCATCTCCTGTCATCGGTTCATCTGCCATCACCCTAATGATCACAGGAGTTCAGTCAGGATGATTATATTTGAAATTGACATACATTCATTCCATATACTCGTATGTACATAAAAACATACATACCCAAATAAGTTACGTTTCTATCAGTCAGGTAAAAACATTTACTTTCGCGGAAACAATAAATATTACGACGAACTCATAAAGGTAATAAAATTTAATTATATATCTTTGTTATCAACAGTTTATGGTAATTACACATTTAATGTGGCGATCATTTCGCGTTCATAATCGTAAAGTTATCAATACAGCGCTTCAGCGATAGCGTCCGCAGCGCTCGTAAACGCCCCTACGGTCGGCTTAAAGCGCTTCATTGCTGAATATTACAATGTAACACGTACCTTTATGTTATGAAAAAGTCTTTTTCAGCTTCGATGAGTTTGCGACCTTTGATCTTTAAGGTTCGATTTTGTATTTTTTATAAGATGAAAACAAGAATAAGGACCACTCAGTGATTGCTTACTGCTCAGTTATTATTTACAACTTCTTTGACAATTTTGAAGGATTTCTCGATGTATGTATCTATTTCATTTATTTTTAAAGTCGATAGATATTGCGTATTTTAAAATGTGTTTTGGACTTAAATAAATGAATTAAATGAATGAAAATATGTCTTTAAATTGCAATTGATTAATGTATTATTATATAAATTATATAATTAATAAAGTATATGAACAAAAATGTTCATTATTCGTCTTCATTCGGTAATCGAACCTCCAACTATTGTGCTACTGAAAATTTGTCAAGTCGTTAAGTTCAATGGAACCGTCGTAAGCTGATTGTAAGCTTCTTAAATTCAAATGCGAGACAGCCGACTGCGTTTGGTAGAACTTAATCCGAAAGCTGCTTAGTTCACTGCTAAAAGCTCGACGATGTAAGACGAAGACGTTCGTATTGTCTCAATTCTAACTTAACTTATTCCATTAATTCTTTCCTTTTAAATTTTAATTCTTAAAATATCGTTACAGCTTTTTATTTACAAGGCACTGAATAGTTGTTACAATATCGTATATTTAGAATGCATTAGCACATTAAGAATGTACATTTTTTTTAACTTTGTATCGTACATCTGTGGCAATGAACAACATTCTGAATTCGGTGAATTCGTAACGAATGCTCATGGCATCGAGTGGTTAACTTGTTCCCTAAATACAGAGCTTTTAAGCCAATATACGTCTACTGTACACACACAGCATACGCTGTAGGCCTGAATTAAAATTGTTTCGTGTACTCACAAGCTTTGAAAGCTTGCTGAAGCCGAACTTTGCTGATATATTGAAATACTTCTAACACGCTCCGGAGCTTTGGGGTGTTGAAGGAACGAAGCTTTGGTGGACTTTGATGAAACCGAAAGTTGGTATTGTTTAAGACTATTGGAATACAAAGGTTTATAATTATTTGATTAAGGGAAAATTGTGTAGTAATTAGTAGATGTTATAAATGTTAATCAAACGATCACAGCCAAATAAAGATTTATTACTGTTAAAGTTTATTCTAGTAAATATTAATCCGCATTTTAAGATATAAAAACATGTTCAAAAAGAGAACGAATAAATCGTAAAAACTAGTACCAAATTAATAGCAATAATTTAATTTTAAATTAGAGAGACACATAGGAAATTTTATAACGAAAATAATTTATAGAAGTAGGAAATTGTTGTAAAATGTTTGTGACTCCGCAGTTACGCAGTGTTTTATTGTGGCGTGGCTTTAGTTAGCATAATGGTAATATTAGAGAGAATTTATAACATCTAGAACTTGGCACAATTGACTCAAAAGCATCGTTAGATTTTTTTACAACAATGCTATAAATCTAAAACAACTAAAAATTTAGTGTATCGAGGTATTGTATTTTTTATTGCGCTAAAAATATTAAAAATCTTTTGATTTATACAAAAAAATACGTTGTAAATCACTTAGCATTGTTTCATTTGGCAACATTGTAAAAACTTCACGATTCGCTTTTGAAACAAATATATTAAAACTAGTCAGAATTTTAATTTACAATTTTTGAACCATTTAAGAGACAATATTGAGAATATGATTTTTACAAGCACGAAAACTTTTAATTTATTAATTCAAAGCTTATCAACAACAGAACTGCAACAGATAAACAAAGATTAGCTTAAATATTACAAAGGACTTGTCGTGAACAGATGACACGTTTAACCCTTGGTTTGGGTCCAAGTTCGTTTGATGTTCATTCGGCTCCGACCTGCAGCGCTACGCAGACAAACGCCCTAATGAATATTTCAAAGCTAATGAAATTCTCTGTTTCGGACATTTAACTTTATATTAGCTTATTACCTTGGTAATTTTAGGTTTTATTATTTAATGAGTTACAATGTTACCTTAATTAAAATATACGTGTGTTGGAACTGATCCAGTCATGGTTGCGAGAGTAACCTGGATGAGAGCGGCTGAGGACCGATCTTGGCGATTTTTGTGGTAAGCCTACGTTCAACAGTAGGCGACATGTGACTAACATGATAATGTAGAAACTATAACATTTATTAATTTTAAAATAAATATAAATTATGATTATCAAACTATTTTTAAGTAATATAAATAAATATTTGACAGTATAAGAATTGACAAGTTGTAAAAATTTCTTTTTCCTAAGTGCTTTATTCTTATATTATTTTACATTGTTACAAACAATATTTTTAACTACTTTTATAACAATAGCGTACATTTTATCATAAGTTTGCTTTGGAAATAATCTATGACATTATCAGCAATAACTCCGTCTACGAAACTTCGTAGCAAGTCAAAGTTACATATGTCAAATGTCATGCGTTCTATATTCAAAGTCGAAGAAGTTACATAATAAGCTGCGGAGGCATAAGTTTGGGGCCACTTCACGAGTCCGCTCGACCCGATCTGCTCACTTGTTGATCTGAGTGTAGTATATAAATGCTAATGAACATCAAGCTAGTATTAAACGGATGCGGTACTTTTCTATTTTTAGTAAAAACGAGGTTTTGTTCGGATATAAAGTGGCACCAGTGGTAATAGATTCATTGAAATACTTTAATGTTGTTTTTTTTTTAAATCATCGTCAACATAATTTAAAAAAAGAGGAATGTTTAGATGGATGCATGTTTATAAGAAGGTATCTCCAGAACGGCTCAACGGATCGCGATGAAATTTGGCATAGATGTAGAACACAGTTTGGAAGGAATACATAGGCTTTTTAATTTTTTTTTCTTAATTCCGGATGTTTTAATTCGACTTAAAAACTAATGTTGTTGCTTCATTGAAAATTAATATTCATTGTAGTGATGTATATTACATGATAGGAAAACCATTATGATTTTCCATGTTGTTGTAAATTTCACAACATTTACCGCGGAGCGTTTGAATTTATAGCCCGTAGAGAGTTATGGCCGACATATTGCGAGATTGAGATTATGTCAATAAAATTGTGCAAAATTTATCCGGTGATGAATTATTGTTTATTTTTCAATAATTCAAACTTTACTAAATCAATGCCAAGTTTTTAATTTGAAACTGAATTTATGTTGGAACTTTCGATGACTTAAACTTGGCAAGACACGAGTTAGTTCAATGCGTTCCAAGTTTGTTTTTTTTTTAATATTAGCAGATTTTTTTTGTAAATGTACTAATATTTCTTTTATCATTCTATTTAAGCTCTAGGCTTGTGCTAGTATATGGTTTACGACAATAGTCGAAGTGCGGGATTCGAACCCCCGACCTCGTGATCGGAAATCTGTACCCTTAACCATTAGGCTATTGACGTTTATAGTAATAGGTAATTACAATAGAATTATTGGTATATACAATCTGAAATAACTTGATGAAAATCAAATATTACTTACCAATAACTGTGTTCAAAAACTAATCACCTGCAACTAATTGCGTAAGACAATGGGAAAGCCTACTCCATACATCCGACCTTTATTTCCGAGTTTCTCGTTATAAGTGCTGGAAACTGAGGTGTAGTGTAAATAATTGTTGTAATTAAGGTCGACTTGCGCGTGCCTTCGTTAGCGTTTTTAGCTTACACGTGCCCTTAGCTTTCTCAAGGGTTGGAATATTTGCAGTACAATTATTGCGAGGTGTTCCGTTTACATTGCCATCTTAGTTTTGTAATTCGATGCAATGTTTTATAGAAATGTTTTAATGGTACTAAATTTTTATTAATGTTTATTTTATTTAAAAAATTTAGTGGTAAGTTTTGACTTAGATTCAAATATTTTATTTAATTTTATAAACTGGTTTAAATTTAATTCAATATTGTGTATATAATAGAATTGAAATTGTTCGGAACAGTTGGCTAAGTAAAGGCTTTTCATTATTTATCTTCATATTCCGGAGGATAATTTAATAAGTTTCATGTTTAAGGTCCCTTCGAATTTACATCAAGCATCAAGTGTCAAGTTTGAAGAGGCTCAAAGTTTTATCTTAGTGTCCATTCTAAGTTAGGTAGTAAATATTGAGTTTAAAGTTGTGGAAATTAAACTAAAATTAGATATCCCTTTATCATTTATTAGTATAACCATCTTTAATATTATATGGTACTCCTATTGGTAATGAGTGGAGTGCTTGCTACATTTATTTGTTGCGGCAAAGCTCACTCGTTACATATTATAAGCTCTTTTTGTATGCAAGAAAGTGCAGTTATAAATTGAATTCATTTTGTTAAATGCAGTTTTTTTATATCATAAGGTGACAAACGAGCGAGCGGCCACCTGAAATCGCTGCAATAGCGAAGTGACCAATTAATTTAGTTCAATTGAAATAAATATTTCATATTTGATATCATGGATTACTTATAAAAGTGGTCGTTTGTAATTATGTTAAGGACTTTTAAATGTATTAAGATTCTTCATAACGCGTACTCGTTGAATGGAGACGGAGATAATAAAATCGATTATGAATAAATTTTTAAAGTAAAAAAAAAAATCTATATTTTTATAAAATGTAAAGGCAATAGCTTTTTTCTTACAAGTATTTATTTATTAAAGGAATAAATACAAAATTTTTGCTGTTCTTAAAAAATAAAGTAGGTATAATAGAGATCTTGTGTTTATTTTATAAATTATCTCACCGAATAATATCTGGGTTGTGACGTATTACGTTGCACATTTCAACATAATTTTAATAAAATATTATTCCAACTTTGGACTTCTAGAGAACATATTCAAAACGCTGAAGAAAAAAACTTTTTTTTTTATAAAATCACAAGTAGAAAGTAGATGTTATCTACTCAATTTACTTATATACAAAATAAAACATACATTTACAGTTATGTAAATAGGTTCGGTACTTACCTTGCGACGGTGGTCTTGGCATGGCGCCAAATTGAGGTCAGAAAAGGTCAGGTGTTCCAGTCACGACGTCTTATAGCTATAGTAATATACTGATATACTACTTTAAGACCGTATCTAATAACAGAGGTCGTTAACTTGCTATACATGAATCTATTTTCGAGAATAACGAATAATGTGCCAATTCCACTTAACAGATAAAGAGAGGCTTGATTTTTTAAATAATTCACTTAGTTTTTGCTTATCTTCTAATAAATCCAATGAGAAATTTGTTAAGTAAGTATCGATAAGTACCAGGCAACCATGCCATGATGAGTAACTAAATTGGAAGACTGGCAAGACGCAAAATTTCCTCGTATTTTATGGATTCCTGGTACCTAAGTGACTTTAACTATAACAATTGTTGTTCTCTTCTTTAGACTAAATTAATTAAAAATGATTTTCTGTAAACTAAAACATAAGGACCTAATCTACTTAACTAAAACATGATTGAGGTAGGCAAGCTCTGGATGTGCGCCAAATGACATTCCCGCATATGTTTCATCAAATACGAAGATTATTTGAAATTAGGTAACACTTGTTCTAAATTTACTATCAAAATCACTAGTCTTATCTGTCTCGTAAAATAATTGTAGTACATAGTTGATTTACAAGCGAAAAATTATTTTTATATTTTTGTATAAAACATTACTAGTGTTGTGTCTGTTCACACCATTTTACGGTAGCTTCACCAAGCAATAAATCAGTCTCTGTCTCCTCTAACTTTTCAAGTGACGTCACTGGCATTTTCTCATAAGACGTATCTTCGAGTTCCAGTGAAGCCGGTCAATTCTCGGCGACCGCCCAATCGGGTTGGCATTCCGGACACATGTTATTTACTTGCAAATAGGTCACACACTTTCTACATTGATCTCAAAAAATCACCAGAAAGTTCAATTTAAATACGTTAACGTGCAATCGTATGTAAGGTTTTTTTTTTTAAAAAAAAAAAAGGTTGCATTAAATGAAATATATAAATTTATACTTTTTAATAAGAAAAGGTTAATTAATAATAATAATTTAGTCCTCTTTCCCTTCCCACCTTTTTTCTTGTAAGAAAAGGATGGGAATTGGAAGTGGATTTTCCGGAAGAGAGGTTGCATGGGAAGGGAAAATATTTTCATTCAGTGCATCCTCTCCTCCGTCGATTAAAGGTAGGCAACGCATATGCAATTGCTTATGTCTATGGGCAACGGTCGCTTCACTATTTCAGCGATTTCAGGTGGCTGCTCGCTCGTTTGCCACCATATGATATAAAAAAAAGCTGTCACTTGGCGATTAAGCAAAGTGAATGCTCATATATCCCTTATGCATTATCTCCTTCGTCAAGCCCTTTTATTGTCATAAAAATAGTGGTAAAATAGAAATAATTATTCTTTATGGTAACAGCTAAAATAAACAATTGATTTAATTATATTCAGATTGCACGTTAACTGTGGGTGGCGCAGATCGCGGTCTGCATGAGTCGGTTCCGACGGATCGTAAAAATACGTTTACGACTAATTATCCAAGAATGACTTTTCTCTATCCGGACACGATGAGGCAACTATTGCGCTGGTTTTCACTGCTGAAAGTCATGTACAAAAACTCCTAGTGTTTAGTTAGTGACCATGGAACCTAACAGAAGAATCCCTCAAGAACGCAAGTGTAAACAACTAACTACGCCCCCAGGAATCTGCAAAATTCATACTAACGTTACAAACTTTAATTACAGCGACGCAAAATTAAACCTTTTTATTTCGATGTTGCTCTGATTTTTATTGTTAAGTTTTCCAAATACGAGTATTGCAAGAAGTTTGTAATGCGTGTTAGTCCTGCGTGTTCATAAACATTATGAGGCTGAGAATAATCTGACTTTGGTAGTACGATAATTTAGTCAGAAAAATAAATTCTAATTCATAATTCATATTAAGTACTTTTGTTGATTAAGTATTGAATATTAAAATAACGATGGAAATACAAATATTTTTCATGAATAGCTTTTGATAGTAACTAAAATGAGATGTTAATTTTCTGTGAATAGAAACACAAAGCACAGCTCGTTAAAATAACAAACATCGCTTAAAATAGATATCATGCAAAGGTTATCGGCCGGAGACGAGATCGCAACGTGCGCGAATGTGCCAGACATGCCGCGCCGTGTACACTCACGTGCAAATTTAAGTACATGGTAAATTAATGTGAATTAATACTTATTTATGACAAACATTGCCATAGTATAATGGATATTGACCAAACTTATTTTTATCAAAAAACAAGCGAGGCACAGGTTTGTTCTTAACTAAATACTTTGATAGTGTCTCATTTTTTGAATCGTGACAAATATCCAATAATAATATTTAAAATACAATAATAGTATTGTAAACTAGGACGCAACTCCGTTAAAAAAAAATTAAACGTGGCCTATGTGTTTTTCCTATGTTCTACATCTATGCCGAATTTTAACGAGATCCGTTTAGCGGTTCTAAAAATGCCTTCTAAGAAACATTCATCCATCCATCTATACATCCAAATATTCGCATTTATAATATTAAGAAGATTAAGATTGTTAGTAAGAATTTTACGTTGATTTGTAGAAACCAGTTTATTTTCTTTTTTTTTTTTTCATGTATATTACTTCAATCAAGATTTAATGAAAGATAAAGCTTTACAGACGTCCTCTTTGTGCTCACGTCTTTGCTTTAAAAGTACGTGAAACTGCACTTTAAGAGAGAGCATTGAAAAGCCGATGCCTGCAGTGGACAGCACTTGCTTTGATTGGAAATCTACGAATGGCTGGTCGTTATGTTTCGAGCAATAGAAAAGAAAAGAAAAATACATTTTTGATATTAACTCGTAGTGAAATGCTTTTGTTATATTTTAACACTAGCTGTCGCCCGCGACTTCGTCCGCGAAATAAAAACAATTTTATTAATAGCCTGTGTATACTACCAGGCTGTTCTATATGTATGCCAAATTTCAACGAGATCGATACAGCCGTTCTGGAAATAACTCCTAACAAACATACGTCCATCCATCCACATATCCATATATCCAAACATTCCCATTTATAATAGCAGTAAGACTGTCATAAACAATATCTGGCTAATAGTTATCTTGCTGTAGAAGTTAGAAATAGGTTTAAAGTTTACAAAACCAATTAGAACCAAAACTAAAAAACTTCGGAAACTAGGTAATCGAATGATACCGCATATTTCAATTGGACACGCTTTTAAACATATAAGTAGGCACAATATTACCTGATATTTTCAAAATATTGAATTAGTTCATAACCAGACTCCATTTTCTCAACATTTATTATATTTTCTGCAAAAATAACACTAGATTTTCAATACTGTTTCATTTGCCAACTATTTGTATATATATTAAACTTTCATCGCTGTCAAATTTAAATTTCAGACGCATTAGACGCGAATCAACAGATTGTCCGCAGCGCAAGAGATGACATCGTAAACAGCTTGCGCTCGTAAAATCCATTTTATAAGCTATCACCGCGGCCGTGTGTCGATACAGACATGACGCCCATGTGGAGGATGACGCTATAGTGCGACAAACTTATATGGCCCGGTAAAACCCTATTTTATCGCGCCTGTAGTTGTCGCGGTGAATTTCATGAGAACAAAATTACACATAGAAAAAGCTACAGTATAAGGATCTTGTACCACTTTTTGGTCAGTAATAGGACGGGCCCAGTGTTGGCACGGCACTTTTACACAATTTAGTTTCACTTCTACCCACCGGGTCAAATAAGGTCGTCGTTCTATAAACTATTATACATCTTAATCACTATTTTGATGGCGCTGAGATCGAATTAGACGACAGCTGGTCGATATCTCTTCACAAGCAAATAGACCAGTTTTATGGCTCTCCTAATGAAATAAGAATAACAAACAAACAGTCAAACTTTATAGGACGGTAGTCAATTTTATGACGTCTATGTTTTGACGCAGAAGAATAATAAAATAAGAACTTTGATTAATTTCCTGACATACAGGAGAGTAATCAATTTACGAAAGGATAATAAAAAGTTATCTATTTAATCAATCATATTACAAATAAAATCAGATATAGTACCGTAGGTCAGGTCTCGTAGTTGACCTACGCAGCCTTCTTAAACGTAATTTCTTCGCAAATTCTTAGAACACGATAATCGTATTACTTGGGGCGTCATAAACACAGATTGTTTCGCATTACGCGCTCGAGCACTTGTAAATTTAAATAAACAAGGCGATAAATAAATCCAACGGTCGTAACAAACCCTCCGCCTGCCGTCGCCCTGGGCGTTACGTGCCCGCTGACTTTCACCAATTGTACCAAACTTTTTGGGACTGCGACCCAATTTCGTTCCGTTGCGGAAACGAGACGGATGCGCTTGTGTACCGAGTGCGATAGAGATGACTGTTTGACAGTTTGTAAATTATGTTATAGCCAAAAGTTGATATTGTTTGCTCGAGTTGTAATGAATACTTTGATGTTAATGAATATGATTTTATGGCTATTCTTATGATAACATTTGGTTGTGTTTTGTTTTGCTTGTTTATTATATAGCTAATAAAATATATCCAGTCTTAAACAAAAATGGCAGTAAAAACTCTTTTTTGTTCCTTATGTAATAATGTAATATGTTCTCTTACGTAATATACACGTTGTTTTACTAAAATTATTTAATCTAACAACCCCGTGACGTCTGATTTCGTTCCTCGTACCGCCGCCCAAACAAAACATTTAAACATTCACTGAAATACTTCATCGAGACGAGTGGAGGGGAGCTTTGCTTATTGCTATTGCCGGCTGTTTGAAATGGACTCGGCGATATAGCGACTGTCAAATGTACATTCAAATTGAAACCAAACCTATCTTAAACAAATAGTTTTTAAATATGTGACATTTAATAAGTCTAGCTTTAATATATTCCATGCTACTGATCAACAATGTCATAACTAATGAATATTTTAACAGACAAGTGTATAAAATGAGAGAATTAAAAAAAAAGTGTACTTCGTTACAAGTCGATATGAATGAAAGGGAAATAAAACTGAAAGCTCTTCATCTTTTACAATTTATTTTTTACTTTACTATCTTATATATAAAATTCTCGTGTCACAATTTTCGTTCTCATACTCCTCCGAAACGGCTTGACCGATTCTCATGAAATTTTGTGAGCATATTTAGTAGGTCTGAGAATCGGCCAACATCTATTTTTCATCGCCCTAAATGTTAAGGGTCCACCCCTAAATTTTTTTTTTATTATTTTGACAAACACACGGACGGTGTCGCGGGCGACAGCTAGTAACTATATCTTTTACAATTTTATCTTTCACTCTACTATCACCATATCTTTTACAATTTATCTTGCCAGCTATGCAAACGTAAGCCGGAGAAATGAAGTCATTACGGTCTGCTTTTATCTTGAGCGCCACTAACTATTAAGTTGCACAAAAACTTATTAAAGTAAACCTTAAGTTTAAACTTACTCTTAAGCTTTTAAGCTTTATAAGATAAGAATTTATGAAAAAATATTCCTTGGAAAAAATCTCATTTGATATCTTCAAAGGAATCTAGTAAAAACATTTATCGTCGGTATTGTAATTCATAAAATTATTTCGTTTAAAGCAATAAAAAAAGCCTAAATTGGATCACAACCCGCTACGCTAAGTGGCACGACCTAGATTTGTGGGTCGATACAGTTATTTACCTGGTTAAAGTAACAAAATGCTGGCGCCGGCGAAGAAAGCTGTGGACCGGACGCGCGACAATAGCGCTTAATGATTTAAAGCTCTCTGAAGCTTTTATTTTGTATAAAATCATAAATAGAACTTGAAAACAAAAGAGTAATAAATATATTAAATAATTCTGGCCAACGTAAATAGTTGGCTATTATGGTTTAGAGATCACGTGATAGCCAATAAATGGATATGAAATTATGGCCATGCTAAATTAAGGCGATGAAAATCTAAGATAATCTTACCAATATTATAAATGTGAAAGCTTAGGATGGATGGATGGATGGAAGTTTGTTTGAAAGTATCTCCAGAACGGTTGAACGGTTCTTGATGAAATTCCACATGGATTTAGATCATAGTCAGGAAGAAAACGTAGGCTACTAATTTTGTTTTTATAATTACGCGTGGAGGAAGTCGCGGACGACAGCTAGTTTTAAGTATGAAAATATAAATGCTGTATTGTAATAATTTTATTTCATTAACTAAACTATAAAATATATTGATTCGAGACAATAAAGTCGAACAGTTATCTGAAACTATCCAATAAAGCTTAATGATCGCTTCATTAGCACTTCACCGTAAGTGGGTCATTGACACTTTATTCCTGGAATGTGATTTTATTTTATTTCGTCGTAAATAAACTTTATCGTTTTCGTAGTGAGAAGAGCTCGGATCATCATCATCATCAGCTCACTATACGTCCCCACTGAGGGGCCCGGAGCCTACTCTAAGTTACGGGTGATTAGGCCATAGTCAACCACGCTGGCCAAGTGCGGGTTGGTTGACTTCACACATATCTTTGAATTTCTTGTCAGATACGTGCAAGTTGCATCACGATGTTTTCCTTCACCGTAAGAACGTCGGATAAATGTACATATGTAAATCGAAAATCGAAAAAACACATTCATTGGTACATGGCGGGATTCGAACCCAGGACCTGCACATTACAAGTCAAGTGCTTAAACCCCAGAGCCACTGACGCTCCAGCTCGGATATACATCCTAAACTTAATGTCTTACTAATTATGAAGGATAATAAGATTTGCCTTTCTAACGTATTGTGTTTTTGTAGGTAACTTAGTGGTTTGTTACGTTGACATAATTGTGGCCTGATGATAAAAGATTTCGCCTTTTTTATCTCCCATTCAGAATAATACTAAACAGCAAAGAAAAATGGGAGATAAAAAATAATAGGAATATTATTGCTATAATTGTTACTAACTTCAATTTCATACTTATTTTTAAAAAAAAACTTTTTATCAACAGACAGTGTTGATTAAGGCTGTCCATTCATTATTTTTAATTGATCAATTTCCACACCCGGTCAATATCGACTTTATCAGGGCTAAGCGTAATTTTTTTTCTTCTCTATTCTTTATTTATCTATTACGCTATTTCGTAGCCGGCCATTTAATTACTTTGCCGAGAAGCACTCCATGGAGTTTTATGGTGACGTTTATGCTTTTATTAAAATCTATGGTGGCTATTGTAATTTTTTACTTCTTTTGGCATAATGCCAATGTTACGTAGCCTATTGTACTACGAACCGAAATCATATTTGAAATTATTTTTTAAACGTTGGTATATTTCGAGCGTGCATTCATTGTGAGTTAACAAGTTAAAGTTTTAAGAATTAGATTTTTTCAAATTTGCTATTTTTTTTATAAAATGTTATAAACTCCTTGCTCAATGCTCTATTACTCCATTTCCTTATTCAATTTTAATATACTATTACTAAAAAGGTTTCTATCAGTTACTTAAATAGGTATAAACGTTCTTCTCTGCTGTACTTGTTTACCCGACTTCATTTTCGGGTTCCCATTTCAGATCACGTCGTCTGTCCGTGTCGCCGGAAGTTCAGTTCCCTCGTCACGAATCAAAACATCTAAATTATTTACAGTTCTATAGAAAAAAAGGTTGAAAACGTTTAAAGAGGGTTTTCGATTCCTTACACTTTTAAATAAGATTTTTTTTTCACTTATACTTTTTCTATTTGTAAAGAAATAAGATTTGAAAGAGATAGATTTAATTTTAAACTGTTTTTTATTTATACACATAATGAGTGTTACGATTTTGCTACGAAATTCGTAGCAAGCTTCGTAGCGCCCTGGCAAGAAAACGTTCGCAATTACAGCTATCAAAATGATTTAGTACCAGTATGACCTTTTTTGTGTTCCAGATAAAATGAGGCCATTAATCATAAAATGTACATTCAGACAACTTTTTCAGCTTGCGAGCGTTTAAAACGCAAGACAATATGTTAATTATATTCTTTTACTAAGAAAGTATTTGAAATTGACGAAACTAAATGTAGATATTGCTAAGAATTACAGATATAAATCTGCTATATGTGAGAGGTGTGGTAACATCGATTAAATTGTGTTCAATTATCTCCCGGAAATATTGCTAGAAAAAAATTGTTTCAAGACAGTGTGTTGTATCGCAATTCAATTTTATCTCATCCATTATATCTTTATATCGTGCGCTGTCAGATTCTAAAAACAACATTTTTACAAGGTTTAGTAAATAACAAACAAATCATTGTGTATAATATAGTGTTGTGTTTGTTCCTATTGCATCAACATATCTATAAAATATGTCGCAAACAAGGATGTTTTCCGAGCTCAATGGACCAGCTGTCGTTGTCTAATACGATCGCAGCGCTATCAAAATGGAGTGATTAATGTGGGTAACAGTTTAGCTTCGTTCCCCACACTATCGACGTGTCTATCGATACATGGCCGCGATGATAGCTTATAGACACTATTTTACGATCTTGAGCTGTTTAGATCGTCATCTTAATATGAGTCGTGATTAATTTATTAGTTCGTTTAATTCAAGGATAGTTTTTAGAACCCCAACTTATCACAAGTTGGATTTTTTCACAGCATTGTTCTTGATATAGAGGCTCTACGTCAACGAATATTGTATGCGTATAAATTTTAGCTGTAACTTTTACTCTGAACTAAACAAAATATGTGGGTTTTACATTTTTTATACGCTATTTGTTATAATCATGTTAGTCTATTTTCAGACGTCAAGTAGTTGTGTTTTGGAAGAAATAAACCTTATTTATTGCTTCTGTTTTTTAGTTTTTACTATGTAAATAAGCTTACGTGAATATTTATTAACTCGCCCACGTGATACTTTATTAAGAAATCGTAACATAACTTTATTTTCTAATATTAATGTAAAATGTTTGTGACATAATAAGCTTCTAGTTTTTTCACACTTTAAGTGTTAAAAAGTTTGTTGTGGCTAATTTAAAAACATGTTTTTTTTTGTACTTTATAGTTCCCATGTGTAAGTATTTTTTGGATAAGATTCGTAATGTTTGATGAAACATTTTTGTTCAAGGGGTAATTTATTCAGATTGAATTATTATGTAGCATTTATGAAGATATCTTTAGCGTTACATCAAAATTTCCTTGATAAAGCAAACATAACTTGAAAAGGAATGCGACGTCTCTCACAGTTCGAGCAAATATTATACGACTCTTGCTTTCACCCTACGAGGCCCGCTACGAAATAATTTCCCTCAGGAAATTTCGGCATAGCTCCTTTCACAATAAAGATGCCACAGGGTTTCGATGTAAGAGCGAAACGCAATTTACATTTATAATTTTGTTGTACATACTTATGTACTAGTATATGTTTGGACATTATTTGCTTATTCATGACTTGCTCCACAAACTTTTAATAGAAATTATTTAATTTCAAACAAGATATGTTTATTACAATCTAAATGTAAATTAAGTGCGCTATATATACTTACCACAAGAGAATCAACATCAATATTGTAAAGAACACAAAATAAGGACGACGGGAATTGAATTTTGTGAAGATTTATGAAACACGTCTACACCAAGATATGGACATGTCGCATTTATGTGTTTACCGCTGACAAAATTTTTACCAAATCCATCTCGTGATATCCAAATCCGTATTTTAATGTTTAAGCAAAATGTTTAAAAGACCCGCTAACTCTTTTAACTTGTAATACTTATAGGCTCGCTCGAGCACGCCTCTCCAAGGCTATCCTACCATTGCCAAGGCTACTACTCCGTGTGACCTTTGCGACGCGGCCTGAATACCGCCTTACTACACACTCGTTTATTTGAACTGAGGCTTTTATATACTGATCTTGCTGTCACATGATATTTTTTAAAGGAACTTGCTAGTAACCAAATATATAACTTAATGCCTTTCGCCCTTCGTGGTCAAACATGTGTCGGTCTTGCGATAGATGGCGCTTTACTTAGTTATAAATTGTTTTTGTTTAACACACACACAGCCACACAAGTACGCAACTGACGACTTCTGCAGCTCAATTGTAAACACAGCTACGATTTTTTTAATAAAACAGTCTTTCCGTTTGTATCTTTGTTCCCATAATTATTAAGCGTTTGCTTATTTCGACAAACTAGAGACCAAAATCTCTGTTTAAAATATATTTTTGTATCTGTTCTGTCAAAGATATTATTAACAGATATCGCGATATGTTATATACATATTTTGGTCTCAGGAACCTACGGTAAATTTAAATTTGATAAATATGAAATAATAAAGTACTTTTTTTTATGAAATATAATGAAATCTTTTGAACAAACGCTTGTGAATGTTCGTGACAGTTCTTTTCGCCGACCATAATTTTCTGAGAAATGAAATTATTTAAGATAAAAGACAATCGTAATTAAATTTCGAACATTTTTGTCGCATAGTTTTAAAAATATTTATTTGGACTTTTTAGAAGAAATGCTTTTTTTATTTTTGTATGGCCAGTTTTATGTTTTTAAATAAAGAAAATATACAATCAAAACTATCGGATTACGACAGAATATTACTGATTCCATTGATCACTGAAAACTCTGATTTTGAAAAATCGATGTTTTTATTCGATTTTTTGTAACATTATTAGCGTTAGAAGAGAAAAGTTGTTACAATACGTCATCGATATTAAAAAAATAAGCAAATGTGTTCTAATTTCAAAAAAATATTTTTATGCCCGCCGTTACAACGTTGTTGACAATGATTTTGATTTGATTTCGATGAAGCGTCAAATGTGACTTTAAATTGGCCCAACTATATCGGATAATCTTTATGATTTTACTGTTTTTGGTAGATAAATATATGTATAGCGTTCAGTGGGAATGTTGGTCCCAACACGAATACGGTATAATCGACGCAATACGCAATATTTATTTCTGCGCATTATTTTTTCTATAGTTATAGATGCCGGTTGTTGGCTAGGATGTAGCGTTGTCGTGATGTAACTGTAGCGTGAATGTGACCCAGAAACTGGCGGTGGCTGGGAATTAGTTGGCATTGTTATTAGCGACCTCTTCCGTCGAGACGTCGCCCGTATCACCATTGTGCTCTGCCTTCTCCGGCTTTTATATTTTCATTTTTTAAAGTCGGAGAAAGCGCATTCTAAATGAACTGGAACGTCGCTATTGTGGTTTTTTTATTTATAGAATTGTTACATAAATAAAAATACATTGTCTCAGGAAAATTACATAGTTTTTAGTAAAAAAAAAATTAAAATGTTTTTGCCTAGATGTCGCTCTAAGATAAAATTGGTGATAATGGCCAGTGAGATAAATATTTTTTTAAATATGAAAAAAATGATACTGTATTTTTTTGAAAAACTGTTTTTTTTTCGTTCCATTTTGAAACATCGTCTGTAAGTCAGTGCTCAACATTGTAACGATGTTCGATGGTCGTCTATATCTATATAATTAGTAAAATAAGAGTGTCTGTATGTAATGTAAAAAATACTAATTTTTAAAAAGTATATCTGCTTGTCCGCAAGTTAACGTTTGTTCCGTGTAATCTCCGAAGTTAATGGACCAAATTCGTCGGGCCTTTACTGGAAGATGGCTGTTGTGTGCTGGAGTAACTTAAACTATTACTTTCCTTTATACTACACTAACGAAAATTGAAAGAAATTAAGCAATTATGCAGTTAAAATTCAAATAAATAATTTATGCCCGCCGTTTTTAGGTTGAATTTTCATGGTTGAATGTCAAATATGATCTATAAAATTAGCTATAAAATAGAATTCATAATACAAACCTAGTATTCAGAGTAAACAATGACAAGAGATATTATTAAAATGCTTTATTATCACAGAGTTCTGATATTAAATACGACACAACAAAAGAAGAAAGGACGGCGTTTTTTATAAAATTGCCCGCAAAGTAAAACCGAAATTAATTAATATATTTCCCCTGTGAGTTGCGAATGTACAAGGAATTAATTATGAAATGTTCAATTTTTTAAAGAGATATTTTGAAATATTAAACCTGCATTCATGTAATAAAAAATATACGCTTTTCAATCAACCAATGGTTGTCTATTAAAGACAATTTTTTTTTAACTATTAAAAAATAAATTAAAAAAAACAGCCTAAAAATACCTATAATTTTTCTACTATTATTTCTATATTTATCTTAGTTACAATTTTATATTTACGAAAAAAAAAACATTTTCAAGTACATTTTCCAGTATTCAAAAGGGTTCAACCTTTACTGAGCTTTTGAAAATATAATGAGCATCGCAAAGGTCAGAGAAGGGTTGTAAAAAATTGTATAAAAGCCCAAAATTAGCTTAGTTCTTGCATTTTGCATGATTTTAGTTCTTATATACAAAGTACTAACACATATATGTACATTTAATCACAAGTTTGAAATCATGTTCGCAATTTGAACAGTTTTAAGACGCCCGAGGGAGTTTGCGCCATCGTGATAGTCCTTCACTTGTTTTAACCGGTCATTTGTAATTCACACTTACTAATCCCAAGAAGTAAGAAGTGCTCTCTTTTAAATTAGTATTTTTTAAATTGTTCATAAAAATCTTGTACTAACTACGTATATAAAATGTCTACAGATCCTTGTTTATATTTAAGTCTTATGCACTATAATCCGAGGCCCCGAATAAGATGTACGACATGTTGTCTAGTTCCGCGAAACCTCGACATCTGCTCGCCGGCGGGATACGTTTATTGCTGTGGTCAACCAGCTGTGAAAATAGAGCGTAAGGGCGCGTTTCCACGGTATACGATTCTGTACAAAACGCAGACAGCGTAACGTGTCCGTCAGTTAGGCCCGTCGGGATTAACTTCGAGTTAATCGCTATTTACAATGAGTGTGCGTACCGTGGTCTTACAATCTTAGAGTAACGTACTGTGGACACGTGCCTTTACACATCAAGACAACATAAAGTTCACCACATCAGCGTTAAACAACGCACTATTTTATACTTTTTTATGTTGTTAAGCAGGAACGTTACATCTGGAGTCATTTTCAAATAATTCGTCAATTAATCGTTGTACAGTTTGCTCCTGGAATAGTTCTTTACAGACATGTCTTGGTGCTATAAAACCAAGCAAATAAAACATGACCAATGTATTTACGACACACGAAATGTCTTAGAATTCAAGTAGAGTACATATTCATTCATAATTAACAATCAGACGTAACAATATTTACATTTACATAAACAACATCTTGTACTCTTGTGTTTTGTTCACGATTGTACAAATATGTATGTATGAATTTTAATTAGTTACCGAAATGGTTCACATGCATTAAACAAAGTTTATTTTGCATATGCGAAGTGCTGACGTCTTGTACACGTTCTAACGACCACAAATAAGCTATGAAGCTGAAGGCAACAACAGCAAACAAATACGGTACACAATGTTTACTCATTAATTTTAGCTAAGACGTTTATATGTTGTATAATGTAAATGTTTACATAACTATTGCACAGTTGGCATTGAATGTTAGTTGGCCACTTTGTTTTATTGTTAAATAGCTAATAGTTACTCTATTTTATTAATAACAAATTTCTGCCAGTCTGCGCCCGCGGTTAAGGACGACGTATGACGTTTGCTTCAAGAGTAGAGTGTATGGGCATTTAGTAAGCTAGCGCGTAGCAGCATTCAACCACGACTTAACATCAGGTGGGACGTAATCAAGCGTTAGTTTATTCAATATAAAAAAGCGACGGGCACAAGTTCTGTACCCTGTATGTATATTTACTTGCTTATGTAGGCAATGAATTAACTTTATCATATAAATAATCTCTTTGAAGTCTTGTTTATAAAAATTCAATAATCTTTCTCCGGTATGTTCATCTCGTACCTGCTCCCATTGTTATACCGTATTGAATAGCAATATCGGGCGAAACTACAAAGATGTAGGTTATCTAGATATGACAACTAGGTCATAAATGAACATTTATTCATGCTTTTATCACAATAGATAACTAAATTTAAAACTAAAGCTAAAAGAAATTATAAAAGGCGTATAGTAACTTAGTGCTTCCATTTATATTATTTTCGTTACAGTTTTAGTAACGAAAATAATTGACAACAAGAGATATTTAACAAAACAAACTTTGTAATATTATTGAAACATGTCTCTTCCAAACGATTCCCTTGATGTACATCTTGTGACGGCGAACATCCCCGGGGCGACCCGGGCGTGCATTATTCATATGGGACTTTACGGCGAGCCACCTCAGTATACTGACGTCACAACTCTATGAAATATATTATTATTTGAAATGTTGAAAGTATATTTAGGTAGCTTGAAAAGGTACTTTTAATGAACTTGTTTTTTTTGTGATAATATTTCATCAGATTTTGTAGGCATCTTGTATTAATGCTTGTCCCTCGCTGATGTAGTTATGCAGTATAGTTTCCTGCATTATTCATTCCTAGCTTTCGCCTACCACTCCGTCGGCGCGGAATAAAAAAAAACTTAATTAGCCTATGTGTTATTCCAGACTATGTTCTATATCTATGTCAAATTTCATCAAGATCCGTTCAGTCAGTCTGGAGATTCCTTCTAACAAACATCTAAACTTTGGCATTTATAATATTACGAAGAAGGAAGTTAGTTTGAATGTTAAGGATTTTTTTGTTATCAAGCGATTCTACGACTACGGAAATATCAAAGAGTTAACTTTTTCATTGTATGTTTGTCATTCATTTGTTTGTCTTTGTGATGAAAATAATAGCAAAGATATTGGTGTGATAACACATGCTAATTTTAATTATTGTTGCAGAGTCAACTGTGGGACGAGTTTGAACTAGAAGACGCGACCTTCGCGGAGTGCAGCATCAACAACGCTAACAATAGCTTTCAAGTAAGCACGCCTTATACTAGCGATACCTGCGACTTCGCATAGACACCACTATAGAGTAATAAATATAGCCTATGTCACTCGGAATAGTATAGCTTCCCAACGGTGAAATAATTTTTCAAATCGCTGCAGTAGTTTGGGAGCCTAATTAATATAAACAAACAAATGTATTTTTAATATTACTAGCTGTTGCCCACGGTTTCGTCTGTAACCGTCTGTTCTTCCAAGCTATGTATGTATGTACCTTGCTACGTACACACAAGGCAAATTTCATGTCTTTGCTGAAGTTCTGTACTTACCTTCTAACATGCATGCATGGATGACCATCCAAACATTCGCATTTACAATATTAGTAAGATTTAATTAAGATTTATTAGATAGTTATAGAAACTACATAATGAATGAATTGAGTGTGCTATCCTAAACAGTATTCTATCCAAAATTATTGATAGATGATATTAAGGGATGATACCGATGATACTTAGGGATGATAGCGTTTCAGATATAATTAACGTGACCTCAATACGTGATGGAGCTCAGTGTCGTAGGCTGGCAAGTAGGTCGCGCAATAAAGATGGCGCTGCGATCACTCACTACCTCCCCCTCTACCTCACTGCCGGCCCTCATCTGTCACACGTCGCTGAAGATTGTTCAGCTTTAAGAGGTTAATAAAACATAGCACCGGTAATATAGAAATTTATTACCAACCTACCTGGTACTGGTGATATCAAAAGTGTAGCTTACGCGAGATTATTTTGCTACGTCCCTTGAATAAGATGAGAGCTTGACAATTACTTAGTAAATAAACCTCTTTCATAAGTCTAGTGGGCCCCGAATTTTCACGCATTGATTGAAATTCGACCTTAATTCATTATCAAAGACTATTCTAATTTTTAAAAAATGCTTCCTGAACATTTTCTCGACGATAAATTTGATGTTATATTAATTTGATACATAATAAATATACATGTTTTTATTTTGAAGGACAGTGTTACATACTAACCATGGGTTTCTTAAACCAAAATCTCTGTACAAAAGATGTCGTCATCTTTGATGAAAGAGAGTTGACAATATGTTTTAAAGGAAGATTTTAACCTCAGAAACCCACAGTAAGAACGAACGGAATTAAGAACACTCGAAATCGACAAGCTCGCATAGATATATAAATGTGAAAGGGGAGTGACAGGATTGCGCCAAAGGAAAATCCGAAATCTGCTTGCGGAACATTGTAGATTACGGTCGTGAGTTATTTAAAAATTGCAACAGAAATTTGTGAATGCAATTTTCCTTTTTAAAATATATTTAATATTTTTATTATTATCAAGTATATTTATAACATTCACAATATAGTTTCACTTGAATGGTTCTCTTATAATGAACTCTACATACAAATATAGCCCACTCTATGCCGCCATATTGGATTGCCAGCTTGAATACTCTTGCTGCACAATAAACTATTGTGCGACTGAAATGATGCAGACTCCAACAGATGTTAATATTAATTTCTTTATTACTTACATGTTAAAGGCTTTTATTTGAGCTATATTTACTTGCGGCATGTATTATATAATTTGAAATATTTTTAAATTACGTGGAAAAATTAAAAATACTAGCTGTCGCCTGCGACTCCGTCCGGATGGTATTAAAAATAACTTAATTATTAGCTTATGAGTTCTGCCAGACTATGTTCTACATCTATGCCAAATTTCAACGATATCCATACAGGTGTTTGCGAGATATCTGCAAACAAACATACGGAGTTAATATTATGTTGGTAAAAAATTCAGTACCGACTTGACCAAAACCCTATTGTCATGCAACGTTTTCGTTAGGTTTACCTTTTATCTTCACGTCTCCATGTACAATCCTCGAGAGAAAGGAGGAGAAAATAAAACATTTTTACTCAACTAATAGAAAGTTTATGATATTGCATAATACTTCTTATGTGAACAAAACACGTGTAAGATGTATTCAAATACGCGTACAATAATATAGAAACAATTATTTTGTAAAAGCAGTTACATCATTTGCTTCGAGAGACTTACGTCATTTCTCAGCGAACACGAATATTTTCATCCAGTTTCCTTTAGTTACATTGTTTTGAGAAATTTCTCCTTTGTTGCTAATATCAAACATTTTAAACATATTCTTTAAGATAAAATAAATGACGTAATTTATTTTAAAGGCGAAGTTTTTAATACAACTGTGGGGATTGCACGAATATTTGTGACTAACGCCATCGTGTCATCATCGACAAAATTTATATTGAAATTCGGGCAGTGCCCCCTGCCGGCCGTAAAGTACACTAAAAATCTCATACTAATTTTGACATATTTGACATTGACAATACGAAGGCGCTTGTCGAAAATATTTGTGCTAGGTGCACTTAAATGTTGAATAAAATATATATTTAGTTATCTTCTTTCAGAATCCCTTACGAAAAGAACAAATTTAAAAAGTAAATAAAGGTTTATAGTAACGGGCAGTTTGGTAAAAGGCACTTTGTAGCAGGAGCCTAAATGTCGCAGTTATTTTTAATGTTTTCAATTACCCTGGACTCAGTTAAATCGTATTTTTAGGCTGTAGTGTACGCTCAATACACTTTAACGGCTGGAAATATTTATCGCTGAATAAAATGTAACAATTTGTTTCTAATTGGTATATTATTTGTTATTCCTATATTAATTTTTGGAATAGAGCCAATATTTTTTGTCTATATTTTTTTAGAATTCAAATTGTATTCCATATTCAAATATTCGTCATGTTAGTGAATGGACATGAAATAAATTGTAACTGGCAACCGTGTTGACTTGCGGAGAAGAATTTAAAATAAAAAATTTCGAATGAAGCTGACGAATATAAAGTCTTCGCACTCATTCTCTTTACAAAAAACAAACAGAGATAACAATATAACCAACAATTAAGTAAACATTGTACGAATAGCAAAGTAAACGGAAAATATTTCAAAATCTCAGCATTATGTTGGAAACTCTCCGCTGAAACGTAAATGTATATTTACAAAACATTTAGGACGGCAGGGACGCAGCAATTGCGACTCGGAAGTGCCGGCACCCTCGTTAAGATGTACTTGTTTTATTTATTCAGGCCCTGTGTTTGCGAGCTTCGATACGTGAAATGACAAGTAGGCAAATTGTAAGCTTATGTTTTACTAGCTGTCGTCCGCGACTACGTCCACGCTGATTTAAAAAAATAAATATCCATCTAACCATACATCCAAACATTCGCATTTATAATAATGGTAAGAAAGCTAAAAGCTATAAAATTTTGGATAAGCCTACGTATATAACATTTATATTTTTTAGCACTGTTAGTTACACTCACTCGAATATGTTTTAGTGCCATTACTTGTACGCCTTTTGTTATTTTAAATGCATTATGCTGACATTTCGATTATTACAGCGATTGATATTTTTTTTTTGGTAAATATGAAAAATAGTAATGAGGATTTAAAAAGTTATGTAATTTCTAACCAACTTATTAATTTATAAGTTTTTTTTAAATAAAAAGTTTCTACTCTATGGACATTATACGTACACGCGTTTATTTTTACGACAAGTCTAACCTTTGGTATCTCGCGGTCTTTTAAGGCCTATCTCCGAATAATGCTTTTATTTCAATAAAGGGCACATTACACCGCGATCACAACCTCCCCGGGACCATTCCCTACTTAATGTAAAACCTTTTATCTCCGCCATTTTGGGGACGTTTTTGTCAAAGCTACGTGAGCTGTTTCCGGGATACAGAGTTATTATATACAGTTGTTCTTATCTATCGTTGACAATAATGTATACCTAAGACCGTGTTTTAGATAAATACTGCACGGTGACGGTGAATTAAGTAAGTTTGTAGGCCACAGGAATGATAGAACCTATTATGAATATTTGTAACGTCTTCTTTTGTTTAAGATTTGTCTATCTTTACGCCCGATGGAGGCGTTGGACAAAACTAATACAAATTTTATCAACGACGTTGCGACATCGCTCTTGCAAATTTTCTAGCTAGGCCATCTGGGATGGTAAACCACCAAGTGTCATTAATGACACGCGTGCCGTTGGTTTTGACATATATAAATAGGTATTTTATTGGAATAAATTAAAATAAATTATACACGGAAACAATTTTGAGATCACAATCCATAGAAGTCTCTGTTCGTATCCTGTGCTGTCTCTGCAAGGGTAAACTTGGACCAACTTAAATTGCTATCTCCAAGTTGAAGAGCTTCGGGCGCCTCATTGTTATTCTTAACAAAACTTATTTTCAATTTAACATCTTTTAATTAAGTATCACATTGTATTAAACTTCTTCGTTATTCATTCAAGTAAAAGTTACGTTTGTCAAAGAAAGTAGAGATTAAATAAATGTTTTGTACAGTTTTTCAACTTTTCGGAAATTTTACAAATCTATTTCAGCATTTTGTTAATTATATTCGTACTTTTTTAATAAAATCCTGCAATATCAATATTGAATCCCGAATGTTTTAAATTTTTATTTATGAATTTTCATAGAGATTTATGGAGACCAGAAAGATGGTGCTTATGGATCTTTTTAGAATTCTCTGTATTTTTACGTGTTCGTCTAATGGTTGTACGTTATAGGTGATAACAGCGCGACGCTGCGTGGTGCTGTGCGCGGAGAGTCGCGGCGATATGGAGTCGTGGGCGAGCGCGCTGCGTGGGGCGCTGCACCGCGGCGCCGACGTCGCCGACCTCGTCGCTCGCCTTTCCTCTGGGGACCACCATTGGTACACATGATACATTGGACAATACAATAATACTCATTTATTTAAAGCGTCAAATGACTCCTCAACTTTACTTAGGTATGCGGCAACACACGCGCGGCCGACTTTCTGCAACGTGTGCCGCGAGCCGCTGGGCGCGCTGGGCACGGCGCACGCGCTTGCCTGCGAGCTATGCAAGTACAAAGCGCACAAGCGCTGTGCCGCACGCGCGCCTCCATCCTGCAAGTGGACCACACTCGCCTCACTCGGCCCACACGTCGTTGAAGACGCTGAAGGGGTAAAAATTGCGAATTTCAATTTCTCTTTAAACAATAATATGGGATATATAGTTGCTATAGATTATTCGGTTTTAAGTTTTTGTCAAGGTTACACGCATTCATGCACTCATTGTAATGTAGGAGAATTTTTGTGTCACAATTTTTGTACAGTGAAATTTTTTAACGTAATAGCATTCAAATTTATTCGGCTATGTTGAAATTATTAGCCGCGAAGGGACCGGATGGTCATAATACAACATCCTTCCACGCTTCACAACCCTCGAGAGGGATGCTCGTTGCTCGTTAATTTGGGAAAGCTTTCAGCACAAAATAAAATACATGTTCCACTCCATCTTTTGTGAATCTTATCTTTTCAACTTTTCAATCCGTACGCTTCAGTGAAAGTAATCCAGTTATATTCAAACCTTCTCAGCTTTCAGCATTGAAATGTAATCAAGAGTAACACAGTAATAAAAACAAATAAGCATGAATTTCCCAAATAGTGTATTATTTGTTTTCGTATTAATATGAGAGAGAAATAAATTAGAAAATAGTAAAATTTAATGAAGTTATATTCACAACGAAAATGAATTGCGATTTCTAGCGCCTAACATTTTCTATTAGCTAAATAGCAAGAGAGTATATTCTTCATTTTGTTGCAGAACATAATAATGCCGCACCAGTGGCTGGAGGGCAACCTGCCTGTGGCCGCCAAGTGCGACATCTGCGACAAGACCTGCGGCTCTGTGCTGCGGTGAGTAACACATGCCAGAGGATTAATGCATCTTAGTACTTTTTACAAATAACGTTAAAATTTTTGTAACAATTTAACAATAGCTGTTGCCCGCGACTCCGTCCTTAAAGATTTAAAAAAAAACCTAAGTAAGTAACTTTTTAAGAACTATGTTTTACATCTGTGCCAAATTTCAACGAGATCCGTTCTGCCGTTTTGAAGATATCTTCAAACAAACATCCAACCATTGAAACATTCGCATTTATAATATTTGTAAGATTTAATTAGCGTATTTATATTAAATGGTCTCTTACGTTTTTCACTTAGTTATTTCAACTTTTATTAGTTAACACTATTTTCCTATTCATTGCTACACTATTACTGCAGTATACGTATTGAATTGCATACAAACGTAATGCGAATGGCTCTACAAATAGACATGTTCATGGTCTGTCGAGCTGCGGGCAACAAAGTGCCATTACTGAGATGGCCTACACTAATCGTTATGGTACAACGTCTATATAATGTTGTATTGCAAATTCCAATTGCAATAGCGTAATAAACCTTTATTGTTTAACGTAAGCAGATACTAACTACCATAACGTCATGAATTGCTCGATTATTAAGGATAAAAGCTTTTCATTATCATCAGCTAACTATATGTCCCCGCTGAGGGGCTCGGAACTCTATGTTAGGGGTGACTAGGCCATAGTCAACCACGCTGGCCCAGTGCGGGTTGATTTCACATTTATCTTTAAATTTCTTCTCAGATATGTACAGGTTGCATCACGATGTTTTCATTCATCGTAAGAACGTCGAATAAATGCACATATGTAAAGCAGTATAATTTTTTAATTAATTCATATTGATTTATTATTACAAATTTAATGAAAATAAGCAACTTGTTCCATTTATAAGTCTACGAATATATTTATTCTTTGAGATATAGTAAAATACCTAAGATATTTATATCTGAGTTGATGAAGACATTCCGCGTTATCGTACAATAAGGGTCACCCTACAAACGTTCCGGGCGACATTTACTGAAAGCGGTTTGAATTTAAAATGAAGCACCGGCAGAATGTCGGTCACCCAGATCTAATTTAGACCGACAGAGTACGATGACTGCTGGAAAGTGTAGCTGCAACGACATAACTCCACGTATGATAAACAGTGGCTTTCCACAGTGACATTCCTATTGACACATAGTCTGTTTTATCAAAGACCATAAAAGAGATAACAACAAGTACTTATTACGACAGTGGAATTCAACGGTTAGATAAAATAAAGCTGTCGGCCGTGACTTTGTCCTCGCGGAAAAATACTTTGTAAGTAGCCTATTAGTACTTAAAGGCTAAGTGCTATATGTATACCAAATTCCAGCGATATCCGTATCCGTATGATCTGTTCATCGTGTCCAAAAAGAACGCGAACACGAAACTTTTTGGCGGTAAAATCAAACCTAAATTTTACAACACGTTATTAAGGACAACACAATTATTTATACTTTTGTGAGAAATTATTGAACAGTATAAAGAAAAGACTATAAATAGGTCTAGTCGGTACCGACACGGGTCTAATTATACGTGAGTTTTATAACACAATTATTTACTTAATTTGCATAACACATTTAGAATAATATCTTTTATAATAATAATATCTTTTGTAAGACAAGATAGCGCGTTGGATAATGGTGTAGTTTAACAATGTACATTAAAACACAAAGCTGTATAAAGCATTACAAAACCTCCGCGTAAGCTTTGACCTACATTTTATATTTGTGCAACTCGCTATGGAGCATTAGAAGTTTTTAAAATTTTTCAAAGATATAACAACTAATGGCGTGAAAACGACTTCGAATTTTTGCATTCTTTTTAACTATTCTTACTTTATTTTCCTTTACCAAGTTTTTGATATTTAACAGCTATAATTAGTTAGAGAAAATAGAGTCTTATTGGAACACTTAAATAGATTAATTTGCGATATAAAGTAAGAAGATTTCAACGTCTGAAGTAGAGAAGATGAAATATTTCTCGTTGTTATAAACAATAACAACAAATCTATCATTAATCAAGTTTATTTAACGAAGTTGTACAGTACTCCACAAAGTTTCTCTCCCACTTTGTTAGCGTATAGATTTCAGAAGCCACTCGTCGCCTGACTTGAGTGCACTCGGTACAAGAATTGTCTAACAACGTCTACTCGGGTTGCCGACGCTTTAGTAAACTTAAGATAGATTGATATAGCTACTTTTACGTACAATTGTTGATTTTATCTCGTCCTCAGTGGATGTAAGTGTATTGGAAGCCATAAATCAAAGGATGTGTGGTGAAACAAGCGATTTCTAACCAACGATTTATTTAATCAACAAGTAACATCGCCAGTTTTTGACTTAACTTTCACTGTCTAAATTTGACCATATTGGTGATTCTGAGGGTTCTATAAAAGATATTAGTAATGAAGGAAAAATTCAAAATACAAGTTTAAGTTCTTCGTGGTTATTTATACCAAATGATACCATCGAAGTCATTGTATTGTTCGTCGTAATAAAAAATTACATATCTGCAAGGTCTTTGCGAACAAAGCTTTCATCGATAATACACGATCGATATTTAACGTATGCAATGGTTTTTATTCTTCCATTCTCCGTATATGTTACTGCCGACCGAAGTTTTTATCAGTAGAACCGTCAGGAAAGCAAAAATATGTCTCATTTTCAATAAATATTCTGTTATTAAGAAAATTCAAGTTCAATTCATATATGTAATATATTTTCTGACAAAATTAAAAGTGATAACAGAGCCACTCTCATCGAACAACATGTTCGGGGGACTGGGAATTATTGTCTCCTACACTACTTACCAATTTTAGAATTATGGTATTTGATGCTTTTTAATTTAGCTTGCAAGATTTCCGTTGCGTGTGGTGCCGTAAGTGCGTGCACGCGCAGTGCCGGCCGGGCTGGCGCGCCGCGTGCTCGCTGGGCCCCGCGCGCGCCTCCGTCGTGCCCCCCACCCGCTTGCACTCCGTGGGGCCCGACGACGGCTGGCTGCCCGACAGACCGCCCAACGCCTCGCCGCTTATTGTCTTCGTCAACTCTAGATCAGGTTGGCTTTTACCGAAGAAATCTTAAGACTACGACATGATTGTGATTTCAGGTAATATAATAAAATTATATTGCAGGCGACAACCAGGGTGTGAAGTTTCTCCGGCGCTTCAAGCAGCTGTTGAACCCGGCGCAGGTGTTCGAGCTGGCGGGCGCGGGGCCGCGGCTCGGGCTGCGGTTGTTCCGACACTTCGCCCCGCTGCGCGCGCTCGTCTGCAGCGGCGACGGTTCTGTCGGCTGGGTGCTGCAGGAAATTGACAAGCTCGATATGCATGTACGAGTACATATCTTCCCAACTACATTCTCATTTTCCAAAATATTTAATATATTTTCAAATCTCTTCACAAAAAAATCCTAAATCTCTCTCTTTCTCTGTGGCTTACAATGGCATAATTTAATTTGTTGCCTTCTTTGTCATTGTTGTTGTTGATCTGTGTGGCACAGCAACAAGTGCAGACGGCGGTGCTGCCGCTGGGCACGGGCAACGACCTGGCGCGAGTGCTCGGCTGGGGCGCCTCCTGCGACGACGCCGCCAACCTGCAGCAGCTGCTCGAGCGGTACGAGCGCGCCTCTACCAAGATGCTCGACAGGTCAGGAATACCATGTTGCACTGACACTTATATCTAGGTCACCGTTCAATCGCCTTTGCGATCCTTGAATATTGAACATTTTCTTAGGTGGTCGATCATGACGTTCGAGCGCGCGCTGACCGCGCCCCCGCCTCCCCCCGTGCCGCCCGACCTGCTGGACGAGTCCACGCTGCTCAAGAACTTGCAGGATATCATGCAGGTAGATCATCGGATGTAAATACACAAGTAAATCTCCAGAAGGATCACATAATATAACCGTGGTGTGATGTGAAATGTTTGATGAAGGCGGGTGAGGTGAGGTGCGCGGCGAGCAGGTCGCTGCGGGAGGGGTGCGCGCGTCTGGCGGCGGCGGGGGAGTGCGCGGGGGGCGGGGCGGCGCGCGCGGCACACCGGCTGCGGCGCGCACTCTCGTTGCTGCTGCACGCCAGGACGCACCTCGCGCACGACCACGCGCGCTGCAGGTCTGCACCACACTCACATTGCATACCATTCCGACTTTCAAAGAGCTCTTATATGTAGCAAAACTGCAGTATGCTCGCGAACTTTAACATCGCTTCAAGAAGAGCCCACATTAATATGACTATATCGTAGTTGGTCTTTTTACTTAAATCCTAGACAAAAAACAATTATATTACCATAGTTACAATTAGTTATGAAACATATCCATGTAATTTAGATTTTTAAAATAATTTTCAGTTTTGAGTATAAATATTGATAGGTTGTCAAACAATAATATTTCTTTAAATATTGATAAGTTTTGATGTTATCGGTGGGCCGTGGCGCGCGGCACGGTAGCCTTTGCAGTAGTCCTACAGACGAGCAAGAGCTCTGCAGGTCAGCTCTCAAAGTTCATTATAGTAGAGGCACATAGAGTAGTCGACCGGCTCCCCTACACTCTTGCACCTCCTACATGTAGTTGGAGCTACCTATCGACTCACTAGAATTTGTAGCAAAATTAGATGCATAAGGTTTGTAAGTTTTAAAGAACAATTTAGCGATGCAAAAGTAAACAGATGACACGCTATAAACACAGAATGGATTCATTAACTATGAACTATTAAGACTGACTCCGTCGCATACTACAATTT
Organism: Papilio xuthus; assembly: GCF_000836235.2. NCBI lineage: Eukaryota > Metazoa > Arthropoda > Insecta > Lepidoptera > Papilionidae > Papilio > Papilio xuthus. Next base: position 1,821,581 of record NW_013530612.1, on the reverse strand, counting down.
GCATAGATCGTGGGAGCCGGCGGAGAACACGACCAGTGACAGCGAGCCTGATGCTCCCGCGGTCGCCGAGAAGGGCATCATTGAAAAGACTGAAAAGGTATACATACATAGCACCGTAACAAATGTAAATAAAAACTCAAATGTGAATTATAATACATTAAAAGCTATTTCAATAGTTTTGTTTTTGTGTATCAGACATGTACAGACAATCTAATTTATCTTGTCGAATATAAAATGATATGTATGTTGGCAGGAGCAGCTGAACTGGGCGGCGCGCGGCTGCTCGCTGGCCGGGCGCGCTGACAGCGTGCGGCGCGCCCTGCGCTCCCTCGTGCGCACCCTCGTGCACTTGTACCCGCAGGTACATACATGTACACATTTACACCGCATGTGTACACAATTACATCGCAATTGTACACATCATGCATTTATACAATTGCAATCCTAGCAATCTGCATCGCAGCAAGAAGCAGGAGGCTGGAACGAGATCACTGGAGAAGCGGGGGCGGATACTGAACGTGCTGGGGCTGGGGCTGGGGCGGGGGCCGG
>NW_013530612.1:1737739-1820858 GCF_000836235.2 Papilio xuthus | reverse complement strand
TTTATTTCTTAATTATGTCATTATCAACACGCCTGTATAGAATCAGAAATTCTGATAAAGTCGTTTATTATTGTCAACAGCATTCCAGACGTAGATGAAGACATAGCTAAACTGATAAGTTCACAGCCCGGCGATCAAACGCTACATGTAGAAAAGGTTGACAGTAGAAAGTTAAGCTCCGCCTCGCCGCAGGACCATCTCTCGTTATCCAACTTGTCCTCTTGCGACACAAGCTCCTGCAAGAACCTGTTCAGGCCAGACGCGGACCGCACCACCTACAATAGCAGCAGCCTCACGATACCTAATTTAATCGTCTCAGACGATAGCGATAAGAGATATTCGATAGTACAGGGAGAAACTTATGAATCGGACCAATTGACTATTATAGACATCGACAAGCCGTATACGGATGAAGTTCACTTTCAAGAGTTGAGCGACAGGAACACCCCGGTCAGCGGCGAATGCACGCCGGAAAGAAAACTTTCTAGTGTAGATTTGGAAGTAGACGCTACGAGCTCTGAAGGGTCCAACATTAGCGAAGATTTTAGTTTGATATCGGAGATTATGGACACGAAGCCGGAGGATCTGGAAGAGGGTAACATTGGTCACATAGATTCGCCTGAAATCTCGGAGACGACGTACGTCAACTCGGAAACTATTCACGGTGAGTCGATCATGGACGATATCAGTTCTATGCTCGGACAAGAAGTTCTCTTGGCCATGATGGGTAAGAACGGTGACAACGAAACATATACAGATGATACAACGCTGTTTACCTCAGATACGGTCTCGGACATTCCCATGGACAGCAGAAATCCAAGCTTGGAAAAACACTCCGAGAGAAAAATGAAACATGTATCAAAAGTAAAGAAGCGAAAAGAGGTCGAAGTAGAAAAATTTGGATTCGAGAACAGGGTTTTCTATATCGAGAACGCGCCGAAAGTCGATGAGCAAATTAAATATTGTAGTCTAGCACAATTCGAAGAAGGAAGTGATATTGCAAGAAAATCTTTTCGAAAGCAACTTAAAAAAAGTATAAAGAAACGCGTAGTCGAAGATGGATCCCTAAAGCATCTCCTACCTAGAACAACAGAAGAACTTACCCAAAAAGAGGAGTCTCCAGTTCGAACTCCTCCCAAACCATTAGCGCTTTCCAAGGAAGACAAGACTACAAAAGTGAACAATCAAATGCCGAATTTTCCTCAAGTTAGTGTAGTGGTAGAACCACCTTCTCCATCGCACAGTGAAGAACAAAAAAGCCTTAAAACCAATGGCAGTCGTATGGCTTCAGTGCTAAGCGATATCTTCGATCAGGGAACGGACACCTTGAGTGTTCACTCACCGGAGCCGAGTATTGCTAATAGTCGAGAGCGGAGATCTTCAGATAATCCAAAACTGCTCGGCTCCACGGATCCTGAGTACGGGCGATTTCTCAGTTGTTCGCCTGCTGCCACTCGAAGAATATCCTGTGGCAGTCTGTTCAAACCGGGCGAACCTGACAAGTAAGTTCCTATTTTATATCTAAATAACTCTCGAATGCTGATAATGTTCTTATTATTATATTAAAAGTGTAATATTTCTTTGGTGGTAATAAAAATATATCTTTCCTTTTCTATTTTAAAGCAGGCTATCCACATCGGTGTCGTCTATATGGGGTGACAGTGGCGTCGTAGGAGGGATGGGTTCATCAAAATCCGATACGAGTGAAAGAGCTAAAAAATTGCCAATTATCAATCCTCTAGTCCAGTTACCAGCATGGCCGCATGTCACACAAGGATTCATAAGCCAATGTCTGTTAGCGAACGCGGACGCTCTGTGTGCCGCTGTAAGTCCATTGATGGATCCAGACGAGACTCTACTCGAAGGGTTCTATGAGAGAGCGGTAATGAACAACTACTTCGGCATCGGTATCGATGCAAAGATAACCTTGGACTTTCATAATAAGAGGGAAGAACATCCCGAGAAATGTAGATCGAGAGCCAGGAATTACATGTGGTATGGCGTGCTCGGATCTAAGGAATGGGTCAATAGAACATATAGGTGAGGCAATATTCATAACCCACAAACATTTCATTCAATGTTGAAGTTGAGTAAACATTATAAATGTCTTAACTGTTCCTAAATACATTGTTTATCGGATTAAAAAGCCAAAGTTTTTAAAATGGGATCCATGTTCAGACATCTGGGTCAGCGCGTGCAGCTGGAGTGCGACGGGCAGAGGATCCCGCTGCCGGAGCTGCAGGGCATCGTGGTGCTCAACATCCCCTCCTTCATGGGAGGCACCAACTTCTGGGGCGGCACCAGGGCTGATGATATCTTCCTCGCTCCCTCCTTTGATGACAGAATACTTGAGGTAACCGAACTATACTATTCGTCCTGTACTTTCACGTCTTAACGTCGTACCTCTGTACGAACACAAGATGTTGGAGGTGATTTCCGAGTTTGGGAGACATAGGATCCAATTTAACTACCGGTGTAGGTGGTGGCGGTGTTCGGGTCGGCGCAGATGGCGGCGTCGCGGCTGATCAACCTGCAGAAGCACCGCATAGCGCAGTGCCGCGCCGTACAGATCAACATCCTGGGCGAGGAGTGCGTGCCCGTGCAGGTGGACGGCGAGGCCTGGCTGCAGCCGCCCGGCTGCGTCCGCATCATACACAAGAACCGCGCACAGATGCTCTGCCGATCCAGGGCGTTAGAGACCAGCCTCAGGTAACATTCCTCATCTCAATAAATACATAAGCTCCACTCTGTACAATTCGTAATCCAATTCATGGAAACATAACAAAAAAGTTCTTGTCGCGTTGTGAAAATCCAATAAATGATATCAATATACCAAGTGTATCCGTTAGAGCATGGGACGAGAAGCAACAGCAAAAAGCGCAAGCCAGCAACTCCTTGTCTTCGTCAGAAGCGGCGCAACTGCTGGCGTTGCTGGATGACGTCAACACATTAGTCAAACATGTGAGCATATAATACCTTGTTTAATTCACATTTCTTATCATTTTCGGTTAAACTTAGACTCCTCCTAAAACCAATATGCATGTAAGCCCTTGACAAACAGACTATCGTTATCGCAATTTCTAAGCTCTAAATTTAGATTGCAACACGAACTCATGACCTAAAATGCACTTTATTTGATAAAGGTGAAGCTGGCGTGCATCAGCGAGGCTGGTGCGGGCGGCAGCGCACTGAGCGCCGCTCGCCGCGCCGCCGCCCGAGCTGACGCGCTGCAGGACGCGGAGGGACGACTGCTGCCTCCGCCGCAACTGCGTCGTCTGCTCGCAGCACTTGTAACTAATAATTACTTATTTAAATTTTTCGCCTTGAAAATTGTAATAAAATATGTAACTGTTGACGTTTGTGTCAGGTGGAAAGCTGTCACGAGCTGCTAGCTAGCGGGTGCGCGGGCGCGGGCGCGGCGGCCAGCGTGCGCGCACACCTCGCCCGCTGCGACACGCGCGATGGACTGGCGTATCTACACGCTGATGAGGTATTTATACGTTTTAATAAAAGTGATGCTTTGTATAAAGTGAAACTGTAATTCCAAATATAAAATTTGTTTCTATTATGTAATTGAAGGAAATTAGACCAAAAAATTTAGTACAATTGTTATAAAACATTAAAGTTCAACAAACTAATGTAATCTTATTTCACCATCACCCTTACGCGCCCAGTCACCTGTGAGAGTTCCCAGAGCTTTCCGCACATTGTCCTTGGACGGTGTCAGACTTTATTTCTAGAACATTTCTATGCGCACAATCGACTAGCATCAGAATATCGTTGTCACTTCATATCCACTCATATTGCCCAAACCCTCCCCTCGTAGGTCCCCAAGAAGAGCACCGGTCGTTGGCTGCGAGGTCGAAGAAGCGTGTCGGAGGGAAGCGGGACCTCTCAAACGGCGGCACAGGTCCGCAACTGGGGCGTCAAGGAGGTCCAGAATTGGTTGGAATCCCTGCAGCTGGGAGAATACGCGGAGGCGTTTTCCAAGCATGACGTGACGGGGCGGGAGCTGCTGTCGCTGGCGCGGCGTGACCTGCGGGACCTGGGCATCAGCAAGGTGGGTCACGTGAAGAGGATCCTGCAAGGAGTGAAGGACCTTCAGTGACGACGTCGCGGCCGTTCTGAAGGGAATGGCCTCGCATAGATACTGGGACCCTTCGAGCGCCGACGTGTCTCGTTATTATGTCGTGTCGAATTTCTAGGACCATTTTAAAGTAGAGTTGGATTACTATATGAGATTGATCTCCCCTTTTTACATATTATTTTCGAATACACTAAGGCGTTCAAAGGGTTATTTTCTCGTGTGATTTTTATCTCCCACCGAAATGTGATTATTATCTTAACATTTTCAACGAGTAAATTTTTGCAATTTTAAAATTATTTATGTCATTACTTACTATTATTGTATAAGTGCTTTGGATCTACAACCGTTTTACTTAAAATTGAATGATTCATGATACTGTTTGAAATTATATCTACATCGAAATCTCTACCTCTTCTTAACAATGTTCCTCTCGAGAAAAACGAAACATGTAGTACATTTTTTAAACTCGTTGTTGTTAATATTTTTCCATTTAACCTTTTGAATGTTGACCAAATGACTTCTTAAACTTTTAATATTACATATATCATTAACCCTATCATTTCTTCTATATTAAGAAATCTTTATTAGATGTAAAGTTAGGAATTTTTTCAAGACATAAATATTTATAGATTAAAAAAATTGCGTTCATAATTTATTTAAAAAAAAAATTATATTATCGTCATCAATTTCTATCTTTAGTCAGTTATCAATATTTAATAATATAGAGTAAAAAAATTATAAATATAAAGTTTTACTGATTTGTTTTTTTTAGTAGTTTGGAAGAAAATAGTACTTGACGAATTTTATTAGCAGTTAACAGGATCTTGGTAAATAAACTTAAACGCAATACTCTACACATTGTCTTTTTTAAAATATATATAAACAATAACATTTTGCGCAATAGCGTTTAAAAAATTTGTGTAATTTTTTTCTTTTTTTTTTTGTTATATCTAAAAATGAATTTATAGACTAACATAATATTTGTAGCAATAGTTATTTAATAAAACTATATATTTGCACTATATACCTACTTATTTGCACATATAATGATTAAAATTAATACATAAATTATCAGGGATAAAATTTACAGTTTCTTCTATAGATTTACGATCAATATATACAAGTAGAAATTGCATTTTATAATATCCAAATTAAAAGCACAATTATCATATTTTATCTTAACATTTTATTTCAAACAAAAAAAAACAGACTTTCAAATTTAAATACACATCAGTAAAAAGTAATTTTATCTGAACGTAATCGATAAGAAGGAAAATAAAAAATGTTACGACTCACCATGTGTTTCTGAGTCCATAATAACCGCTTAACACATATTGTTATCTCGTTTTGGTCAAAGATGAAAGACAGGGATGACGGTATGTTTTATATAGAGATTTTTGCGATGAAAAGGATGAAATTGGCTCGTTATTAATATCAATGCATTTTATTATTTTAATGTAGTATTTATTTGTTACAAAGCACAAAGCATATAAAAACTAAAAAAACTCCAATGATAGCAATAAATAGTACTTATGAAATCTACAAGAGTTTTCAAATATTATAAATAAATATATTTATTTCACATATATATTAGAATAAGATTCCTTTTCGAAAAAAAATCTTTTTATCAATATGTTTGATTATGAAAAAGAAAAGATTTTTAAAAACTTTTGCAAAATAAACGTTTTGTTAATTTTTTATTTTTTAGTGCGAATAATATTGGTGGAATGATTAGCGAAGGCTAGGCATAGATCATTAGTAAGTAGACAGTCATTGTTGTAGGAATTTTATTTCCTTTTTTAAAATAATAAGCAATTACATCAAGTTTCGTCTATTCGACGCGTGTTAAACGCAATTTAATATTAAGATACTCTTTTTATAAATAAAAAAATGTGATCTCTTTTAATCTGTAGATGTAATTTGACTGCTTTGGTAAAATGAAACGTCAAAGTCAAATATTACGAAAAAATATTTTTAGGTTATGTATTTTTTTTTAGCATAAAAACGCTTCGATTTTTATTGCTATTATTTTTTTTTTAGTTTAAAAAATATTGATATTTTTGTTTATTAAATTCGTTTTTCCAAAGCAGTCCCTCCTTCTTAAAGGATCTGCCTTATAGGTGTTTTTTTATAAATGTATCTCTAACGAGTCGTCTCTACTAAGTCGTGTCTAAACTTATATTTATATAAATATTTATATACTAGTCTTATAAATGGTGATCGGAATGAATTGTAATAATGATGCTACAGTATACAATAACCAGCAGATACGGAGGTTAACCTTTTAAAGTCATTGCGTATATTTTTAAATTAATCTTATAAAATCACTCCGTGTAACATAATTCTACATTAGCTTTCTTCTGACAATGATTTTGTTTGTAAAAAATTTCAAAATATTATAATTGAAAAAAAAACAACAAAATTTTTTGTTTCAAAATGTTTTTTTTTTCTTGATAATATTATTATTTATATTTCTACTTGGTTTCAATCAACAATTCTATTTTCAAACTAAGAGCTATTTTTGTCCACTTTTCATGACTGTCTATAAAAGTGAATACTGAATATTAAAATTACAATATTAAATATTAAACTCGCAAGCTTTACATTTAACGAAAAGCAATATTTTTTATAAAAATACCATCGTAAAATGTCACGCACATAAAATTTACCTTTTTTCTTAAATCCTATCTAATTCGCTTTTTATAATATTTTAAAGTAATCATATATTATTTCACATTTACCATTATAATTTAAAAAAAATTTTGCTTTTAAAAAAATCTAGTCACGTCACTATAGAGTATACAAAAATATGACATCACTAGTCCACATGTTGTGTAGTCTGTTGTTAGTTGTTAGTAGTTTCTGATCAGACTAATTTCTACAAAAATGTTCTGTCTTAGATACTTCGGACATAAAAAACAAAAGCCAAACGGTTTTCTTTACATAATTAAAAATACAGGGTCTCCCAAAAGGTTACGTACATAGGATGATAGGGGTAGTCACAAGGGTCACCAGAAAAATAAAATAAAAATTCCCCTCTGGGTATTAAAAAAAAATAAATGGCATTTTTTAAAAACTTAAAAATTTTACACCTTCTGGGGCAATTTTGTAACCTACAAATATTGCTATATTTAAAAAAAAAAGCTATTTGTTATCGTCAATAACCCTTTATTAATATGAAATAAAAAAAAACAATACAACTAACAAATATTTTAAAGAAAATTAAAATTGCCCCAGAAGGTGTAAAATTTTTAAGTTTTTAAAAAATGCCTTTTATTTTTTTAATACCCAGAGGGGAATTTTTATTTAATTTTTCTGGTGACCCTTGTGACCACTCCTATCATCCCCCTTCCTACGTACGTAACCTTTTGCGACACCCTATATATTTTATTCATTTTAGTAGTTAATTTTGCTCAATATTAACTTATATTAGTTTAGGAATTTCAAACGTATAGGTTGAATTAGCTATAGAAGTTTAGTGCTGTACACTTAAAGCCAAAAATAATGTATACAAAATAGATTGTTTTAATTAGGTTTTGACTATTAGTTTATTTAAGACAAGATGTTATTAACTAGAACAAAAAAATAATTGGCAATAATAATTGTTTTTTTTTTCGAGGATTAGATTTTTTTGCATTTTTTATTATTATAATATTGTCAACGTGCAATATCCAAACATTAACCTAAGGGTGCTGTAAAAATGGATAAAATTTGCATTTTATTTCCGAGATTTTGAGAAATTGTGTTTATCATTTTAAGTAATTTTAAATAGTAAATTATAAACAAACACTGCAAAAGCATAATTTTGTTAATAAGTAATGAAGAGTTTTATTTTTTAATGCAACTGCAATACTCAATATCGAGTCTGAATATTTGAATACTTAAGCTAGCTACACACCTTCAGTTTATACTTTTAGCTGACAAGTCGAAGTGTTTGCACGAATGTTTGAGACATTCGCCATTTTATTGTGATCTACAAAATGTAAAAAAAATATGAAGCGACCCCTATCGGGCATAAAGTAAAACAAATATCTTGTACTAATTTTGACATAACTGACATTAACTATATTAACACATTAGCTGCCATGGTAATGTTTCAATCAGTCAGTGTCGGACTATGTGTCCGACAAGCCAAACTTCTATTCAACACCTCGCTGTGGATTTTTAATCGAATTGTTGTATACAGCGTGTTCCGCAAGGCCCCATTGAAATGGTTTTGGACAAAATTATTTTTTTTTTTTCGTTTTTCGAAAAATCATTATGGCAGCTAACGTGTTAAGACGATTGTCACAAACATTTAAATGTAATTGAACGTGTGTAGCGGATTTAAGTCAAGTTTTCTTAAGTCTAAAGAGTAAATGTGACGTTTTGTTTTTAGCTCATTGGATTGTTGATTCATCTTTGAGGCGTTTGCGTTTGTGTGATGAATGAAACTTTATATGACGTCAAATTTCTAAATGAATATGTATTTTCTCTTGATATTTATATTTGGAAATTCAATAAATTATACTGTTACTCATATTAAAGTGTTTTTTTATATTATAATATAATGTGGCAAACAAGCAAACGGCCACCTATTCGTTGCAAAAGAGAAATTTCCCTTCCTATGCGTCCTCGCCGCATCCTGACGCCACCCCCTCCTCCAACAAATCCAATTCCAGGAAAGAGACTAGAAAGTGCACTAAAAATAGTATTTTTTGTACCAGTAAATAGTTCAAGCAAAAAATACCTAAAGAAAATTGGTCTGTTTTTATGTTTATTATTATATCAGGAACCTTATGTTAGAACTAACCTAACCGTGACTTTATAACTGCAACTTATGTCTTATGTTTTAAATTTTACTTATACGTAACTATAGTAACTAACACTTTCGTTTTTAACATCTTATATTTATAAAAAAAATTCCAACAAGAGAAAAAGTAAGAATTTCTTCTTATCTCTTAGTAAAAATGCAATTTTATAATAGTTATAACAGCCACTTGAACAGTAATATTAAACGACTTCAAAAAACATTACGTATGAAAACGTATGCAAAGTGGGTTATTCAAACATTGACGTGTGGAGCCGCGGCATTGCAAATGTTTGCCTTGATCGCTGTACCGTGGAATTGCTTCTTTTGAACAGTTTTTTTTATGAACAGACGATGTGACAAAAAGTATTATGCGAGTTAAAAATTACAAAGTTCCATCCAACAGTGAGTTTCCACTTTAGTAACACCTTTGTAATGTTATTAGCAAGCACGTCAACGTACATCAATTCTAAAGGAACTTTTGCCGTTGGACCAGAACCTGTCTTATACTGCGTAAGGTAATTTATAGTAAGCATATAATTATGAATTTAACTTTGTTCTATCTGTGTCATTAAATCATTTATATGTAAATCTCATAAGAAGACGTAAGGGAGAAACTTCAAACAGTTGTATGTTAACTAAACCGTAAAGTTTCACGTTTACCTGAGAACAAAGCCAATAAATCACGTTGTAAATGTAAAGCGACGGTGCTTTATCACGTCGGCTTTTCATTTCAACGCTCAAATACAATAATTAAACATAGTTAATCCTAAACTCATTGTCACATGCGTGACTTTTCTCACGCGAGTTAATGATAAGTTCTTTGATTATTTTTAATAACTTGTTTTCTTGATAAACTCTAAATGTTGCAAGTTCTTTAACACATTTTAATTAGGATTTAATCATATTGTACTTATTTACCTACCTTATTTATAAATTTAATTAATTTACATCCTTATTTCTATGATTACATAAAGTCTTAAATCTATGATATAAAATAAAATTTAAAAAAAAAAACGAATAATTAACAAAAATATGTTATTAAATTTCTAAAATATGTTATTTCATTTTAATTTCTTTATACTTCTTCCATTTTAAGAAACTGAAGCTACTGAGCTGGAAGGAAAGTTTATAAAACGGTTACCTAATATACATAGAATTACAACAAATTAAAATAAAACTATATAACATTAAAATATTTATGATCAAACATATTATGTTATCATTATTTATCAAGAAGGATTAACAGAAAGTTAAAGAAAACCAGTTCATAACACTAATTGGGAAAGTTTAATTTACGCATTCAACGATACCCATCCAGTCTGTGACCACTTGAACATTACGCGCTTCTTGTAGCCTGACAAAACTTTATATCGCCTTCATTAGCAGTTCCTACAAGTTTCTTAGTTAGTACAGTCAACGACAGAATCTTATAAAAGTAGGGTAAGAAAAAATAAAGACAGATTTGTGCCAAAAAGATAAAAAACTGACTTATCTTACTGGTGTTCATTAAAAAGTTTATATTATATTTATATTTAATTCGATTAAAAATTGGGTAAGAAAATTATGTACCTGATGTTATTTGTCAAATGATAACTATATCCTCTCTTAAATTATCAAAGCATTCTACTCGAAATAGATACGATCCGCTGCAAGATTGAGTTTTTTTTTAATTTCCCGTCTATATCCGCCAACACATCTTCACAAGCTAAACCAATAATAATGAATTTTACTTATTCGGTTAGAAAAAACTAAAACCTGACAGGAAAATCCAGTCCAGACACTTATAGATCGCAATGGAACATTTTCTGATTCAATAATATAAACTATTGCAGTAAACCATATCTTAGATCAAGCCTAGACCTCATTCAGAATGCTTACAAGTTATATAGCTTCAATTACTACTTATTCTTTACTTATTTTATAAATGTAACCTAATTAATCGTTAGTTTCTGAAAACAAAATCTCTATATAAAACATATCATTATTAACAAGAGTTCACAATATGTTTCATATAGGGAAATTGGTCTTGGAAACTCACGGTAAAATTCATAAACTTTCAGCCACAAGCATACGTCATCAATAGCGGCTGCGGTCGACATCCGCCTGACACTTCTCATCCCTACGTCTATGTTAATTCGTTTTCACTAACATAAACCAGGGAAAGCATTTTACGGGAAATCTACATTAACATATAAGAGGTGCAAACTTTAATGGGTACATTTATAATGTAATACGATGCGTGTATATACGAAATTATAATTTAATATTGTGCTATTTTATATATAAACTAGCTGTCGCCCGCGACTCCGTCCGTGTGAGATTAAAAGAAACGAATTAATAGCCGATGTGTTCTTTCATACTATGTTCTATATGCATTAACCTATGTGTGCTCATCTGCGAAAGCCAATTTCGTATGAAATTGTTCTTTTTAATATTTCTTACCTCGTATTTTCTATATCTTATTTATAGTAGCAATACAAAAGTAATGTAAGATCTTATCCCATTTCTCATATAAAATGCATCAAAGGAATTGTAAATGGGTTCGGCGGAGCAAAACATGGCCGGTAAGTAATATTTCATGTTTTTGTTACTTTCATACGTTACAAATATCGAAATAAATATGCCATGGATGTTTTTTTATAAGCACAATTCAAGCAATAGAACAACACTCATCATTTCTCTATTACCTAGAAGGTCCAAAATTTTGTTAGCATGCTTCTCTTCACTTTATATTTTTTTTGTCATAAGGTGGCAAACACGCGAACGGCCACCTGTAATCGCTGAAATAACGAAACAACCGTTGCCCATAGACATACGCAATTACATGTGCGTTGCCTACCTTTAATCGACGGACGATCCACAGAAAGGGAATATTTTGCGTTCCCATTCATCCTCTCATCCGGAAAATCCACTTGCACCCTAAACCCTTATAAGAAAAACAGTGGGAAGGTAAAGAAGACTAAAATTAAGGCTTCGGGACGCAAACTCGTCAGAGAAAATATGGAATTGCACTTTACGCCTGTTTTCTCTGTGGTCTTGGTATTTCTTCTTGTGAATCGGCCAATTCGTACGAAAATGTTAAAGCGGGCTCTACCACTTTTGGCACTCCATTCTACTTTATAGGTATAAAGCTCTCCTTGTCACATGCCATGCTTCCCTAGTATAGCACTACTGACTCAATTAATTAAGCTTCACGCCAATAAATTTAATTATCGAAAAATCCGTAATCGGAAATACAAAGCCAGCACGTCAAAAACAATTAAATGAATGGCCGTTGTTTGTAATGAGCTTTAGCGTCACTCCCGGATTAAGCTTTAAAAAAATCCGCTTATACTGTTTTATATCAAAGTTTCGTGCAATATTCATATTTAATTTTGGTATACTGCAGATAATTTGGTCGAAAGACTGATGATGAGTAGCGTAATTTATCAATTTGATTACTTTTGAACAAAATGATCTTTTGTAATTTGATTATATTCGATATCAGACATATCCTGTAGCCATATTTGTCTTATGAAGAATTTATTTGTTAAAAAAAATAACTACGTTAATTCTCTACAGTAACTCCGAATATAATTTTTATTACTAGCTTGCGGTGTTAACTAACAGTTAAGACTTAGGAATATTCAAGAAGTGCCTTTCCGTTGTCCGTTTGCCCTCTTCTTTTATAAAAATAAATCATTTTAGTATAACTTAGTAATATATAATACGTATAATATATTTCAATTTTATTTGGCTATGATAATACACATAAATTACGATCAATGTTTGCTTAGTACCGAAGTTTGTTGTCGCAAGTTTATGTTTGTTTAGGTATCGTCGAGGCAGACCACATGTTGTTATATACAAATATTTTATTTCTAGTTTATTTTGATGTACAAAAATATATATTTTTGTATATCAAATATGTACATGTAAAGCAAGCATCTGTTTAAATCATATTATCCATCATAGATAGTGTTAGACTGATAAATAAAAAATATTTTGTATGCGATTTTGTGATACAGAAAAGAATAATATTTAAGACTGAAAGTGGCTATATTTATTTAATTACAAAATAAAGAAAATCCCCGTAGCAACTTCGTAGCCGTAGTAGCTCCGTAGCATTCGTAGCACGTCACGCCCTAAAGCCTCCTAATGTCAAGGTTACTATTCCGTGTAGCCTTGGTCTGGTATTAACGGCTAGGATACTTTTGCACTGGTATATTTTATAACTACGACAGAAAAAGAAACTAATACACTTTTTAAGGCTTTAACATATAAATGTATATTTAATTTGTTTAGGTACATTCTAAGGTTAACTTTTTAATTATTTCATTAGGTTATCATCATCATCAAGACAAAGATAAGGGTTCTGTTCATCAATTTAATGTCAACAAACATAATGTAAGTAATATAAGGAGAAAAAATATTAGGACTTAAAAAAACAACTTTCCAAAAATTTACAAATTAAATCGAAATTAATTAATGTAGAGTTTTTTTTTTTAATTATAGGAAAACTCTCTTCAAAGAGCAATTTTCTATTAAATACAAGTAATAAAACTGTGCCCAATCTCGCGTCTCGCATATAAGTCAACTCCGTTAAAGCCTAATGTAAAATCCGAGAGTATGACAGGATTTTATAGGATTTGTGAACTACGTGCCACGAGTACTGCTGAGAAGATAAAAAAAACTTTCCAATCATGACTGTCACCTTTTATATTATATAAACTCGTTAACTTAAATACATATTAAAGCTAAAATAAATGTTAAAGCGTCAAAAACAACTAATAGCTTTAAAAAATATATTCAAGGACGTTTATCTCCATTTCGGTAATTTAATTATGTCCATGTACATGTATATATACATATGTAATATATACATAAATCATGATGTAATTATGTTAAAAACTTATCGTCCAGCAAAAATATGTGTAGGTTTCTGTTAACATTTTGTTTTCAACGTTGGGATTTTGGTCTTAGAACCGTGCGGTTAGACATTTGACATCATCATTAATTCAAGATGCCAGATTAATAATATAACGATTTCGCGACCGGAGAATTCAATCTGCTAAAAGCTAAAATGTTCGTATGGAAAATAAATATGTAAGGAATATATGTCTCTATTTTAAAATTCAATAGTACATTAGTCTGTATTTTAAATACATTTTAGTAATCCAACTGTCTATACGGTATATAATTCTTGCGGTGAAGGAAAACATCGTGATGCAACCTGCACATATCTGAGAAGAAATTCAAAGATATGTGTGAAGCCTAATCACCCTTAACTTAGTGTAGGCTCCGAGCCCCTCGGTGGGGACGTATATTGAGCTGATGATAATGAACTATCTATAAAAATATGCATTTTCGTAGCTGGTTTTCATTTATTTTTTAGGTCTGAAAAAAACCAAATGGTTTTATACTTGATACATTTTTTTTTAAATTAACTTGCTATTTTCCGCGACATCGTCAACGGGGAAACAAAAAATCTATGTTACTCTAGGTCACATCAGCTACAATTTTTTACAGAATAATACATGTATATATCTTATCAGAAAAAAGAAAGAAAAGCAAAAGAAAGTCGTGTTAGTTACACTATTTATAATTTAAGAACGGCTTTACCGATATAGTTGAAAATTGTTGAGGAGGTAGCTTAGAGCCAGGAGACGGACATAGGATACTATTTATTCTTATTTTTTTAAATTATGCCTTGAAGATCTGCTTTTTATTTAACTCATCTATATATTAAGGTTTTTTATATATCCACGCGGACGGAGTCGCGGGTGACAGCTAATATAATGTAGATACACGTATCTAGCCTATATTGATATACAATCTTAAATTGAATACATATTTAGAATTAAAAGTGTAAAATTTATAAATGAAAATCACGATCATAATCCTCACCTCAAAATATACCTTAATAGCAGATTATAAATTAACAATTTTATTTAATTACGTACGGACATAAATTGTTTCCTCATTTCTGTCAGATAATTATATCACATTAATATTATAATGAGAACAAAACAAAAGAAACAAAACATTCATGTTCCTCGGCGTTTGTGTTTCATAATGAAAACTGTAGTCATAATTTAACGCAACAGGGAACAAATTGAAATTAAAATTATTAACGACTGTGTTACCTTATTAATTTTATAATATACTTGCTGTTGCGCTTTCATCTATGCGAAACAACGAACACACTAAATTTGTAGCCTATGTGGTCTTGCAGGCTATGTTCTACATCTAATTTCTAACAAACGTCTATCCATCCATGTACACACTGGCATGTTTAATATTAGTAAGATTAAAATAAAAATAATTAACCTTTTTTTCTTTTTCTTAATTATTTCCATCATTGTTAACTACACTTCGAAAATTAGCTTTAATTATTGAAAGTCATTATAAATATGTGACGATAATATTTATAAATAACAAAAAATATTTACTATTATAAGAATTCTTTGTAAATCAAATTAAATTAAAATGGTGGGGTCCATTCTTATTGTAAACATTCTTGGAAGCACAAAGAGCTTCGTAAAGGGATCTAATTAAATGTCCTGTCCCACAGATAAAAGGGCAAACAACTGCTTGCTGAGATTTTTGTGTATTTCATTTCGATGAATTGTGTTTAAATACGATGTGCTATGAAATCTTATTTATTACTTTCTAAAAATAACCTTTTATTTAGTATGAGGTCTAAACATATATAAACTTGAGTTTTTCAAGGTTTATACATTTCTAATAGTATTATTTATTCACCTTTAAAACACTAAAGCCTATTTAAATTGAAACAAGATCTAAAATCTTCAGCATGTAAGGGATCACAAGAAATTGGTTAAAGCCGTAAATTCTATTCCACCGACCACGCTACTAGGGATCAGTTGGGACATAGTCGACCCACTTGAATGATCCTGTTTGATTATATACATAATCTTATATAATACATATATTTAGGAAGGGTTAGTTGGATTTAATATTGCGGGTAATTCGTCAAAGACGTACTACAGGGGTCGACAACAATTGGTTAACCTTCTTAACCTAAACTAAGTAACTTCTAGACACCTTTACAATCAGGTTAACCTTTATAAAATCAATGTATAGGTTACATATTAGGTTACAAGTAATAAGATTTCTAAATCAGGATATTTTACTCATAAATTTAGTTGGTTATTTACAATACCTAAAGCAACAAACAATTCCATGTAGACAAAATAAAATATCGAAATAATTCTTGATGTATTCCAATGACCCTTTTGGTGGGTCTGTCCTGAATAATGTGCGTACTGTACTTTTGACCCCGAGTATATTCTTACTATGTCACGAGGAAACTGGGATTAATTGCCACTTTCCGACAGGATGGATAATGGCCTTTCATTTTGGTAGAAACTACTGACACCGTTTTTTCGCCTTTATCCTTAATTCTAACGAAAAGTTTCGTGTTATACCGCTAGCCCTAACCTTTCCTTTTTTATGCATTGAAATATAACGACAAAATACATTGATACGATTGAAAATATATAGTTTGGATGGATGGGTGTTTCTTAGAAGTTTGTTATCTCCAGAACGGTTATATTGATTTCGCTGAAATTTAGCATAGATTTAGAACATAATCTGGAAGAACACATAGGCGACTAATTAAGATTTTTTTTATTTTGGCGTGGACCAGCGGGCGGCAGCTAGTTCCTATCATAAAATACAATTGCCGGTAAAGAACGCATCAGCGATTCCTCTAGTATTGCAGATATCGTACTCGCCTGGCACTTAGCGAGTTTGCTTTCAAACGAAAAAATCGAACTGGACGTATCAAACTTACGTGTAGTAAATTGGCTAGGGGATTGTATTTCGTGTCCGGACGCAATCCATTAGCCGCCGCCGCAAGGTTCGCGTCTCATCAGTCACGCGCGGGTTAATTGCCCTCCTTTCTTGTGTGTCGTGTGTCCCCAAATTACATACATTTATTACAAGTTTCGTGACAATCATTACAATTGCTACGAAAACCATTTAATGTAACAAAATTATAGTACCGGTTTTATCCGGTTCGTCGCTGTTCAAAATATAATTATAATAAATAATACTAATGCTACTTATATAAATTGTGATAACTTAAATAGAAATGTCTAGAACGAATCAATAACATAAAAAGTACATGATACACTATTTAGAAAAGCAATTACGAAATGGCTCATGAAAAGCTTGAACGTTAAACGTTACCTGCGAAATAGAATACAAATGAATATTCCATTGTGACCCTTGAAACCGTGACAAGATAAAAAATTTTACAAATAGTTTCCACGTAAATTTCCACTTTCGAAACATTTTTAAATACATATTGTTATCTTACGTTATTCAATAGTTTTTTTTTAATTTAATATTCCTAATCAAGTTTGTATTTTAAAACGACGCCTTCCAAATAAAATAAAAATGTCCCATATATAAAAGAGTATTATAATATCAAAGTTCGTAATGATACAATATATCGTATTATCCTCGTAACCGCATTATTTGATGCCTTTTTATTATCAAAAAAGATTAAATAGAATCCAATTATTTTCCCTAAAACGAAAACGAACTGACAACGACTATAATGATGGGGTCGGGTATAAAGAAGCAAGAAATTTCGTCCTTTTATGTCGAGACTTTTTGAATTTGTCCCAAGTCGGAATAGAAGTGAAAAAGATATAAAAAATATAGAAAATGATAATGGTTTTAAGAGCGATAAAATTGATTTTGCAAATGTCAAGTACATTTGGAGGTTAGAATTTTCAATGTTTGTTTTCATAACGCTTTTAATTAAATTATAAAGAGTATTAAAGTTAAAAACTTACATTAAAAAGGTATTTAAATAGCAGCCTTGATCCATCTTATAAAGTCATGAGACTTATGACCAGATTAAGCTTGTCTACCGCAGAAACTGCGCATCTCATATCTTTGTGCCGTTCATTTTTCACGTGGCGAAGGCGACGCCGCAGAGTGGCACTGATCCCTCGCCTAGGAAATAGGAAATTTAAATTAGCCTGCACTTTGCAAGTAGATTTTTAGGGTTGCCATGTTGATAGTAATAAATAGGATAATATAAAAAATGTCAGTTACATGTTTTTTAAAGGCATATCTTAATGGGTTGAGACTTGAAACTGTAATGTTTAATCTTGATATTTCTAAACCTTATTGAAAAGTATTTGACCAATATTAAAAAACACTTTAGAAAGATATTCACTTACGATTATTTATAGTAAAGACGTAGTTTTCAAAGTAATTCTGCATGAGTTAACTTTAATAGTGCCTGCGTAGTCACGTGTTGAGCGCGGCGTCTTGGGGTATTGAACGGCTTTGCAAATAGCCAAGCTCCACGTGCTCAAGTGTCGGCACGGCTCTGTCTGTAACAGAACTATCTCCCACAAGGAGTTCTATTTCGAAACTTTTGCAAATGTAATTTCTTTTTTACTTTTAAATTTTGTAGAGGGAAGACGAAGGTGCTCGTGCTGTCAGGAATATGCAAATAACTGCAACTATTTTTATGAAACAATTTAATTATTGTCAGAGACTACTTTATACAATTTTTAAAATGCGTATTAGTTATTTTACTTTGACAATAAAATATTTATGGGGGTCTTGAAAGTATAAAACACAATAGATATAAATTTGTCCATTTGTGACAAATTATATCTCTTTATACTGACATCATTTGTTTCCACATATCCGCAATTTTATTGCAACATATATACCTTGCCATCGATTTAAAAGACAGTGCTGTCTGTGGTGCGGTACGATCAATGGATCTCCATGAATTCGAATATTGCCGAAGCTGAATGAATGAAGCATTCAATGCATACATTACGTTCTCGAACGGCATTTTGAATTCTAACCTACAAGAGAGGAATTTCTGTTTCCGTATTGAAGTTTGCTTTCATTTATTTTGTGTGTGTTAGTTACAGCAGTCTTAAGGCAAAGGATATAATGTTATCTTTACAGCGGTACTTAATTAAAAATTAATTTACCCTTTTTATATAAAAATTTAAATAAAAATCATCTCTAATTACGCACCTTCCTACTCTTGAAATATAAAAAAATGGTTTAAGAATTTAATAAACAAGGTTTGTAATAGCGCGGCGCGTCCCTCGTTATCTCTCCGCTTGTCAATTTAACGATCCTATTAAAACTCTGTTCTAACTTTAAACAACAAAGCAATTTATCGAGGAATTTAAGTGAAATGCCACAGGTACAGTTTAAATATAAATTTCTATCATCTATGACTGACGGTGACCCATCTCTAAAACAATAATCTTTTTAATATCGCACGCTTTGACATGACAAAGATTTATTAATGTTGTAACAATAGCAATAACGTTGTTCAAGACTATAAATATAATGTACTTATTAATACTACAAAGATATCTAATTAAAAATAAATATCTCTAGCCAAAAATATTAATTAAAAGGAAAATAAAACAAACAATAGAATAAGAAGTCTATTAAGGGAGGAACTCTGGCTACCTCAAATAATCAGCCACAAGCGAAGTGACGTCAGCCGCAAATGTCGCTGTGTCTAACCGCTGCCGCTGACAGCTGCATTACGCTCCGTTTATTACTTTAAAGTCTGCTTCTGATAATACTGTCTATATTGCATCCAGACTTTTGCACTATTTGTCATTCTTATCTGCTTTAATTGTTTGTTTTATTCAAGCATTTTGTACATGTACAGTCAGCTGCATACACATGTATACAATAATGAATAGAAGGAACTTCACAGTCTTTTGGTTATA
This sequence comes from Papilio xuthus, assembly GCF_000836235.2. Classification (NCBI taxonomy): domain Eukaryota; kingdom Metazoa; phylum Arthropoda; class Insecta; order Lepidoptera; family Papilionidae; genus Papilio; species Papilio xuthus. The sequence continues at coordinate 1,801,234 of NW_013530612.1, read as the reverse complement.
AAGGTACATCTGCACGTCGTCGTCAAGAGCATACATTTGTAGGAAGAATATGTACGGATATCATAATACATTTTGGCTGAAGCTTTGCAAAATGTAGACATAATTATGACGCTGACTGTACATGCAAATAACTTCTGTTTTCAAGTGAGTTAAATTTAAACTCGATAGCAAAATATGATTATTTTGTAAAAGTGAGTCAATCATAACTTCGGGGAAATAAAAATAAAAAAGTATTATCGCATAACAGCTTTTATTCTTTCTAAAGATTGATTTTTCCCTAATAAATGCATCATTTCCGCAACACCAGGCCCTTCCTTTAGCCCGCTGAGAACTGATCTGAGAATTTTCATCAACGCTGGAAATTTGATGTTATTCTCTTCTGCAAAAGTTCTTAAATTATTCTTCAAGGAATGTTCCTCAAATTTTTCAACCTTCTCCAAATTCTGAATTAGCTTCTCCAAAAAATTATTATCTATTTCTATCTTGTCTATGGTCGGGAGAATCCACATAAATGCGAACTTTGTCGAAACTAATTCTTCTATCCTTGTTATTCTGGATGTGGCCCATATTAGAATATTTCTTATGTGTTCTTTAGAAACATTTAAATTGTGTTTTGGATAAGTGGTTTTTATCAATTCTTGCAAATTGTCGACTAGTTTTTCTGACAGTTTGTAATCTTGCAGTTGCCGCTTAATCTCTAATCGATTGCATTCCTCCAATAGATCTGGATTTAACCGACTGGGATGTGACGAGACTCTGTCGATCTGGAACTGGAATTTTTACAACTAAAATTATTAGTTCTAATGTATTACAACATTCAAGCTTTACATCAGCTCGAGACTAATTGCAAGTTTAGGTCTACCGTAAAACGTGCAAAAGAGAGCAGTCAGTCCTCGAGTCCTATTACGTTTCTTGAAAAGATATTTTTCAAAGTTAATAATCTTTTTCAAATTCGGAACTAACTTCTCCAATAAATTTGTATATTGTCGAAACCATTACGACACAATTAACCTAAAATTGTGTAGTACGAACATCTCTTGCGATAGAGCGTACCGGTATAAAGTTTGTATAGCAGTATATTCAAGTACTCAAAAACTATGCCCCTATACAAATTACCTCTTGACTTAATTCCTCCATTGTCTTCAGGCGGACTCCTTCACCGACGACATGGCCGAAGCCACCACCAGACAATGTAATGTAATTCACTAAGGCTAATGGAAATACACCTGCAAACAGCACCAACAAATGTTAACCAAATTTCGCTACAGATGATCCTGAACATAATATAGTTGTCTCTTTCATTCCCTTTGAAAATCTAGAGATAATATATATTAATTACACACCATTATTTCTATAATCTTCCACTTTAACATCGCTTTGCCGTTTGCTCAGTTTTGTTCCATCTGAATTTACAATCAATGGCAAATGACCAAATTCTGGCGGTGTCCATCCAAAAGCTCTAAAATTAAGCAAAATGCATAATTTTATTGATTACTTCATTCATCTTCTATATATGTAATAATATTTAAAAAATATATATTTACTAAAACATAATTTCAATCACAAAGTCTATATTAATTCATATACATATAACTAAGTTTTAAAATGAGTTATTCCGTCTTACTGCCTTGATGTACAATAAACATTCCCATCCCTTTCATTATCTTTGACCAGACAAAGATAATAATATGTTTATAGAAAATCTAGCAATAAAACAAACATATACTCAAACCCTCACCTGTAGATCAATAAATGCTTAGTGGTAGATATCTGCCATTCTACACCTCGTAACACATGACTGACACCCATAAGATGGTCATCAACAACATTTGCAAAGTGATATGTCGGGTAACCATCCCCCTTTATAAGTACAGGGTCACCTTCATTCAGAGACACATCATAAGCTATATTACCAAACACCATGTCTTCATAATACTGGACATCAGAGGTAAGCTAGAATTAAAAACAAAAAATATCCAATAACAACAAACATGGAAAACTTAAGACTTTAAATTTAAAAAAATAAACCTAAGGTTTGATAAATAACTTTATAATTGAGCCTTAGTAGTATTATTGTTTACAAAAATCAAGATAAAACAAATACTTTTTTTAATTATGTATATGATGTTTAAAAATGTGAAATAATTAGGATGGATTTGTTTAATTGTTACCTTAAATCTAATACAATATGGGATTCCTGATTTTAACTTTTCCTTGACCTCTTCTGGTGTCAGGTGTCTGCACCGATTGTCATACTTGGGCACTCTTTGCAATTTTACAGCATCCCTCCGCAATATATTTAATCTCCTTTCTGTGCAGAAACAATGGTATGCAGATTCGTTGTTAAGTAATTTAGTTATATGATCTCTGAAAGAAAAAGTAAATGTTAAACCCATATATTTAAAGAAAAGGAAAAGTTAAGAAAATAATTCTGGATGACAATAAACATACTTATAAATGTTCAAACGTTCGCTTTGTATAAAAGGTCCGTATTGACTATCTTTCCCCGGTCCTTCATCGAATTCCAGGCCCGCCCAATTTAAATCCTTAACAAGAGCCTCCACCGAGCCCGGTACTTTTCTGGTTTGATCTGTATCTTCTATCCGCAAAATAAATACACCACCTCTTGATTTTGCAAATAAGTAATTATATACGGCGGTCCTTAAACCACCCAAATGTAAATATCCTGTGGGACTAGGCGCAAATCTTACTCGTGGGCAAACAGTTTTGAGTGTCCGATATAGGTTATACGAAGGTGTAAACAAACTGTTCATAAAAATGTTCACCATTTTAAAAATTCAATACACTTTTCACTAGTTACATATAATTATCATTTACCAAAAATCACTTACTCTTAAAATTACAAATCTTATTTCATAATATTATGTTTTCTGAGTCGTCTTGTCATAATCAGCTGTTTTTATTTAAATCATTTGACAATATCTAATTTGTTGCCCGTGAAAAATGTTATAGGTAAGACATAAGATTTTCAAAGCAGTTGCATAAAATGCTTTATTGTAAAGCATCCGGCGAACCACTGCAACGCTTAAACCAAAAATAAGTTGCTTCCCAACAATGATCATGTTATCTTGAGTTTTGTGGTTTTATATTTTTTTTGGTTACATATTACACATTTATAGTCTATAGTTTTTTGGCGGTAATCAAATAATTGGTAACATTGAAATTGTCTGTGATTGTTATTTATTTTAATCTGTGATTTTAGCTCTAATGTCGAAATAACAGTGAACTAGTGAAAGTCATTAATAGAATTAACAATAATCTTACAAAAATGGTTTGTAACAATAGTCATAAAATAATGTTTCCCTTGTTACAAAACATATTATTTCCAACAATAACTTTGGCGCTAGGCATTTGACAGTTAGTAATAATCTGAGGTTATGACGTTACTCCGTTTTCTTTTCAGAATAAATTAAAATCATCACAGAGAGATAAAGTTAAGAAGTTCGTCGCGTTTACGCAAACGAGTGAGAGTACAGCTATTTATTGCCTTTCGCAAAATGATTGGAAATTAGACTTAGCCAGTGACAACTATTTTCAGAACCCCGATGCATATTACAAAGACTCTGGCAAATTTGCTGTTGACAGAAAAAGGCTTGATCAACTATTCAATAAATATAGAGATCAACAGGAAAATGATAAGATAACCGTAGATGGTGTAATGAAGTTCCTAGAAGACCTAAACCTTAGCCCGGAATCTATACTAGTTTTAATAATAGCATGGAAATGTAAAGCAGCAGTGCAGTGCGAGTTCACTAAAGAAGAATTTACAACCGGTCTCGTAGAGCTGGGTGTAGACAGCATAGACAAATTAAAAGCTAAGTTACCAACACTTGAATTGGAAATCAAAGATCCAAACAAATTCAAAGATTTTTATCATTTTACATTTAATTATGCTAAGAACCCTGGTCAGAAAGGATTAGAACTAGATATGGCTGTGGCTTATTGGAATATTGTGCTCCGTGGGAGGTTTAAATTTTTAGATGCTTGGTGCAAATTTCTTACGGTATGTTATCTATCTTATTGCAAATCTCATTAGACCTTTCAGTATAAAATAAATCATACTGTATCAAATGTTAAGGTATAAATCTTTATTCTAAACGGTTTTACAGGAACTGTTAACAAATCCCTTCAATCTGCTCACTAAAATAACATTTACTCTCAAATTTGTTAAAAACATCAACTTACATATCTATATTAAAAGCAAATCTATCAAAAGTAATTGTTATCTAAGTATCACACACAATTATTTCAACATTGTAATGACATAAAGCAAAAAGTTTGTCTATTGGGTCTTAAAACCTTAATAAAACACAAATAATTAACATTCCAGGAGCATCACAAAAGGTCTATTCCAAAAGACACATGGAATCTCTTACTGGACTTTGCTACACAAATAGATGATGGCATGAGCAACTATGATGCAGAAGGTGCCTGGCCTGTCCTAATCGATGACTTTGTTGAATGGTGTCAAAAGCAAGGCTTAACAGCGGATGGGGTCAAAGCCCTAGAGCCAGCATCTGGCTAGCCGATACCGAAATATAACTTACAGTTCGAAGTGAGGATAACCAGTGTTAATGAAACACAAGTACAAGTCTGGTATAGTGGCATACAGACATTCATTCAGCCACTACTCACTCGCTTTGTTCTGTACAGCTTACAGTTTTGTAAAGAATGGGTCGCCATAATAATCTTTGAATTTTGTAGCTGACTAAATCTGAATTGTGCAGTGGTCAGGCCGTAGGCTTGGAACTTTGAAGCGGGAACTGCTTTGTTATGCAATGGTGTTTTTGTTTTTTTTTTATTTATTACCCCACTATGCTACTGTCTTGTTTCATTCGTCCGTTAGATAAATGTAGGGTTTATTCTACCCTTCCTTCTTAATTATAAATTTCATTACTAATATAAATAGTTTACATAGGCATAATTTTGTCACTATGTGACTACAGAATACAAAATTGTAAGTCTTAGATATAAATGGATTTTATTGGATATTAAATTTTATCAAATTATTATGAAAAAAATTAAACAATCTAAAAATAATGTTGAATTTCACAAGACACTATTTTTTTTTAAAGAAATATGTTTTGATCTCTCGTTTATCTATTCTTCAATCTAAAGTCATAGAATAATCTATTCTTGTTTGAAATGCATACCCTACTATCATTTACTGTGTGAAAAAGTTTATAATTATTTAGTTTTTTTTTAATTGTTTCTAACAACTGCAGCATTAAAACAAACAACTATGTAAATATGTATATACATGTTAATGGTATATCTTTTTTTTTAATTTTCTTAATTATAGCATAGAGTTTTCTGTTTTGATTTTCACATACACCAATTTTAACAATTGATGAATGCAAATATACAATTGATTGTTGACTCTTTTGTTCATTTCATCTAATTAACAAAGAAAGTTTATGAAGAAACTGTACAAAAAATAGACTTTACTAGTTGCTAGTTAAATTTTTACATTATACCTAAAGTTTGTAAACAAAGGGTGATTTTCTTCCTTAACAAACTTTAAATTTAAGATTGGAAAGAGTTGATCAAGTGAGAAGTCTGGATTTTTATTGAAAAGTCAAAAATTGTAAGAAAATTTTGATTGCAAAACAAACACCTAATTTTTCACAAAAAAAATCATATTTTCAAAACCGGTATATAACACATTTGAAATTTTTTTAGTTTAATATTTAGAAAAAAATTATAGTTTGGCACAAATTTTGAATTTACAAAAAATATGATTGATCAAATAATTAATAAAGTTTGATATTATTTTATTAATGCCTTCAGTAACAAAACATACAGAAACAGCGGGTATGATTTTATCTGAATTTTATGATAACATGAAATGACTTATAAAAAGCGTGATCTGTGATTATTGTAACAATTTCGAAATATATTTGAAATTAAAAATGTAAAAATCTCGGTAAAATTGTTTAAAAGTGAACAAATTTTATTAGTGTATAAAAATGTGCCTGACAATTTATGACTTTCATCTATTTTATGGCTATTGGCTTAAGGTTTTTTAATATTTTAACGATAAATTAAAAAAAATAGAACCTGTTGCTTTTAATAGATAAAATCGAGACACGAGTTCATAGAAAAGATATTGGTACTTAGACTTAATGTACAAAAATAAATTGATGTATTGAAAATTAATTACATTAAATTGTTAATTTAAATTAATCTTTTACTAACAATGAATGTGCTAATCCCTGTTATTTTAATTTAAAAACAATATCAAAATTTAAAAGGTGTGTATTTTCACATATGTAATATAGTTAAAGGTACGCTATCACCCCTGAGTTTCTATTATGTCGTCAACTCATACGACGACGAGTTGACTTGGTCCAGCTAAGGCCAAGTGTAGGTTGCATCACGATATTTTCCTTAACTTTTAGATCGTGGGACAAATGCACATAAGAAATTTGAAAAATATTGGTGCAAGAAGGAAGTCGAACCTAAGACCACTGCGCCACCGACGAACCTTAGTTGGCATCTTTTTATGTCAAAGCAGCAACTTTTGAATATCTTTTATATATCAAGGTAGCAAACTGCCATCTGAATTTGTCGAAATAGCGGAGCGCCCGCTGTCCACAGAACTTCCCTATTGCAGATGTGCTGCCTCCCTTCTATTGACGAAGAACTTGGCGCATAAATAGATGATGTTCCCCTTTCCCGTCAAATCCACTTCCCATCCCTTTCTCATAAAAAGGGTGGGAAAGGAAACTAAAATTAGGCCTCTGGCACACACACTTATCAGACGAAACGCGGAATTGTGAAGAAGTGGAAGCACTTCACGTCTGTCTTCTGTGTGGTTGTGGTATTTCACTGGGATAGCCGACCCGACCCATTCGTGTAACAGATGTTGTTGTTGTTGTTGTTGCGTCTATTACTGTTCTGGATTTGTCTGTCTCTGTGAATTATATCTGATTATATTGGAAATTTACTTTAAAACTTAATTATTATAAAATAGTAAATCCTTCTCCGCTATGGCAGAAAGTGAAAAGAAAAAAAAAGTGAAGATAGCTAATGTCACTGTCATTGTCAATACCAGTTTCCAATTATTTTCATGTCAGTTGGAAAAAATCGTAATAGATAGTAATTTTAATAGGATTAGAATATTAGAGATTGCAAATTTATAATACTTAAAAAATGTCGGCCGTACGTCTAGGTGGAAGACTAAAGGAGTTGAGAATTCATTTGTGTCAGACAAGCTCGCAATCCGCTGGAGTCAGGTACTTTTGATTACATAAATATTTTCTAACCTTTCTTAGTATAAACAGTCCCTCATAGATTTAGGAAGAATTTAAGGAACGCAAAATGTAAGAGAAAGGTGGATCAATTTAGAATTTTTTTATGAACTTCTTTGAATGTAAAATGTTATTGTTTCAGGGAATTCATACAAAAATCTTATGTGAGCTTAAAAAAGGCTAATCCTACCTTTCCAATTTTAATTCGTGAATGCAACGGAATTCAACCTCGCATTTGGGCTAGATATGGTAGGTGAAATTGTTATTTTCTTATTGCAATTTAGAATAAACAAGCAATATATTTTCATGTAAATAAACAGTACCACTTACTATTTAAGTAAATACCATTTTGAGTTGATGATTTGTGAAATCTTTGTATAAATTTCTTAATAATTGTTTTGTAGATTTGATATACCTTTTTAAACTTTACGAATATGCAATTTTCACAGAGAGAGGACGTGAACTTTGTGAACCATTAACTGATTTGAAATGTGACCAAGTTTACAGCATCATACAGAAGTTAAACAAGATGATTTAAATTTAATGGTTAATCTTATGATTTAGTACTTAGTAAATTATTAACTAAACAGCTAAAAATACATTTAAAAATCCTGTATAGATTTCAATTATAATATTCAGTACATTCTTGTTTTAAAATGTTTTTTGTCTTTCCATATCGTCTAACTTAGATAATAGATAGAAAATTTGCCAAGTTATATTTTCATTGAAGTAAAGTATTTTTTGTTTTTGGTACAGTAAGATAAAGTTATTGGTAGAATTACATAATCTCTAATGATTTGAAGTAATATTATATGTATTTTGAAGCCTGTTGTGTTTAATGTAATGTATTTATTCTGTTCAATTTGTTTCACGAGTATCTTATATTTGAAATTTAATTTTCAGAAAAGGGTGAAGAGCGCAGCACTCCATTAACAAATATGAAAGCTGATGATGTTCTCAATGAAGTGCAGAAACTAGCCAAATGATTTGTTTTGTTTTAATTTAATTATGTTAATAATAAATAGTACCTAGAAATAATTGTGTTTATATTCATGTCATCATAATGTTTAATTGACCGCAGGTTTCTGAGTATAATTAAAATTATAGTGACTATATGTATTATTGAATACAATAATAATTTTTCACACACCTGATGTAATTGTGCAGCTGATATCGAAAAACAATTTTTAAAATTTTGTCTGTACGCAAGTCTGTGTTTGTCCCGGGCAATCTCCAACCGGCTGTGCCGACTTTAATAGGAAGGTAGCTGTGGTATGCGGGCATATTATAAGCTACATTTCTTTGTTTTATCTGTTAAATAAAACTTGGTTGTTCCTACCTTTGCTTTAGTTCACTATTAAAGAATAAAAAGATATGAAATTGGATTGAATAATACACCATTGCTTGTACAAATAATTTATGCTTACTTTTTCTATAAACTACACATGTAAACATAACAAATATAAAACACGATGTATAACAATCACATGCACATAAGAAATTCTATTAGTATATAAAAAAGTATTTTGCTTTATGTACTCTAATATCAAATATGAATATGCAACTTAATAAAAAAAAGATTATTATTTATATTTGATACAAATCTTTTAATTATGTAGTCACAACCAAAAGAATAATAAAAAAAAACTATTGTACTTTATTTGACGATACAATCATGGTTTATGAATTATATGATTTGTGGTCATCAGAGCCAAATTACTTATAAAATAGTTAAGTTAAACGCACTTAGGCCAATGTAGAGGTAACTTTTTAAATTTCCGATAGGCTAAGATAATTCTAATGCCATTTAAAAAAAATCAGTATTGAAAAAAAGACAGGCCACTCTTAAAAAATATCTTCATAAAAATACATTATTAAATATATTTCATAAACATTTCATTGGTTATCTGTAACTTATTATATTTGTCATAAATTAAGAATAAGTAATTGCTTTCAAAATATATATCCGTAATTGGTATTAAAATGAGATTTAGAATCTTAATGAATATTTCTATAATAAAAAAGTATAAAATATCAAACATATTAAATGAATTTACATTTTATTATCTGTGCTTTTACACTACACATTTAAGCTAAAACATATTGTCATCTCTTAGATTCCCTTTGAATAAAAAGAGACAGCAGTATGTGTATACAAATGTCTGTAGTCAAACTCACAGTAACATTTTTAATACAAAAATCTATCTTGTAACCTTCTATTTCTTACTGCACTTTGTATGGTTATGTTTACAAAACTATTCTACACAAATAATACTTTTAAGCTACAAGTCTAAGCCAACAATTATTTAGAACACCATTGTAAATAAAAAATAAAATAAGAATTCCAAAAATCTGATTATTTTCACACTATTGTTTACAATGTCTAGTATATAAAAGTACATATATTTTATTTAAGTAATTTTTCCACAAAGATAGAACAAGCCTAGTTAATATTTAATTAATTGACATCAAAAAGGAATAGACAATCAATTTTTCTGTACATTTTTTGTGTTTACACATTCAGTGCAAAACACTCGACCAGCAAGTTCAAATTCATACGAAATAAACTACTACAGAATCCCAGACTACCAAATATAACCATAGTGTAAGAACAACCTAAAACAAAAATTATATAAATAGCATATTTACATTACCACTTAAATTACAATCTTATGTAACGGTCATTGGAACGCTGGTAAGCCAAACATTTCTGGTTGGAACTTAGCTAATGTTGGGAGAACAATGGTAGCATGTTTGGTGAGTCTTTTGTCGAGGTGTGGGTCAGGCACCATGACTACTTGCATACCCGCCTCAATTCCAGCAGTCACACCGTGTGGAGAGTCCTCGAATACCAAACACTGGAAGTTCACAAATAAAATTTATATCAAACTATTAATGTTGTTTAATTTTAAATACGTTGTAGAATGTCATGTTCAAAATTCTTATGCATCATTTTTGAGACTTGGGTTGTAAGTTTTATTGATATGGATCCCAAAGAATTTGTTAACACGTTGACGGACAATTGCGGCTATAGCCGTCAAAGCGAAGTTCACAATGTGGCATGACTGCTATAGCCGTCCAAAACGAAACGGTCGTTTTTAGACACTATGGCTATAGCAGCACAAATGTGCACTTACTGTATAGAGTCCGCTGGCGCCATGACGGTTATAGCCGCAACCTAATTAAAGGTACTAAATTAATCAAAATTAAGTTTATTTAAGCAGAAAGAGTAAAACTATACTTCTAACATTCTAAAAATCACAAAAACATATAGAGTCAATTTTCGAACTTCGCTTGTTCCTACTGTCCGTCAACGTGTTAAAATTAATTATTGTTTTTTTTAGTAGTATGCTTAGTTTTCTGCAACTACATGTTCGAATTTTGCATTTAAGTTAACAGCAAGCATATGTATTATGCTTATGCTCAACTAAAGTGACAGTTAATACTTATACAACACGAAATTTTGTACCTTAGATGGATGAGGTTTGTCAGGAAATCTGGAAGCAGCGACAAGAAATATATCTGGATGGGGCTTTCCAAATTTGACTTCCTTGTCAGTACTGCCCATTACCATATGGTTGAAAAGACTAAACAACTCTTTATAGCTAGCAATCTTTGTCTAAACAGAGCGTTCACTTGATGATGTTGCTAAGGCAAATGGTACTTGCGTTTTGTGCAGGTGACGTATTAATCTTTCAGCACCTGTAAATTGACGAAAATAATAGCAAATATGAGTGAGTGTTGTAGCTGTTTTTTATATAAGTTTATGGGAATAACACAATATTCAACTTGTTTGTCTTTGTTTAATAAATAATTAGTCATGTTTTTACTGCATAAAAAAGTACTAGTTTTTTTAAAATAAAATTTACCATCTAATAAAGGTGTTCCAGCTAACATGGTGTCACCAAGCTTCAGCAACTGGTCTCTGAATTCGTGAGGTGTGACGGGAAGTTTCAGCTCCTTGCATAGAATTTCTGACAACCTCTGTTCAGTTCCACCTAGCACCTTCATCATCAGCTCATCAGTGTACTTGTGTCCATAGTTTGCACACAGTTGAGTTATCATCTTTTTATAAACTTGTTCTGTATCTATAAAAATATGACATTTGTGTTATAAATAAGCACTTATAAAGTTTATTCATATAATAAATCATGTTTGTTATTGACATAAAACTGATTATACAATCAAATTGAAACGCAAACATTTCTTCTGTAGAGCGTAAATATAACCTTCAGTATATTAACATTGACAACAATCAAAAAGGTCGAGCGCATTTACATAGGTACTTACCTAACAGAAGACCGTCCATATCAAATATGCAATGAGTTACTTTTTTCACATTATGTGTCGCTAAAAATCTCCTTCCGATCGTTTTCGATAAACTTTGTAACAAATAAATTCTCATTTTTGAGTCTACACCAAATGTTATATAAACGTGACTAAAATAGAGTGTTTTCTGAATTAACAATTTACGTCCACCATGTAGCGTTCCCTACCAAATAATAAAATACTTTATTATGCGACGAACAGTGGCGGCAGGCTATTTTAAATGTGTATGTTGAAATAAAATTGTGAGGTAAATAGAATGACAAGTTGTTGGTTGGTTATCAAAATATGAATGAAAAACATTTCTAGTACTATTTTCTTTACAACTGACAAGTTACCGTTTCTCTCTTTCTATCTAACCAATTTGGTTTAAGTTGGAAAAGGACAGAATATTTTGTGTTGCTAGTACTATCTTTTGTAGAATTTCACGATCAAAATATTTACCTATGTATTTTCGATAAGTTTTCCAAACTGTTTAAACCCAGTTCTCCATAATAAGATTTACTTTTTTATTGTCAAAATCAGAAATTCTTAGCTTTCAATATTTTTGATACAGTGGCAACAACTTTAGTTAAGTTAACTTTCCGGCTTTCAGCACACTTCAGTCGGCGGCAGTCGTCCTGCGATCGTCATGGATCGCAGTTGAGTTGTTGCTTTTTTGAATGGCGTGCATAATATTTGAAAAGTTAAGTTAAAAGAAAATTTAACTATACTTTTATTTTTATTTATGGTACGCCTTATATAATATATTTTAGAACAGTCTAAAATTAAATTCCGCGAACATGGCTGTGAACGTGTGTTGTTGTGTGAAACTGTCCCCTAACAAAAAATCGATTTTTGGATTGAGTATAAAGAACCAAATATTGTATTTGGTGATAGTTGCGAGTTTATTCGTCGTTGTGTCATCCGCGGACGCTGAGACATCCTGTGCTAAAGTGAAAACTTTCTTCGAAAAGAAAGGAGTGTTGTTGGATGTTGACATACAAGAGCAGGCTAACTCAGGTGAGAATCACGCGCTATCTTTTACAGGGACTTTGATAGCGGTTTAATGAAGATAAATATAGATTAAAAAACTTCGAATAACTATGAGTTGGTGTACAATGAATGTACAGTAAAAAGAGTAGTAATTTCTATTTAAAGCGAGCGCCGCCGGCATGCAAGAGCGCAGCCAGCAATTATTTTTACCTATTAAATGTAAAAAAGAAACATTAATAGCTTACAATGCATAAAGCAAAATAACCAACTATAATTAATAACGTAGGAATAATTCAAAAATGAATAGTTGCACGCAAACTTTGAAATATTTAACTACCCACTGGATAGCGAATTCATTTTTTTTAAAGAATTTAAACACATAAAAATATCAACTATCTTCATTACATTATCTTATATCATATGTGGTAACATGTGGGTAGACAAAGAAAAACGAAGGCACAACAAAATAATAATGAAACAGTGACAAAATAATCTTTATAGCCTATCTGCGATACGGTGATAGTTTTGATATATTTATTAGTAACGGAATCGTAAGGGAAGGTATGGGAAGGGCCGGTAGCTATTGTTATTCAAGAAATGTAGAACCCCCTGCGATAAGGATCTTTTAAGGTACATTTACCTGGAGGTTAAACAAGTCGAAACAAGAGTCCTGTTTTATATTATTGTTCACAGAAATGACTGAATGAATTCACACGAAATCTAAGTGTTCGATTTTTGAATTAAAATTAAGCATCCGGTATCCATAATTTAAAAACAAAAACTAACAGTTTTTTTTTTGAATATATAATCCATTTCAAACCATATTTGCTTTTCTAAGGTTGCATTTTTAACCAAATTTAACGGATCTAAGAATGGCAACACCAATCTGATATATCTCTATTCTCATACGCACAAAGATATAAAACCTTATTTTCTCCAATATCCAAATATCGGATCGATTATTTGAGATCGCTAAACAAATTGCATGTCCTCAGACCTTGTTGCTACTCAAATTCGCACAAGGATTACCATTCGTTTGGGTAAGAAACATTTTGATAAGCTCGTTGCTCTTCTAGTTTACTATTGGTTGACCTAAAGCTGTATTTAATCGTTTATTTAATCTTTTAAAGAGTCATTTTATAACCTCTATACTTATTTGATTTAATATTCAGTTTACAAAGATAAGTTCGGCCCAAAAGTGGTCGGTTCGTGGGTGTATTTGACGCAGTGGGCGTTGTTATGAAATGCATTGCTACATAAATATACCTACATTTGTGCGAACTGAATCTTACGAGGCTTTAGCTTTACGATTATAATCATGTTTACTACAAAATTAACCTTTATTGTAATAACGTAAAGTTGAAATTTGTTTGTTGATGAAAGTGAGGAAGTGCCATTAAAGTTAAAAGCACGCAGCGGTAGGCAGGTAATGGGCTATGTAGGCGCAGAGCGAAGTCTTTGCGGACTTGACTTCGATATGGTTTCAGACGCTGGCCGAGATATGCTCGATAAATGCGTTTATTATTCGATTCGACTTAGTGTAGCTACTATACAGCTCAATGAGCTCAATGGTAATCGATAGTGGTAACAGGAATTAATAAATATGTGAATCCAATACGAGGAACTCACTTCGACCGTCTAGACTAGCTCTGAAGATGAATGTGTTTTTTATATTGTATGCATCACGAATCTTGTTTTTCTTATACAAATTTAAGTTTAAAAGCATATGCATTAATATTGTAAATTTGATATTTTCAAGCCATATCAATCGGCGATCAACAATCAAGGTCGCCCACGAATTCTGTAGAATATTTTTTTTTACTACTTTACTCAATTTGGTATTCCCCAACAAATTTTATTTGATTTTAGCAGATTTACAAGCTATTTACCTCTGAGTTAAAAGTCACTTGCCGGACCTACCCATGAAAGATATCTTTAACACGTTCGATGCTACCGCACCTCTCGCTTTGCGGGTTCACTTAAACCCATACAAATCGTAGTGGCACTAAAAGTGTTAAAATTTTACTATAATGCTTTTGGTACAAAAACATAAAATTTTACAGCTTATGTAAATCTTTAATACCTTATATTGCATTTGTTACCAAAAACAGTTGACCATGATGTCTACACAGCAAAATCATCATCTCCTGATTGAGGTCGGCACATCTGACTTTGTTCTTTAAATCATTCGTGAATTCAGTATCTGAATTCATCGTCTTTTTGGCAAAATATAGAGTCATTTTTGACTCTATATTTTGCCAAGTATGAATATTTAAGTATAAATATCACGATATTTGATGCAAACCTTTTAGTTTGCGTCAAAAATCGTGTTGAAGTTCAATGGACAATGATCATGTACGTTGAATTATAATAACAATGATTCATTACATCCTTTTCCGTTGGCCAAAGGATTCATACATGTCTTTTCAGAAGCTTCGGTATTTAATTATTAGCAATATATTCGCAAGCGATGGCCAGGCGGCGCGACAGCACGCCCGTTATGCCGCCTTGCGAGTGTTGCATGCTTATTAAGGATAGGGTTGCCAGTAATTTGATTACAAGATTTACTTAATATCAACCATAGACTATATTTCAGATTTACTTGAAATATTTTCTGTTGATTTATTACCAGTTATACTGATAACTTGTAGCAATTTGCATATTACATTTTTTTTTAAAGTTTGTGTGAAAGCAAATTTAAAATCCATCTTAAGAGGTTTCATGTTAGTTATATACTACTTACTATTATTTACTTTTCTTTATTATTATTTCTTATTAGTCCCTTTTTGCATGTTTTACAACCCTATATCGCGGCATGCAAATGGTTTTGTATAACTCGATACGCGGGCCCATCTGTCAGGCTTTGTAGTCATATTAACTGACAAGTGGTAAGCCTGCCTCTTATGTGATCTCCGCACTTGCAGGAAGAGGATATACGTCATATGCTGACGATTTATTACTGACGTGCTGTAAATTGTTAAATTAAATTCAGTAATACTCATATTAATTTAATGAATAGCAAATGTTCGATTAATCACAATCGTAAATTGATTAGTAAAGTGGTTTTGCACTAGCTAGTTCTCTTTATACTTTCCTATTTGCATTCCTTTTCTGTTCCTTCGTAGAAATATACTTTGTTTAATATACTTTGCAATAAAAAAGAAATTCCGAATTTTGTAACAAAAAAAATACTATGGGTATACAAAACAGCCTACTTCTATTTCTAAGTGAAAATAGGTGCTAAGATATTAAATGCACTAGCTTTACAAGTGCGGATAAAATGTCTGGGCGAGGTCATCGAGATTCTGGAGTGGTGTAGGACACTTGCGCTCGAGATGTAAGCCTTCAAATGTCAAGAAGTGACTCTCGCCAAAGACCATAGACCATAGACTTAACCGCACGCGACACTGCATGTCTCATTGATGAACTTCGTGAACTTTAAGATTTCTGCCAAATCATATGTATAACATATTATCATCTATGTAGTTTTAAAGGGATTTTTAAGAATGACATTGAAACATAATTATTAAAAATGTAAGTACCAAATAACAAAGGCCGCGTCTAAACGTTTAGTAATGTAGTTATAGGTATAAATTGGTGGTCGTTGTTATAAAGTTTCTAACAAAAAATATGGGGACCAGTAAAAGTCCCAAAGATGTCTTAACTTGAAGGATATGTGTTGTTATCGTTAGATAGAGTTATCCTGTTTGTGCACTTTCCCAGCCCAGCTATCTATCACGGCTGTCACAGGACTCGCGGCAATAGATAACGGATGTCCCGAAGACGACGCTTCTTAAACTTTTATATTATACCATACTTAATATTATTTGTTAGTAACACAAAACTGTAACTGTAACCTTTGCCGAAACATTTGTATAACGAAAAAAAAAACAATAAATTTCGCTATTTTTGAATTTGTAATCGAACGTTATTTATTTTTAAACAGCAGTTAACGTTTGAGGTTTTATTGCAATCAATTTTATTATTATAAAGGCTCTAAAATTCCTATTTTATTGACTACACTTTTATATAATCTATATTTTTCCTGCTTTTTACATGAATATATTAAAAGATGCATTGGCCATGTGTTTGCTTAATCTCGCTCTTTCTGTAAATATTCCTTGTTCTTCCTTGTACGTTCAATAAGGAACGTTCTTAAAACTTGTATGTATTCGGATATTTCCCAATTTAGCTTAAAGCATTAATGAAGTAAAAATCTTATGAATCGATTTATCGAAATATCGAATTTTTAGATGGATGAATGGATGTTTGTTTGAAGGTATCACCAGAACGGCTGAATGGATCTTGATTAAATTTGGCATACATATTGAACATAGTCAGGAAGAACACACAAACTACTAATTATGTTTTTTCTTCATTCTGCGCCGGAAGAGTCGCGGGCAACAGCTAGTACTAGCTAGTATTTGAATAAAATGTGATTAACCTCGTATATGTAATTTAATTACATATTAACTTGTACATAATTAATAAGGTGTTATATAAATATTTGTATTTAATCTGTGCCACTTTATCGTATACAAATAGTATACGCACCCATATAACGGTAAAGTACCTTGTTCATTGGCTACAAAATAATTTGACATTATAACATTGAAGATTTTCGATTTTATTTTTATAGAATGACCTTTACTAATTTCCGTTTAATTTAGTCCACGGCCCACGTAATGGTTTTATAATTTGGATCGTTGATTTATTGGCAATAAAGTTGCCAATGCCTTAAGTCTTTAAAAGAATTACAAAAGCCGTCTTGTGAAGCCCGAGATCCGTTTTGTTTTAAAAATATACTTTTAATTTTTTTTATATTATGTGTCAAAAAACTTAGCTATTCGTCTTTGTGGTTTTCTATATAACTAAAATCGCTTTGTCATCGATTTTAGCAAGTCCGTTTCTTTATAAATTAATATAAATTTGTCTATTATTTAAAACTAGTTAGAAATCTTCGTCGGTTATTAACCTCGGAACATAATGACACGTGTTTATTACAAATAAACTTTATTCAATAGTCAAAGTAGCGTTCAAAGTTTGTACGCTCAATTACTAAGCGATCTCGCACGTGAGTTTAGCGTATGACATTCCCGGAATATCGGCTCTCACCGAATCCCAATAGTATGACATACAGTTTGTTCAGTGGGTAGACTGGTTGACAAATGACAGGCGACAGTGTGTCGGGTAAACACGACAGGTCGGTGACCCCGCGCTCATACTTATTGATTAGGTACCGCGTGATTACTAATATATCAGTTCACACCCCAGGGATAGTTCGGTAATTTCAATAGCTTGGCATACTGCACTTATCTGTAACTAAGGCTTTAATAAGTTATAGACACGGCAATAACTTTAAAAGAGTTAGAAATCAGAATAGCTTAGATTATTTATTTCAAAGACAGTTCTCGAGTTCGATATTGGAAAGATGGAAACTTTTACAAGTCATTATGGAGGGCGTAACATTATTATATTAATTCTGTAAGAAACATACAATGATAATTATTATAGCAATTTCAAAGAAGTTATGTAAAACAGTTAATTGGAAATGAGCCTTAATTTTTAACCCTTACAAAAAACAAGCCTAATATCCACTTGGCAAGTATCTGTATATGAAATACGATTACGACGTCCATTATTTAGCCTTTCATACGAACCCTTTAAATCGAGTTAGTTGAATGGCACATCGGCTATGTCAGAACCTTTTATGTCGCATTCCATAACCTCTTATTCTGTAATTAGGCCCTCGAATTACGCGGGAAACAGGATGCCGCCACAGACAATGAATGTAGGCGTTCCTTTTTTGCAGCGACAAAAAAGATTCGGCAATTAGGTATAATCAACTGTCATATTTGTATTGTTATTGGAACGTAGGAATACAATAAAAATTATTAATAACTAGCAATATTAAAAGTGTTTACATTAATTGTAATTTAAATGTCACATGTTAGGTTACCTGTTTGCGGGCAAAGGTCATAAACATGGCGTTGTTAAAGTTGATTGAGTTATACTTCTTTAATAGCCAAAGTAGCCAACTGTTTAAGGCAGGGTTGTTTCTAATATTATAAAACATTAGTTAAAAAGTTTATTCAATGCTAATTTTATGTCAGGGGTGTCATCAAAGTAGCTTTTTATTAAAAAATAGTGGCAAACGATCAAGAAGTCATTTAAATTCGCTACGATAGCGAAGTAACAGCTGCCCATAGATATTTGCAACATTTAAAAGTGTTTGTCAAAGATAAAAGAGAAAATTTCTTCTTTCAGACATCCTTTAATGATGATGATCGTAATATAATGTTACACTCTTATTATTGTGTAATGTAAGTGCTTAAGAAGTATGTTGCAATTAAGATGAACATTCCTTACAACGAAACAATGTTGTTTGCATAATTGTTTGTCTGTGACAACCCTGCTGCAGGATACGTTTCGTTGTGTACACGTGTTACGTGGGTTGACATAACAATTTGGTAAATTACTTGGTTTGCGAGCGCGATCTCGGATCGCGGCCCACCAGACTATCATAATGTTACGATCAATAATCTAACAATACTTTCTGGTAACTTTACTATTCAGAGCTTAGATTGAGAAAAAAACAATTTTATTGCCATACAAAAAATATTTTACTCCTTTAAAAATATGAATTCATGTTTTCTCTCCAACCAATATCTATCTAATGTCAAGTCAAAAGTTGCCTACATTTCCTTATGAGGTATAATGTAAATTAATAAGGAGTATTTTAATGAAATGGTCCTTCGAGTCAGATTCACATAGAGGCTATCACGTGATCGCAATCACGTGGCTCTAAATCTTGTTGTAGTACTGTGAATTAAATCTTTGCGCATCATATGTCTAGATTTCGACAGCCGTTGTCACAATGTTGATTCATTCATTGGTAGTAACTTTATTGTTTTATTTGCCGGGACGCAAGCACATTGTTAATTGTAATCTGTTTGAATCATCAATCTCTTAAATGATTACAATGTGTGCGGATGAGATAAATGAGTTCACGTATTCGGAGAATCAGTGCTTCGATCAAAGTGTATTTATTGTAGGTAGAAATTTTAAAGACAGTAGCATTTAATAGCAGCAAATCTTGGGACCTTGACTGGCCGCCGACCCATCGGTCGGCCCAGGTACCGCTGGCGAAACGCCGTAGAGCTAGATCTGCGGGAGCTACAAGCGATGGACTAACAGGAGAAGGCGCAAGACAGGCGACTTTGGCGATCTCTTGTGTGGGAGGCCAAGACCCACTTTGGGTCGATGCGCCAGCGGAGTAAGATAGTAATTGAGTAATACGTAAGATTGTATTATCTGCTATTTTCGTTACATCTGACACCTGTGGAACTGAATTTTGTGCGTTTACGGACAGAAACGTCATTTCTACACTATCAGAAACACTTTCAGAGACCGGTGGGACAGGCCTTTTTAGTTAAAAAACAGCTATATGTGCTCTTAACGACTGTTTTTCGGTTGTTTATATAAAAAAAAATTGTATAAAATCTGTTCTTATTCAAAATTGTTTAGTCTACTGAAATGTTAGATTAGATAAATTTTCGTGTTTGTTGAGTCATGGTAGCCATGAACTATGTTTCTGGGGTTACAATTTTGTAGATCCGGCTTGTATACCAGAAACCACTCTATTATCAGCTAATTAGGTAAACATAGCCAAAATAATGGGTACAAGTGCGTGGATATTACACTTTGAACCAGAAGTTTTATAGTCTTTAAAGTTAGGTGGCTGAAGGTAAATTGTCTTCTCTATATATAACTCATTGTAATGTTAAGTTTTATCTATGACTCTTACATCCATGTTTGTCACAAAATCACGAATTTAATATGTACTAGAACATTTGATTGATAATTGTTAACACATCACAACTTGAATCTACTATCTTATGATTCCTTTATTATTTCTAAGAAGTGTACAGTTTGTGTAGTTTACTTTTACTTCATCAATTTGATGTGATTAAAGGATTTAATTCACAGCCGGATATTCCAGTGGCCGGACAGGTGGCGACTTGTTGCTCCGGACCGGTCGAGCCGCGCCCAGCGATATCCGTCTGCCGGTTTGAAAAACAACTGCATTCGCCATCTTTAGCAACTTTTGTCAACCGACGCCAAATATGCAAAGACGAACGATGAATACAGAATTGACAACGCTAATTACCTTAATTAACTTTGTTGTTTTTTTCCGGAGATGCTGTGCTTACAATACACTTGTTATGTTTACAAGTGTATATTGAATGCAATGTAATCCAGCCACAATTTGCTTCTATCAGCCGCAATCAAGCTTTCACTCCCTGAACTCATAGTCATCCAGAGTGGAAATTAATGTTGAAGGTATCTAGTTCTTGGTTTTATTTGTACTTTGTATTTATCTACAAAAGCATTTCTTAATCAAATAGGTTATAACCAGTGTATTTTAGTATGAGAAATGGAGCACAATTGTTAAGCGCCGGCCGCCGGCGGCCATGACACCTCATCTCTCATATTCGATGTCTCTGGTCTCGTAGCGATACGTTGTTATTGGCGGTCTATCGATTTCATTCTGCATTATTCAATAATGCTCCTGACCTATTTTCTATTCGGGTCTCATTGATATGCCCTTACATTTCCATCGATCGCTTTATGGAGTTAACGAATGTGATGTTTAAAGGTTTCATTTTAGGATATTTGTTAAAATATGATACACCTAATTAGTCTATTTGTTCCTTGACCCTTGCTAATAATGTACCATTATTAGGTATGGTTTTTGGTGTTCAATTTTTTTATTCTGTTTTTCGTTATGCGTTAAAACTTGAACATGTATGAACATCTTGTATAATCAGATAATTAGTACACGCTGTTATTTCAGTTTAGCTCATTTTAAAAGGAGTAAATATTTAAGTACGTACCAATTAAGGCAAGCAAGAGGGGATCATTAAGGTCTCAACCGACGTTGCCGACGGGTACCGGTTTTTCGGACTAACTAAGAACCGTTTTTATCTGGTTTCGAATTTCAAAAATTTGCAACTCAATATAAAAATATTTTGACTTGTTTGCAATAAGTTTTATGCTTCGCTTTGTACTTTTATAGACTACGAAACAGCTCTCTGGTAAGACCTTGTTTTTCAAACACATTATTTGTAATACGATTAATTAATTATAGTATAATAAAGAATTTATAACTTTACATAATGTCAGATGTTGTAAGCTGTCTCTATTTCGCTGGATATTTTATTCAAAGGTGATTGAGTCTTTATTCCTTATTTTAAATAAAGAATACAAAGTGGCTTCAATTAATAGAAATGATTATAAAACAAAATCAATCGCAGTAATGAAAGTTAATTAAGACATTTGCGGTGCATTTTTTAAACGTATTGACGTGTGTTACTTTCGGTTACAGCATAAAATATGCGCAGACGTTGCCGATTCGATTTCTAGTGAAGAAAATGAAGCGAGATTCAATCGACCATAGACGAATAGGGTTGCTAGTTTAAAACTGAAGAAATATTCTTATCATATACGACTGCTTTTTTTATCTTTTACAATGATATGTTCTTGAATGCGAATCATTAAATGAAATTTGATCATCTTACTTACTTATATTATAAAGGCGAAAGTTTAGACGTATGGATGAATGGATTCATGTGTTAGAAGGTATATCCGAATCAGCTCAACGGTTCTGGATGAAATTGTGAACACATGTAGAACATAGCCTGGAAGAACACGTAGGCCACTTTTTTTTTCACTTCACAATGATATGAAACAGGAGAAATAAAATGGAAAGACACTTTATAATTAGGTTTTGGTGTTGGAGTAAAACACTATTAGGTAACTAAGGTTTGTGTTTGTTTAACTTACTTTAAAAGAAGATAAGTCTGACATGTATGTCATTGGCAGCCCTGTATCTCAGTCCAGGGCTCGAGAATTCGAGATCGAGTTATGACGTGGCGAAAACAAAACGAGTTAGGATCGATGGCGTGCATACCGCGGCCGTGGCCCGCTCTGGAATGCGCGCCCCTAATCATTGTAATCTCGATTTAGTGGACGATTCGTCATCGACCGATTTACTTAATGGAATATAAGCGTGTGAATCGGCCCGCTCTGTGAATACTCCAATGGGAATTTGTCTAGTTAATACGTTTTCTATTTTAATGCCGCAATCACTTTGATGCTTTTTAATAGAACTTGAAAGATAAATGGGAATACGTGAAAGTGATTTTTAAACGGATCGACCTGTTTTTTTGATAGTCACCTAACCAGTTTTTATTGCATATTCGCAAATTTGAGTTAAATGGGCGTTATATTTAAGCTTTTTTGGCATACTACTTATATTACACTTTTCACAGTAAATTTAATTTTAAATTTCTACTAATTTTGATCTGAATATTTTAAAGATAACGTAATATTTTGGAAATGTGGTGAGGGCGCGCGGGGGCGGCCGCATGGGAGCGGAATGCAGTCTGTCCTGTCCGAGCCCGGGGAGTGGGGGGAACGTGAGGAGGCGGGGGAGGCAGGGGCAGGGGACCTCCGCGGCCTCAGACCTATAAACTGCAACTGAGTTAACGCGCCCCGTAATTATGAAGCCCTGAGAGGTACGGACGATCACCCCGTAACACCGCTTTTAATGATTCGCGAATATACATGAACGTTTGCTGTTTAACACGGCTTTTATACTTTTTTATTTTTTTTAAACACTTTGAATTCCATTCTTTCTGTTCACAGTTCACAGAAACAAATTTATTTTTGAGTTGATTCTTGTTGTTTTTGTTATTCGTAAATTCTTTTATGTCCTTAAAGTGTAAATAAAATATTCCCAGTTTCCCACGACTTCGTCGTAAAAAAAATCCGTCCATTTAAACATTCGCATTTATAATATTAGTAAGATTATGATATTTCAATAAACATTTAAAGTTGAATTACAAGTTTATCAATGTGCTTTAAAAATTAATAGAGTCGGCGTTAATTTTATTTCTATGAGTAATAAATTTTAAATCCTGATTAAAATATAGAATATTTCTAAGCGGTAACGCGACGTCTAGAATAATAAATATCTATGAGGTTCTTGTAAAATAAAAACAAACTCTCACTTAGCATATCGAGTTATAAGAAAAAATTGTCTTACGTTTTGCACCTGATAGCCTAACTAGTTCCGTCTAGTTTTAGGGTTGTCAATAGGTCAAAATAGTTAAATAATTGTTGTTGAATGATTTATGTAGTGAGTAAAATTACCCAATAATAGAAATAACGATTGTCCTTAATTTTTATTTTTATTTGATTGAAATTAAATTATAAGGTCAGCATATGTTTCCTAAAAAATCTAAATCATATGGTTACCTTAAGCTGTGTTTATTCAAAACAAAATTAACATTCCAGTAGTACTTAGTGTTATTTTGTTATTTATTCATGTTTTGGCAACCCTAGGTTACATTGAGCGCGACCGGTTCTGTCGCCAATTCGTTTATCTACGTTTAATTTGCGTTTTTGCACCTGCAGTGCGGTGCAATGAACTATGACTCAGTACACCTTGAACCGTTCACTACGATGATATCCTGGTCGCCTTTGCGACTTCTAACGTACCATTAAGAAAGACCATTCTTTAAGAATGTATCTGTAAGTGCCGTAACACAGCTGCAAACATTTCTATGTTGCCGGCACCAAGCTTTTTAACACCACTGCCAATGTACAGCAGCCTTAAAGCTCTTAATTTCAAAGAACTTAAGATGTCTTTATCACATGACAGTTTATTTATTTTAAAATTTACAATTTCCTTTACAGTACGACGTTGGTGGCTTGCCTAAATCAATAAACACAAAAACATCGTATTTAAAGTAATTGTCTTTGTAAACGCACCGTCCTAACACATGCGATGCTATCTTTGTAATTGAAACTGATGTTAAGGGCAATCGGTGGGGATGAATATCACGCCGAGTTATGAATGAAGCCGTAGAGACCGCCGGCGGTGCGGCGGGGGGGACAAGGGCACGGGGGTATTGGAATTCCAAAAACCCGAGTGGGCGACCACAAAAACTAGTCGATCCGGCACTTTACACGATTTCTCCCATCATTTTACTTAACGCGCCCTCTCTGAACGAAATATGACAAACATTTGCCTTACGTTAGTAACTCATTTTTAATATGACATATTTGTCAGCAAACGTTTGTCTAACGAGAGAGACAGTCTGAAAGTGAGTACAGTCGCGTTCCGGCTCGTTAAAATACCGGAATAATTACAATTGGTTTGGTTACCATAACAATAAAGTCGGCACCGGAATGCTGTCTGCCGCTGAAAAGCATCACATAAACATTAGATATGGTCTAACCAAGTGTTCACTGCCGAAACATGCATATTACCATCCCTCTCCTTCTCTTGAGGTGAGACAGAGACACAGAGACTCTTGAGGTGGGAATTGTTGGTTAGTACATCACAGATTTTGTGTTTCAATTCTGTTTACATGTTTATAAAAAAGGTAACATGCAACAAAGATAAAATCCTTCCTCATTTGTATTCTAAAATCGTATCGATGAAACGGACACGTTCATAAACTGAACTCTGTTGCATTCTATCGGATTATGTTTTAAATAGTTTTCTAAGAATTCATTTATTATTTAAAATTCAATCTAACGCAGTTATCCGGGAACGTATTATTATTGTTAAGAATTAACTTATCGAATTGTAACGAAATATCTAATTTCTTGGATCTTTCAATAAAAAGTAAATAAACACTCAAAACCCCAGATGTTGATACTCATAACTCACTCAGTACTGTATTCCAATGTTGACATATTCCATGACTTCTACCCTAATTCTAAGAGAGAACTTCGAACAAAAGTAAAAGTTTTTTTTTTAAATATTATCTTGCATCTTGCACAGTTGTGTTCCAATAGCTGTCACGCGCGACTACATCCGCGCGGAATTTAAAAAAAAACTTTATTTGTGGTCTGTGTTCTTCCAGATTAAGTTCTACATCTATACCATTTCATCGTTATCCATTTATAGGAACACCTTTGTTTGGATACCTTCTAACAAACAACATTCGCAATTATAATATGTTACATTGTAAGATGCAAATTACTCAAGCGTGGTCTATTACCCCATAAGAAATAGTCAAACGTTTCTTGGTGAACAAGCGTACACTAGAAGCTGGGAACGTTTTGTGTGAAAAATGACACAATACCCAAATTCGTCGCCGGGTCCTGAGCGTCTTGCACCGGCAATAAAAACCTACCTGCCCGATGTAGATGTTATCTCTCTCGGTCAAAGGCGCCGGCCGCCTCCTCAAACCTCTAGTACACACACGATTATGTAACTTACGGTACAGATAATAGAGTTGTTTATGAAATAATTGATGAGATTCCAAACAGAAACGTAACGGTGTGGTACAACACTTTTGTTAGATTGTAAGTTTTTGTCATTGTTGTCGGGTTATAGACACATTAGTCATAAACACATCTCTGTATGCACTACAATATGACGCTTTAAGACAATAGTGATAAGCTCTACAAATTAAACTTTTTTTCGTACGTGTGTTTTGTTTTGTATAGTAATTTTTACCCTCTTTTACCGCAATTACCTATAGTAAAACTATCTTACAAACTATTTGAAATTAAAAAAGAGAAACTATTAGTCCAGACGATTCAAATGAGGCCAAACTATATGAAGTTGTGTCGTTTTATTGCGACGTTCCTATGTCCATTTTCCAGCTTCATCATCAGATCAGCCTTGTCATCATAATATTGCATTGTCACGCGATTTACACATGGTTGCAAAATTTCAGCTCGATCAGTCCCCCGGATGTGGATCAAATTTAATTTGCAAGATTTTATGACGTACATAGGGGCAGTTAAAACTAAGTAATTAATACTTGTAAATATGGGATAAATTAATTGTAACCAATAGTATACGTAATGTAGGCTATTAAAACCGATTACGTCAGAGATTATTGACAATAACTGGTTTTATCCCAACTTTATTTATTTTTATGACTGCCAACAGAATAAAGTAAAAAGTTTGATGGCCAGTTTGCATGGAGGCGTAATACACAAGACTTTTATGCAATAAAAAATCTAAAAATATTTTTTTTATTGTAGTCTGTGGAAACTGTAGTTTAAATAGCGTACAATACCGAGTCGAGCGGTGACGAGCTTGCTGGTGCTTGCTTGGTAAAAAATAGCATTATAATTACGTTAGTTACAAATCATTTTACATTAAATTAATATTTATTACATTATTATAATTGTAGTAACATCTGACAGTTGACAGACTTTAATCAGTTGGCGCAAAATACTACAGATAATATTAACTGCCATTGGCACTTCAACGAAAACAAAAGAATACCATAATCAGTTCATCATTTTTGAAAAAGGAACGCATTTGCGTATAGATCTTGTATCGCATCCGTTGGAATCAATTTATGATGAGCAATTAACGGTTACGATGCGTTCCTATACGCCGAACACGATTTCAATTTTGTCGAGCGGGTGTCAGTTATAAAAGTTGCCTTTGTCCTTCCAAGCGAGTCGAATAAAGATCGGGGGAATGCGGGCTTTGCGTCAATTAACGAAGATATTAAACGTAGGTAGGAACGAGTTGTGTACAAATAAACGATGCAGCTGCATTCAGAGTTATCGGAATTAGAAAAAAAATGTTTAGATTGTGGTGCGCTCGTTCGACATCAGTGTATTTTCCATGAGTACTGTTTTCTCTAAATATTTGTACTGAAGAATATACTTAATTTAACTAAAACACAGACTGAACAGATAAAAAATATTTAAAATTTTTCATTTCTTTATTTAAAAAATAACAGTTCATAATATGTTGATGTTTTTTCGTTAGTATAATAATTATTTCTTCTTACGTTGTTGGCAACTATTAAATCTATTTATCAATCCACCAGTAAACTGAAGATATTACATGTCGAAGGATGTTTGAGTTCGGTTTGCGGTCGACTATTCTCGTATTAAATTCTGTCTTTTGTAACAATTATTGCATATTACGTATATTATTTGTATCTTCTAAAAAGATAATTTACACTAAAACAAGGTAAGCTAGTCAGTTTTATAATTGAATAGCACACTTAATGGAAATTTTAACGTTTATTTCTATAGTATAATACTTTAACTTTGTCGCTTTGACTTTAAACTTATATATAGGATAGCTCAATATCGATATAACTTAGTTATTACTTGATACTGCAAATGTGATTAAAGTATATTAAACAGTAGGCGCTTTCTCCATTAGCGGATAGCCATAAAATATTTACGAGTAGAGTGAATATTGATTCCGTACAGAATAGTTCTCATGTGTATAGTTATGATATGTGGGCGCCGCGGCGTCGGCTGCCAGCCGCGCAATGACCAGCCGACCCATATCTCTAGGCTATTTACAGCACGAATACTGCACCCTGACATCACTAGGGTAAACTGTAGTCAGTCAAATTCATCTGACCCGGTGAGCATAATGTAAAATTAGGTAAGATCTTTAGCCTTTCCCCCCTGATAATGTCAAATGTCATAACATTTTTGTCAGACTCGCATTAACTCGTATTATAACGAACTAGAACCAGAATACGCCGAAGTAGCAAGGACCGATAGACATCCGCAAATGCTTATGCGTTGACTACCTTTAATCGTCGGAGGAAGGGACGCACAGAAAAAGGATTTATCCCCTTTCTATTCGTCCTCTGTGTCGTCAAATCAACTTCCCCTTCCCAGGATGGGAATGGGAAACGGGACTAAAATTAGGCCTCTAAGTAACCTAATGTTACTGGGTACGTATAAATGGTGACACAGCGGAAAATTAATGTTTATTGATTACAAAAGTGTACAATGATTAGTCCCGCATACGTTTAGATGAACCGCTTATCTTCGGCTTCGTCATTCGCAAGGAATTCTGAAATGTGATACTTGTCGGCAACTTTAATATGCTATAGCAATGTTATTGTTGTTAAAGACAAATCAAAGAGAAGCAAATGCGCTTTATTTTATGACATCTCTAATTTATTTTTCTGTTTTGATTCGATACATTATGCAATATTTTTGACAGCATTGTAGAACATCAAAGGCTAAGAAATATTATATATCTTCGAATTTATTATATTTTGTGACTAGAACATAATACTTTGCAACCTTGAATTTTTGCAAGAAACCTTCAAGAAGAAAAAATTCAAAATAGACTAGACTCGGCAAGTATAACCTGATATGTAATAAAACGGATAACAAAAGATATAAAAGTAATATTTAATATGCTTATATAAGTATAAGAATGTGGTCCAGGTGGCAAAAACCTGTGGATAGTTAATAACATAATTTGTCCAGGTAATTATCCAGCTTTATGTCTCGATATCCCGGGATACTAAGCCTATGCTTAAGTTACCCGCGCAAGTTAATAGGCATAGCACCGGTTTGAACAACGAGTCGACAACGACCACTATCTAAACTACACGGGTAATAGCATATGACTATAATTTGATGGTAAATATAGCTGTCTCATATTTTCATTAAAAAACTTGGGCAGGATAAATAAAGGATGTTACTACGGTCGTAAATATATCGTAGAACGCTTATCGTGGGTTTCTAAGACCAATTTAAAACAAGGGTTTAACTTAAGGTCCTTCAAGAAGCGAGCTCATCACCATCTCAAAGGCCGGCAACGCATCTGCGGTTCCTCTGGTATTGCTGATGTCCATGGGCGTCGTGGAACATATAGGTGTTCCTGCTGCTCGTTTGCCCCCTTCTGTTATAAATAAAACATATTGTTATCTCATTTTTATTAAAGATAATGACAGGAATGTTTTATACAGTAATTTCGGTCTCAGAAATCAACGGTTTGTCATAAAAGACAAGAGAAATTAGCGACTTGCACTGCATTTGCAATGGCAAAAGACCTCCAACTAATATTTATTTGGTTATTTTTTCTTGGATTGACAGATCAATATTTTTTTGAGTTAATATGTTTGACAAATTATGAAAATTGTATAAAACATATATATGATGCAAGAAGCAATTAATTGTTACGCATTTCTCATTAAGATATGTATAGATTAACTAGGGCATTTTCACTATTAAAGCAGTTCGGTCAAACATGTTGGAAAATCGTTTTCACTTCAATATTCCGTTGAAATGTTTACTTGATTTGCCAGAGGAAGTGGAATGAATTTCCTGTTAAGATCAGTTAAAACCTTTTGAAGATACCGCTCTGATGACTTTAAATCTACACTAAACTATTAAAAACAACTTCGATAATAAATTTTAAAAACGACGTTCTTAACTTCAAAGTTGCCTAATTTATATTTTTCTGTTCAAAGTAAGAATATTAATATGTTACTTTCAGATAAAAATCTTGTTTTTAAGTCTATTTTATCTTAAATGGTTACTAACGTAACACGTGTAAAAAGACATATTTTCAGTCCAAAGATTTGAATAAATAGGGATTTTAAAATACAATTTTAGATAGTGAAAACTCATAGACACATCATCCTGTTAAAACTATACAACACAAGAATATGTCATTGGTTATAGATTTCTATCTTAGAACTTACATAGTCAGACATATCTCATCATCAGCTCACTATACGTCCCCACCGAGTGACTCGGAGCCTACCCTAAGTTATTAGTGATTAGGCCATATTCAACCACGCTGGCCCAGTGCGAGTTGGTTGACTTCACATATCTTTAAAAATTTACTCTCAGATATGTGCAGATTGCTTCACGATGTTTTCCTGCACCGTAAGAACGTCGGATAAATGTAAATCGAAAAACACATTGGTATGGCGGCATTCGAACCCAAGATCTGCAGCATATTACAAGTCAAGTGCTTTAACCCCTGATGCTCAGACATATCTACTAGTCCTTAACTACCACATCCGCACTAGAAAGTATTTGGGTCAGTGAAGTCGATCTGTCAAAGATAAAGCACAGCAACCACTGTACAAACAAATAAGGGATTTGTATGGTTCAGTATAAAAGAATGTTTAATACAGTGTAACAATACCGTTCAGTGATCTTCAAAGGCGGCGGATATCAGCCGACCCACTGACCGGCAGTTAGATAATTTTGACAGCGCATCTGGTTTTGCGCTTGCCAAGAAATAACTCTGATGTTATTTTCATAATTTCGTTCTAATGTTGGAGCAAATGTTGGCCAAATATTATTTTGCATAATAATTTGTATACGTACATATCTTGAAAAGATATAGGTAAACGTCCGTGTGGGATTAGAAAGAACGTAATTAGTAGCTTATGTGTTCTTCCAGATGTTCTAAATCTATGAAAATTTTCAGCGAAATACATGCAGCGATTCTGAAGATAGCTTGTAACAAACATCTAAACATTTACATTTATAATATTAGTTGGATCATAGCTCACGGGAAAAATGTCAACTTGTACAAAATTAGTTAAAAATTTTCCATCAATTTGTTATTTTGCTTGCGTTATGATTATAACATTTTATATTTTTCTTAGTCTATATGGTAACTGTAAATCAATATTAATTGTATGTAATAGCAGCGTTTGTATATTAATTAGTAGGTCATTTATAAGTAAAAGTTGACATTGCAAGTTGTGTTTTCTTCGTTTTAATGTATACAGCTGAATAAATACTTTTTTTTTATAATAGAAACATACTGTATAGTAATATTTTTACAACATACTTTGTTTTAATTGTAATACTCAACTAAAACGTTAAATTATTCAATTTAAATATGCAACTTATAAGTAAAAAGTAACTACATTGTTACACATTAATTTTCCAAAAGGCGACAAAAAATAATCGTGATATGTAGAGTTAACCATTCGCCGTCAAATCAAATACTGATCCTAATTTATAAAACCGTTCTCTGATTCACGTCTGTCTGTCAATCGCAGTGGTGATGTCAGTTTGTTATGATAACAGTACGTTCCATAATCCAATTGGAGTTTCCGACCACAATAGACGTAAACAATGGTATACTCCGTGCCATAAATTCTTATAACTCTGAAGTTAGCTGTAAGTCAAAAGTGAAGTAATGGAAGATATAGTCTTTCTCTATCACACCTTTGGCTCGTTATTTTCCATCTCGTTCTATCAGTGAAAAGAGCATCAAATTTTTTTGTTAAAACGTATTTCGTAATATCTGTTCCTCAAACTTCACAAAAACATGACAAAAGTAATATTCGTAATGTATTTTTGCTGTACTTTTGACGTTCTGTTTAATGTATTGAAATAACGTATGGCTTACTTCAGGCGATTAAAGATTTGTGGTGCGTACTGTATTCCTGGTAATCGATTTGAATTCCGGATTACAGCAGACGTATACAATGTGGTATATCGCTTAACGCGAGCCTTATTTCTGTAAACATTGTAAGACTTCCATGTCTGACCACCCAATGAATTGACCGTTTCCTTAATTCCACACACGTCCGGGATAGATTTGCCCCGAATTATATTTGAAATTAGGATTTTAATTGTTTTAAAACTAATCAGATCAGTAATTTTAATGTCCGTAAAATCTTACAATCTTACTAATATTATAAATACGTATGTTTAGATCGATCGATGGATGGATGTTTGTTTGAAAGAATCTCCCGAACAGCTGAACGAATCTCGATGAAATTTGGAGTATAGAAGGTAGTCTGGAACACACATAGGCTTAAAAAAAAGCGAGCGGGCGATAATTAGTCTGATGTATATAAGAAAATTTAGTGAAGTTCCTAATAAATTATTTGTACAGATTTATAGAAGCTTTTTACTTTTTACTTTTACCACATGCGATCATTACGTGTCTATTGTTATGGTCACCTTGTTTCTTCATTTTGAATTCCATAGAAAAAACACTTAAAAGTTTGCATCAACTAAATTAATGTCAAATAGAGTGTCGGCTCATCAATTTGCGTATCTGTTAATCATATTAGAAACGCTTTAAGTGCCCACTTTAACTTTCAAGTTCATTGTATAATAGGCGTTATTACAATAGAGATAAGATTAATAATACAAATGCTTTGTAAAATAGTAAAGGAAGTGAAAGATATCGATATCGATAGAATCGTCCCTATTTATAGATACAGAGCGATATGATATCGATACGCGTTATTAATTCAATGTAATTTCATAGTAGGCCTGAATTATTTTATCGATGCGGCCATACACGACGTGAGTTACCAATACACAAAGATACAGTTATTTGGGTTAAATCTATGTCGTGGTATTAAGAATACATCATTATTAAATAAGAGTCGAGAGTATAATTAGCTTATTTTCTGATTGAATTTGATAAAGTTTAAAATGACATAATCATTTGATAAAGCCGCTGTTAACATTCTATCATTGTTATTTTTGTCTTCAAAGTCAACGTGTTTAAGACATGTATTTCAAGAATGGATGTAAGGGTTCACATGCTGTTTAATTACCGTATCGAAATATCAAAACTTAGCCTATCTTAAAGTTTGATCGCACCTGCTGCATCTGGTGCTGTTGAATACCAAAAGACGATCAAAGACAACCATTACTTATCTTCCGATACCGGCCTTTGTTGGCAGGTGGTAGTCAGGTAACTAAGGATTCAATGGTCAGTTTCAGAGTCCTTAAGTAAGCATTAAAAGAAGTCCCTTAGTGTATTAAAAATAATAATACAATATCTCAAGGGAAAGTTGATTGTGAAACATTCAAATTTTCGTGTGATTTTTTTAATAATGTTGCGATGCATGCAGTCAATTGAACTGCCAGTGGGCAGTGGCAATAAATTACAACGATGACAGCTCTGTCGGAAGCGCTTTGTTTATCTGTGCAATTAATAAATTGACTTTTGTTTTTATCGCCACAGATTTAAAATAAACTTTGTTTTACTTTTTTTTGTTATTGCACTTTTAACATTGTTTAATTTTGTTGTGATTGCAATTTCAAACGATGGTAGAAAACAAAAACTGGTGTAAAAATTTAATAAATAGCCACTTCTTTTCAAAACGAAAGGTGTGGTGTCTTTGCACCTTTTTCACTTTTTATGAGCAGGTATAGAATCAACGATCACTATCATATCGGTGTGACAAGTCTCCATTGCATTTTATGTTTCTTTATAGTTATTTAAGGGCTATATTAGAGCAGCGATGGGTAGCGTGCGCGAACGGCGACACTGGACATCTCGTGATTTATTACACGGCGTTCAGTGGCGCCGGACCACATTCTTATTCTGGTCTTAACTTGACGTCGATTTTATTTTTCAATTTGCTGGTTCGTTTGGCGCCAATTATCGTCACCAGTCCTCGTTATACGTTGTTGTGACTAAGAAAAGATGGATTCTAACGTCTTGAACAGAAATACCCATGCGTTTTCCTTTGACAATTAAATTAATTAGCTTGTTCCGTTTCGAAAGTTTTTATACGTTTAATTACTTGGAGATATTTTTCAACTTAACTACGTGCAGTAAATAGGTTATACCTAATAGTTAAACTATAGTTTCATATGACGATTACCCGTAAGCTATGTGAGTTTTAGTATTTGCAATAAAACATCTAAAATACAAATTACTACATCTCTGGCTTGTCAAACTGGTTTTTACCAATAGAAATTACCTTAATAATTTAATAACGTACAAAAGTTTTAAAGAAATTATTAAATAAATGCAGCATAATGGAGTCAGATTCGTGTTTGAGCAAGTGTCGCCATCTTCCGTTGAAACAGCTGGCATAGAAATACACGAAACACGCTCCCTGCTAGGGTTGTCACATCTAAATTAATCATTGACACGAAATAAATTAAAATTTACTAGTTTATTGAAATATTCGTAAATAATTAGAGCAAAATATGACAGGTTATGTGAACTTTATTTTACGGTAGATTTTTACTTTTTTATGTGATAAACGTAACAATAACTTCAAACACAAATAGAGCGTAAGTAAAGGATTTTCTCTACTCGACATATTTCTAGGAAATTTATGACTTTTGGACACTAATTTGATATTAACTATGCAATTTGTAAATCATGATTTATAAAAAGCAAAAACATGTTATGTAGCACTTGCGTGTGCAGTAGGAAAGCGAACTTGAATATTGCTTTGCCATTCATTACAAAAACAATCGCACTTTTTATTGAATTTTAAGTAGATAAACAAACTGTTGTACAAACGTATTTAATATATGGCATTCTCTAACAAACCGTGTTACACGGAATGGCTGTACACGGAATTTTAATTAATATTAACGCCAGTTTAATGGTTTAATAAATATATTAACTATAAAATTAACTAATAATCATCAATTACAACTTAATTATTATTTTAAGAATTAATATTTTCTAAATTATTTTATATAAAAATTATAATTATTATAATATTAGAAGATATGTTATCTTAAACTATTTTCAGTGACGTCATTTTTCTCGTAAATGCACAAGGTCATTGACACCGTTAATAGCCTTATTTTCAATTCTTAACCTGAAAATGGAATATTACATATTAAAACATTCAAAAAAGATCCTATAAGCGTCTGAGAATACAAATAAGATTTCTTATCAACTTAAAGTATTCATCAAGTTTAACTTATAGGGAACTGTATATATTCTGAGTCATCGAAAACCATAGACTATAACGATTTGTCGTTAACACAGCCGCTTTAGGAAAGTCATATTACCGATAAAGTTCCATGCATAAGAAGTAAGTCTCTGGACTCATCAATCTGTAAAAGTTCGCAGTTAACAAAAAGTCGCAGATAGAATTTGTCTTAAAAAGATAGCATTAAAACCTCTGAACGAGTAATTAAATTTCTCAATGTTGTAAACCCTGACGTCGACTCTAATTACGGACCGATTCAATTAAGGAATGCGTTTGTTGGAATAAGTTGGTATGCCTCCGACCGCGTCACGGGTGGCCCTATGTGGTTGTTACCTTTTGGTAGTAACAAGTTTTTGTCTCCTCGAAGACGACTCTTTGACGTATTATCGACTGCTGTATAAGACTGTCGCCATTTTTGGTAACTTCATTTGTTAATGCAATGTCACAGTCAGATAAAAAAAAAAGAATTACAGATACATTTACGGGGTAAATTAAATTTCCAGTTTATCTGCCGCACCAAAATTTCTCTCATTAAATCTACAACAAAGGGCTCCCTTCGTGATTATTAATGTGTTATAAGTACTGGCCGTTTAATTCAACGATGTGGGATAATAAAAAATTAAAAAAGTGGAATGTTTAAACATTTGTAAGTCGAGTGAAGTTTAGAAGCACCGCGTTGTTTGAGCATCGCGCGCCGCAAGACAATGCACCGCCAGACTAGATGCAGATTAGATAGCACTGTTGTATGAACAAACAGGCGGGTCCCGTTGTAAGGACCAGCGGATCTCTGATACAAAGAGCTTGTACGATATTACGTGTAACACGGTCATTCAGTAGCCGGGATTACTACGGCACTTGTTACATCAAAGATTACAAACTCCTTACGGTGTTCGTGGTGTTCATTATTTTAAAGTTCCACTTTCAACATATTATTTAGACTTTGATTTATATTCATATATTAATAGGCCTTGGCAAAACATATTTCTAGCAAAGGACTAGTATAATTCTTCTTACTTCTGACAGATATCATTGATACTGCGATGTACAGTTATGTCCATAAGTTACTGTGTTGGTATTTAGTACAATAGTGATGTACGCGACTGTACTTTACAGACGATAGGTATGTTTGTAACTAGAAATGCACAAAGTAGGGCTGTCGACGTCGGTCGGCACTCGAAAGTTTCTCAACCCTTGTGCGGTGCGTCGGCTCCGCACGACAAACGCGCAGCTTCTATTTGCGGTGGATATTGACCGCGGCGCGCCGGCTCGACGTGTTTACATTGACGCTCTAAAGATAGTGCCCGTTGCCTCGTGCCACCACCGCACCGTACCGCACCAACTGTTAAATTAAATCTGTAGTTACATAGCCCGTTGATTATCTGTAGAATATTATCGACACCTTAAATTCTGTTGCTGTAGTAATTTAACTTTGTAATTAATCTTTTAATGAACTTGTATATAATTAACTTCTATTTGCTACGCGATGATTCCATTTTTCATTGTTAATTTCAATGAAAAATGGAATCATACACAATCACACAAAGTATGTATGACATCGAGTGTACTAAATTTATTTGGTGATGCAATTGATCCACATATTAAAAAAAATCAAAGGAACTTTCTTAAATAACAAAATGTGTAACTTAGTTTTTATAAACATACCTAACTCTGTATAAATCTCTGAACCCACATATTATCCAGTTTTAAAATCGCACGACAAAAGTTTTCAATACAATAGCGGTTTAAGAAATATGTTCGGCCTTTCAAATATCGGCATACTCTCAAATTACTTAGCAATGAGCTAATAATACACCGCTATTCATCACCTCATCTCGGAACACCCGTCGTCCCTTTCCGCGTCTTCCTGTTACAACAAATATTTTCTATCTATACGTCTCCGTTATTGTTATTTCAGTTCATCCGTGAGGGAAGGCAAAGGCCCTTGGATCATTCTGCCATTAAAAATGTCACCGGAATAGTTTCACAAATACCATTTATTATTCGTAGAATATCCACACATTGGAATCGGAATTTAAAAAAAAAACTTAATTTACTTTACTAAAATAATTCATAAATTTTGCAGTCTCCGTGTTAATTATTATTATTTCGTTTTGCAACATCTGTGCCATAAAAAAGCTCATCCTTGTAGAAAGGCATTACCGGGCTTTAAAATGCGCCAGCTCTATTGTAGCGTGCACAATGGGCTTAAAAACAGAATGCTTTTTAAATCTGACAATGGCTCGTTGCAGAAGTGCAATATTAGCTATTATCTCGCATATGTTGTCAAGTGGACACTCACGCACTAAAGTTTCATACAATACGTTCGATTCTATACATCACTGGTATTATTAAGATGTAATCCGACCGGCTGTGCGTCGACCTTAATCTCCACTCCTTATCCGATGTAAGAAATTTCGTAACGGCTGTACCAAGATAAACGTCTTTGCCTGATTTTGTTTTTTTTTTATTTTAGCGGCAATGCCAAACGTATTTTTTAATATATTTTATTCTTCCTCTGTTTCTACTTTAATAATAATTAATTGATTAATTTATTTTCTATCTTTGTTACAGGTAAAGATGAAAACATTTTGGTGTCCAATTGAAGAGTTAATTATGAATATTATTGCGTAAGGTTGCCATTTACTTTTATAATAAAAAAACTAAGGAACGTCTTTTTATTTTTATACCTAAGATTATATTGTTTGAAATATATTATCAGATAAATAAAAAAAATGGTATCAATTCGAGATTTGTTTAATATTGATATTATCACCAACACCAGATAATGCTTCTGGGTCACGGCTATGTCTCGTAACCAAACATTGCGTACATACAAATGTAATTTCCACGATACAATGCAAACCTACTTTCACGTTAATGAATTCCTTTTCGTCTCTCAAATCCACAAGGATGGTACTATGCATCCTTACATACTGCAAATGTACTAGTTCTTTGAAAGTAGTTGGTTCGAGTGCGGCATGTTTGCTATCTTCTTGCACCGAGTCTCTT
This sequence comes from Papilio xuthus, assembly GCF_000836235.2. Classification (NCBI taxonomy): domain Eukaryota; kingdom Metazoa; phylum Arthropoda; class Insecta; order Lepidoptera; family Papilionidae; genus Papilio; species Papilio xuthus. The sequence goes on along the minus strand of NW_013530612.1, from coordinate 1,763,145 downwards.
TTATACACTTTCATTAGACGCAACGAGTTTTTGTTGCTAGAAAACGCCCCTACTATATTATTTCGATCATAACACGATAGAAACTCTATCGTTAGTGCGTGAATAAAATGTTGTTAGTAATTAGCGAATTAATCAAATTACTAAGAGAATGCAATGTATTTTAAACACCAGGGTTACACGATGTTAGTTCTAAAATGTTGCAAAGAATATTTTCCTAATAATTAACTGCCACACTCAGTGTCATTTTAAGACCACTAAAGGTACTCCTTAGTGTACATTTAGTATAAGAAATCTATGTTAAGATAAAACTTAAAACAATACTTTACTATACTTATGTTGCCAAGTATATTTGTAAATTATGTAAGGCGTAACAAAAGTTCCTTTAGTCTGTAGCAATATGCAGCCATGTAATAAATGTTGCCATAAATCTAAAATATAACATCTCGTAACATTCAAATGCAGTCGACGCACAAATATTTCTTAAGTTATTATTAGATGAATATCGCGCAGAGCACATACTTGTTTAGACGATGTGCTAAACCAAAGATTGCAAACTGTAAACTCTATGTTTTAATTTCAAGATCCATAGACAAATAATAAATGCTTACCTTTTTCATATGATCCAATAGAAAAAATGAATCTGACACATTAAGAACCTTCAAAAAACAAACATTATGTAACGATGTCTCCCGCATAGTACACGATGTGTCAACAGTTGAGTTCTCTCACTCGGATCATGTACGTCGACGCCGCGGGTTTGTTTACGAGAAGACCCACGTTCGATTCTATAAGCGACGCTGTGTAACCAAAGCCACGGTTTCGGCACATACCATAATGGATTGCTATATTTAATAACATTGTTACATGCTATGTTAGAATATTGAAAGTCTCACGTCTCCGTCAACTTAATCAACTAAAGATAAAAATAGCAATATGGATAATAAAAAACCACCACAGTTTTTTTTACTCTACATTAGCTTTATTTTTAAAAGATGTTATATGAAAAACGGATAATACAAGTTGCAGTCTACAGATTTTTTTAACACCCGATAGTTTGATCGGGTTGGTTGATGCCCAAATAACATTATACCAAAACCGTATAATTTGCACACTTCTATACTTTTTCACATAAATTATCTACCTATTAAATTTCTGAGATCTGAGAGACACCCGAACTAAAATTAATAGGCTAAGTTTAGTCAAGCTAGTCTTAATGTATCTTTAATATGAGAAATCTTTTGTATTAGACTATTTAATTGTCTAATATTTTTAATTGACTCCGATAGTTTATTTATTACTACTGGTTAGTTCTAGTTTAATGTATTAAAATTATAGTCACCGTTTTCGTAAAACTATAAATCAAGAACCAGGTTAGTTTCTAAATGCGGCTACACCTTTAAAGGTAAATTCTAAGTAAGTATTTAATGCGTCACTTAAAGATACATTACAAAGCAATAGCCAATAAAAATATTTAGAAATACTTAAATTATTTGAAAAATAAAAACATATTAAATAAATTCTTAAGATTAAATAATACTTATTAAATCTTATAATAAATATATGTAAATTTATTGCAATTAAAATGTACGATTTATGAATCCTAAAATGTGTAAGTGGTTAGGTTACACTTATAATGGATGTAAAAAAATATTTTGTATAGCATTATAAAATTAAATCAAGAATCTTAATTACAAAATATTACGCTACTTTGACATTTAAAACATTAAAAATATTAAAAAAATAATTTATACTTCATAAAACTCTTGTGGAGCAAATTTTCAATGGCGGTTTTAAAACATTTCGTATAGATATGGTTGGATGGCCTATTTACCTTTGCCGGTCGGCTGTAAGAGCTCTTCACCTAGTTGCACGTGGCCGATGCTTCGAGAGTTTTACCTTAAAGTTTTTATTTTAAGCCAGAAAATTAAAGACTTATTTAAAAGAAATATTATTACATTATGGTTGTGACATTTTTTTTTAAATTAATATGCTTTTCACTTTGATTCTTGGAAAATATTAAAAGAAATTGATTATGTTTAATAAATGGATACTGTTCAACGATAAATTTGTTTGTAGTATTCAACAATTTTATATTTTGTTCCGCTCATAAATAAACAAGTTGTAGAGCTTGCATTCTTACATTTAAGTCCTTACGTTTTTTTGCCCTTTTCCCTTGTAAATGAGGGAAAATATGCCGGAGTCATAAAACGAACTAGGAATGCTGTCCGAGCCGACGACGTCGAACTTGCGAACAATTCCAATTTGCTTCTTCAACACCCCTTTCATAGCGAAGTCAAGGAACAACTTTAGACTTTAACCCGTCCACATAAAATGTGCAACTGTATTAAACCTACAACTTTTTAACAAGACACGTCTAAAGAAATTTAAACTTTAAAACAAAACTGATTAGACTTAATTTCCTGCAAACTTCATTCTTTGTATTAATTTTTCTATTAATTTTATAGGAAAATGGAATCTAAACTCTTTTTTTAGTATAATATTTGTTTGACAGTGTATTTAAAATATGATTTAATTTTTTTTTATAAAGACTTGAAAGCTAGAGCTAATAAATGATATCTTCGCTCCGTGAATTGAAAATAACTATTTTATTTTGATTCAAGACATATTAATTCAATTAACAGACTTTGATTAAATTGACAGTAAAACTTAAATTACTCCTTTGAAGTATAAAATCTCTTATTTCAGTAACGTACTCTACTAATATTTTTTCTTATCAGACAAATAATTTATCTTAATTTTATTCGAGTTTCTTCTTTACATGAGCATTTAGAGAATATTTTTGATTTTTAAAGCTGTAAATAAATTCGTAAATGTGAACACTTTGTCATGATTCTATTGTAAAGGAACAACAGCTCAGTACAAACTATACCCGTCAGCTCAAAACGCAACAAAAAAACAAACAAACTTAAGCAGGAGAAAATCACGTCGCACGCCCTAAGCAATCTTAATTTCAGAGTCATTGTACACGGTTGTATAATATCATACAAACTTTACAGCGGCTCAGAATATCGCACGAAACAGAAAACAATCTTCGGTAAAGAAGGCAGGCTTTCACAAGTAAGTACGAGCCTCCATAAAGTTTGCGTCTAATAATACTATACAGCCGACGGTCGACTACCCCCCACTGACAAGTGCGAGACCCCACCCCTCTCTAACAATGAGAGGGCTCAAACAGCCCGCTCGTGAATTGTAGACAACAGTGTTTTTTTCTCACTTTTCTCTTGCGAGTAACCGTAATACTCGAAAGAGAATTTTAAACTTCACGTTTTATGTGGAATTCGAATAATGTTGGTTTAACGGAAGATTATTAGTCTAATAGTTTCTCGATTGTGAGTTTAGTAATTTTATTATTCTACGACCCAGTAAAATATCTTAGGTTTTACTTAGAAATAGTAGAGACTTAGAAAAAGTTCTTATTATCTCTTAGACAAAGAAAAATATCACGATACAGAAAAATCACCTAAAATTATCGTGCCATTAAATTCTATATGTTTATAATTCTTTGATAATGTATCTTTAAGATATGATAAACATAATTCGAAGTCTTAATCAAGATGTCAACCACAAACACAACACAAGCACAGATTACGTACGCGTTGATGAACTTATAATTACGGCCAGCATAGGAAGCGTTGCGTGTATTTCGGTTGTAACGAGCAAGGCGACAGACACTTCCGTTTGGCACTGACATGAAGCGCTTTGACCTCTGCGGGAGCCGTCAATGTATTGATTACATTAGTAGCTTCTCAACTGTATTGTCGATTTAAATTTCGAACTGAAAACAAATGAACGTTCAATGCAATATGGATGCCAGTAATTTTATGTGAACAAGATCGAAAATCGTATTCCTCTCTATGGACAATTTTTTGCGACAGTAAAAAAATAAATTATCTTACATTTGTAAATTAAAAATTTAATAATAATTTAGTATAACTTCTTTGTATTATGTTACGTTTTTATACACTATAAATGATAAATGGTCCTAACATTTCCAAATATTAATAAAACTTGAATAAATAACAGTGAAAAGGTTATGATTACTGACGACTTGTCGATGCAAAAAATGCATAGGGTAAAAAATAAAGATAATAAAGAAATATCAACCTTATCTTAATTGTATAGAGTTCATTTTATTTATCTACATGTCATGTTTAAAAAACATTTTTAGGACTGCAACATTAATGACGCATGCGGGCCTAATGTTACGCAAAAAGGATGCAAGTAAATCCAGTCCTATCTCCATTTAAAATAAAAGCTATTTTAGCGCGCAACTGTGACATTAAAAAAACGAAACATCATATCAGATACAAATAAGAGAACAATAAAAAGCGAAACATTTTCAACCATAAAACTAAACATCGGATTCAATACTTAATTTTTTATGTATTATTTTGGTGATATATGTATAATGATTTCATAATATTATTTGAGAATCTTTCTTCTTACTTCTTATTATACTTATATTATAAATGCCAATGTTTGGATAATTGTTCCTAGGCATCTTTAGCACGACTGCATGGATCTCGCTGTAATTTGGCATAGACGTAGAACACAGTCTGGAAAAACACATAGGCTTCTAATAACGTATTTAAAAAAAACAGGGTTGTTCTTTTTCTTCTTAAACTTCTTAAGATATAAGGGTACCAAAAGTTATGTTAACACAAACTCCTGTTTTTTCTTTAAGAGAGAAATTCAAAGAAACATGGAATAGGTTTTAAAAGTAAATCCTACACATTGTCTTCCCGCGTGCAATTTAAGACGGTCTTAGACAATCTCTTTCAGCTATAAAGAGAAACAATAAGCTATAAACATAGAACATAAGCTTTGTTGCTGAAGTCCTTTTTAAAACAGCTACAATGTGTCGCAAGCGATAGTTTACGTTTAACCATCACTTAAAGTCGGGTTATTTGGCACTACACTATTAAAGAGTATCTAACTGCCTCAGAGTGATAGTAATCTGAGGATTTTATACAAAATGTAACTGATAGTCTTCATTGACCGAATACCCAATGTCAGAGGTAGTCTCTGAGTGGCATTCCTCTTCATAAATGTCTTTTACTAACCTTAACCAAGGTCCAGAAGGCAATCGCGGACGAAAGCGCAAGCGTGAATGGCCTCGCCATAATGCGTAGAAGGAACAAAGGGGTTTAGTGGGTATGCTTCCCATCCGGAAGAGAATCCCACATAACTACCGCGTTCCCCCCGAGGCGCGGAGTATGCATAGCATTCCCCTCTGGAAAAAAAAGGTCCAGAAGGCAAGGGGAATACCACCACATGGGGAGACCACTGCAACTATTTTCCCAAGAAAGTTATCATGTACCCCGAATCAAGAAGAAAAAGAACCCTAACTGTAGGTCAATGTAAATTTAAAACATAGGTAGCATTTACCTATGTGCTTACAAGAGTTTACCTATTGGACAAATCCTGTATACCTCACTGTGGAAGTGACATTTTGACTGATTGAAAAATTCGTACGTCACACGTTTCGTACGTTGTTAGCAATATATCTTTCACTAGCTGTCTCCCACGACTCTGTCGCTAAAAAAACTATATAAATGGACTATCCAACAAGAAAATAATTTTTCAAATCGGACCAGTAGTTCCTGAGGTTTGCGCGTTTAAACAAACAAACTCTTCCGCTTTATAATATAGATAATCTGTTCTTTAATTAGAATAAATTCTTTGTTTATTTATTGAATAGATTAATTATCAATAAGTGAATGGACGTTTGTTATTGAACGTGTGCGAGTGTAAGAAACAAACTGATCGTCGCTATCACCAGTTCAAAGAAACCACCTCGTAAATCACGACAATGAGCGCGAAAGATAACACCGACTTGTCGGGGTTGTCACTCGCAAAAATCGCAATTGTATTTTTCTCTTTTAATTAGTTTCGTTCGCATTCATTAAATATTAGTAACAATATATATTGTGTTTAAGCTAGTTTTGAAGTAAAAATATTTTTCTTCATTGGCAACCCTAGAGAGTCGCGTCACCTCGGTATTTGGGTCAGTAAACTATTTACGGTGTTTTTATTATAACGCACATATCTTAATTGCTTTAGCTTCTTTTTGACTTCTTTTAAAGGGTTTTATCGGGGATAATAAATTAAAATATTTGTTTTAAACAATAGACTTAAAAAAATTGGATGATAATAAAAGGTTATTACAGTTTATTTTATGACTTTATTGATCAGACAAATTGCATGATTGTTGCGTTTGCGACTTTAAGTACGCATCCAGCTAAAACTTTCATATGGGTGGCAAGACCACCCATTTACTAATTTGTGTTCAAAATAAAGTAACAACAATTTATTTAATATGGCACTTAAGTTCCACCGCCCATAATACAGTCCGTGTAGATATGGCACCCATTTCAATATCCCGGAATGCGCCCTCTACCGGCAACGCATTGCAATGAGGCCTCTCTTACAATAACATCGGCCCGAGGGAATTTCTGTCTGTACGTGACTTGTATGCCAGAAGAGCTGGGCACAGTACACAGGTCAAAAAAATTTACAAAACTCATCTTAAAAAATATTGTACAACATTTACTTAATGATACATCTTTATTAAATAGTTACACCATTATGATTAATTACCATTGATTGAGGATTTCAGTAGCGAAACAGTACAGTTATAATATAATAGTTTTTTATGTTCTATACAAAATAAAATATGCACTGTCATATACCTACTTTTGTACCCTCGCTTCGTTCCAAATTAAATTCATTATCATTCCAAAGACGGGATGTTACCAGAATATAAATGTACTACAAAGTATAAAGGTGTATTCGTGAGAAAAAATATTTGCAAATATGTTGACTATAGCCCTCATATAAAATGATCTATTGATCCAATGGGAACAAAACCCTATTGAACATATTGGTAGGCAGTTTGGCCCAACGGCAAGCACCTATTTATTTCGATGTAAAATCTGTTTTCGGGTAAGGAGATGAATCAGGGCCACAAATATTAACTTTTATTCGTTATCAAAGGGCCAAATATGGGCAATCTGACCGCTCGCAGGATCAACTAATTATAAAGGAATCTGCGGATGCGTCATCCTTTATTTATCCTTGGGGAATGTGAGGACGGGTCGCGACGCCAAAGGCCGACGATCGGGTTATTATTAACGCGCTCGGTGTGCAGATTTTGTGTTTTATTACTTGTTTTAGTTTTAACAACATAGTATTTAGTTACAGACGTTATATTTACATTATAATTGTACTTTGACGCCGAAATATAATATAATCTTACAGGTTATCTCTCCAAAGTCTTGCCACTTTTGGCTTCAAGATTTATAGTGTTTTGGCTTACTGAATTCAACTGGGATTTACCCTAAACAATATGTTAACTGGATAACAATAGGATAACCAGCGATGCCTTTTGATATAAACCTTGTAGTTTAGAACACCCACCTGTACAAACTTTGAGTCCTTTGATTGTATTATAAACGCTAACATGTCTGCTTCTTTGTTACGTTGCCTTTAAAAGAATAGATAGAAGATAGATCGGTTTCAAGTATAAGTTTGTTTGGTGTTTGTTATGGAATCTTGAAATAATAAATCAAGTCCCATGATAAGATCAAATTATGCGACGCCAACGCAAAGTCCTGTAAAACATGACTGGTACAAAACTCGCACCGAATGCTTACGTAATGTCGAAGGCATGCAAAAATTGCACAAGTGTCCGGCAGAGGTCGTCTCGGAATGTTGCCCGCATCTCCGCTACACCCGTGTCAATACATACAAGTTTTCGACGCACAATCGTATTTTATAAACATCAAAGGCTAGCAAAACTTCGAGACGAGACCGAATTGAACTGTGAAGCTCAGATGTGCCTCTTACTGCTAATATGCCGAGCTTCCTAAAGAATAGGACAAAAGTAAGATAATTGTAATATACGATACGATACGATTTCGATTAGCTAGCTCCCGCTTTTTCGAACAAAAATGAGATTATAGAATATTTTCACGATCACATATGTAAGGATTATCCAAGATCTTGGAACATGCCAGTATAGTCTGGAAGTCATATTAATAAGAGTTTAAATTGGCGTGAGTACAACTTAAACAGCCCGCATTGTCGCATTAAGGAAGCTATCATTGGCCGGAACGTTCGAAAGCGCTTCGCAGCGCTGTCACAGATGGATGCGCCTTCCGTTCGCGGAACCGTACAGCTATGAAAATTGCAATTCAATAAAAAGTTAACTTAATCACGAGGAAGTAAGTGCTAATTTTGTTTAGCTATGCGCATTCGTCGCTTTTGGAATTTAATTTACTGGTGGACTTAAGCAGTTTTCGCGTACATTGTGTACATCAACTTTCTAGATACTTATAATTTACTAGCCCGCGACTTTGTCAGCAAACTGAGTTGACTTTGTCCCATAAATTAAATAGCCGAAGTTACTCCTGCATTCATAAGCTACTTTTCAGTAAGTCACTTTGAATTCGGTCCAGCCATTACGGAGATTGCCCGGGACAAACGAGGATTTGCGGACAAACATATACAGATAGACAAAATTTAAATACATCGTGTTTATAAATAAAATATGATTATTTTTATATTACAAACACTCAAATTTAATTTGATAAAATGAAACTGGCAACTAACTGGCAAATTTGCTCGTCGCTAAAATAGTCCGTTTACGTTGGCAGAGGACGGTAAGTAGTCCATTACGCGGCCGCTACAAGCTCATTTACTTGCTAATATACATGAAGTCTACGGACTACACAATACCCTGTATACTATGTATGCGTAATGTCACTTCGGTATACCGTCACGCACGAGTCTTGCTTGTTAAACCTCCATGGAGGACGTTTAATTTATTTTAAGATTAATTAACATTTTGTTCCTTTGTGGCCAGCTTTTTTGGCACTTAACATCGACCGCATTCTTACTTCAAAATATAAAAAAATGGAACACCAATCAGCCAGTGTCAAATTGAAATAGCGGTATTTTATTGTAATTTGTTGTCGGTAACATTATATTGTTTCCGATACATTTGTAATCGGGAATTTGTCAATTGTATTAAAGTAATCCGGGAGTAAGCCGCTCGAACTATAAATGATATATTGGGCGGTTAACGATACCGCGCCAACGGGATTAACAGGGATCATAATCGCCACAGATTAGCAGAGCATCGCGGACCAAAAAACTAGTGATGTACACGTGAAACTATAAAATTTATCGATAATTTTAAATCAATATAATTTATTTTGTCAACGTGAAGAATGTCAGGAAATTCCAACATATTCTATCATAAGATATAATCAAAATATTGTATATCTTCGATCTTATAAAATCAACGCACGGAATTTGTACTATAACAATTTATATATTTAATAAATTGATGGTATCTTGATACGAACAGCATTTTATAGAAGTAAAACGTAGAAATATGTGCTTCGATGTTTTTTAGATTATTCGGAGTTTAAATACTTTATCGTTACCTATGAAAGGGTATGTCTTGACTTAAACCTTAAATAAATATAGACTGTCACTTTGTATGTCCAAGACAATGTATTATTGCCTTTTAATATGCTCCGCGCAGATAATAGTATTGTTTATAAATCTTTTTTAACTACCATACGTCGGCTTTGTCTTATCGTTGAAGGTAATAATAAGCATTTGGACGTGAACTCAATATTAATTGTCGTAGTTTATGTGGCGTTAGGACATCACTAACCGTGGGTATCCGAGGCCAATGTCGCTGTATAAAACATATCGTCATCCCTGTCATTATCTTTGACGAAACAGAGATAACAATATGGTTTAAACGGAAACTTTTAGTCTCAGAAAGCCACGGTAAATTAAGTCAGTCGTTTCATTTGATGACTTAATTTTGTTGATTTTCTCAACAAAAAAATGTTATAATGTTCAATGCGAGTTCACGCGGGTGGTCCACGTAATTATGTGATGCGATATGAAATTTTTCTTTTTCTATCTTTATCGCCTAAGGCACTGACATTAATAGATCATACATTTTTAAACGTTGTTTAAAATATAACTAGCTGTCGCCCTCTACTCAGTCCGCACGGAATTAAAAAAACATAATTTGTAGCCAATGTGTTCTTCCACACTATGTTGCATATCTATTCCAAATTTCAGCCGTTCTGGGGATACCTTCAAACATACATCAATCTGTCCATTCATCTTAATATTAGTGAGATTAGTAAGATATTATGAAAATTGTTAATACTTACCTGTAGTTGAAAGATTGTGGAAATAGTTAGTAAAAAAGGCGATCATACATTGTAAAGTGAGAATGTAGTGAGATGGAGACTTGTAGTAATTGTGTATTTGACATTTCTCCAGCCGCCATTGTTCTCGGATAATGCATTGGCCGCTTCGGTCATCTAGCATGTGACCATGTGGCCGTGGCGTGGCCGGCCAGTAATTTTGTTTCTCATTATACCGACGTAGGTGGCCGGCCGATGCCCTGTAATCATTGTTTTCACAAATAAATAGCTATCGCATGATTTCTTTCGAGCGCTGTTGTAATCGCTTAATGGTTCTATTGTTAGAGTTTTTAATAATTATCTTTAAAATGTAGGTTCTTAATCTGTATAAGATTATTTATAGACATTTTGTTTTTCTTTGATGATAACCAATCAGTTTCCCGTTTTTTATTTTTAATTATGTTGCAATACCAAAGTTGACGTTTTATTTTCAAAACCAAACATAAAATTAAATAGATCACTCATTATACTTTATTACTTTGTCAAGTTACAATAAAATCTATGCCTTGTTCCCAATTTATTTGTACAGAAATAATATATATTATTATTTAAAGGTTTTTAGCTACGACGATTTGTTTAATAATCTATCTGAAAGTCCGTCTCTGGGCTTGTTTCGACAAGAGATTTTATGTAAATAAATTGCGTGATAATAGAGGCGTTTCTCGCCGACACCTACTTCAAAGGTTCGCGCGAATCTGGGGTGTTTTCCCTTTAAATTATGAATTGAAAGCCGGCGCCATGTTGGAGGGCGCTCGAGGCAACGAATATTAACGCTGCAAAGAATGATTACCTCACTTACGACGATAAGAGGCTACGCTACTTGCTTTAAGGGAAATTGCAGATACGTAGACATTGTACAAATTATTAAGTATAATATTTACATGATAGAATAAAATTAAAAAAAATATATTAAAAATGTTAAAAAAAAATTAATTTCATTCTCCTACAGTCTTTAAGGTGACAAGGAATGAATGTAACCACCACATTGATGCTTATTTTATTATAAAAATTTAATATTAATAAAAATAAATAATCTTTTGCACGTTTTAAAACTAACTAAAAGTACTGTTGTCAAAAGTTTTTTCTTTAATCTGTGTTCCTCTTATAAAACCATAGATTATAAATACCGAATGGTATCCTTAGAAGTGGGCAATCACTCGAGACTTGTTTACAACTCTCGTTTAAAGAGCATTCAAGCTATCAACTTTCTTAATATACTGTTAACACAAATTATATTCAAGAAAGTTTTTAATCATAAACAACAATGCTTTGTTTTAATTCCTTATATTCTAATTATGTCAGTCGTATAAACGAAGTATAAACTTAACACTACTTGATAATATTATAAAATGGAAAAATCTACTAAACTGAAATGGGCTGAAGCTAATCTTTTGAACAACACTAACCAAAAGTAATACCTATAAAGTTGAATCTAATATATATTTTATTGTATTAATTTGCAAGTTTGCAATGATAAAATTATATTCCGTAACGCAAAAAATGTTTTTTATACGTTGTTATATGTGACCACAATTCAACAGCTATGCGTAAATTACCATTCAGTGTTTTTTTACCTCACGGATGTTGACGCCTCGGTAGCTATGTGCATGTATTTTAGTCATTTACACCAGTTTCCCTTTCATTTGTATGTATAAAATCAGCTTTTAATTTTTATTGGATTATCAATAATAGTTTAGTGTTCTTTACGTAATACAAAACGTATAATATTATTTATTACACTGCTTTGGTCTGTCTAATTGTTTATCACATCTGTGGTTTCTGAAGAAACAAATAACTTTTATTTTACCGTATATTTTAAACGTTTAAGCAATAGTGTTGTTCATTCAACCTGAATCTGCAGTGCAACACATTCATAATCCATTTCAGAACGTATTTATTTACGTAGCGACGTTAAACAAAATGCCCCTTTTGAAATAAAATGGCGCGTAAAATATGCTCGCACAGATTATATCGCGCTTTTAATCATCGCGGTAACGAGGTAATGTTGCCAGTTGTTTGAAAATGACGTTAATTGAATTGTCGTGTTTTGTATGATGTATGGCAGGATATACCCAGTTAATATAAATGGTACATTTTTCTAAGACTTAAATATATGAGGCCGGAGTTTATTTAAATCGTTTTAACGTCTCATTTTGATATCCGCTAGTTCCGACTATAAATAAACGTAATAAATTTTATAATGGTAATGAAATGGTGAATAGAGAAATTTGAAAACAAATTCAATAATTTTTCAATAACAAATTCTTTTGTTTATAGTTTCGCAAAATTTCCTTAAATCCATTTTAATTTTGAAAACGACATCCACATTAAGTCCAGACCCTTATTATTAGAGCGGAGAAATTCCTTTTTATGTTAAACGTCATTTCCGTAACGATTAAGTTACAGATAAAAATGTAATTAAATTTTTACGATAAAATAACTGTCAACAGAATAATTTACAATTTAGTAGCTTCACTGCCACCTGATACATTTGCGAGATAATTTCAAGTATACGTGGGCTCTTTAAAACACGTTCCGAGTGAATATTGTCGGCTTTTTTACTTAAAGAAACCACTTCAACCAGCCAATAATCTATAAACTGTTTCTCGTGAAAGCTTTCTCGGCTTTGTAAACGGTGCATGAACGTTGAAAGGCTCACATGTGTTGAGATTTCTTGACATATTTTAAAACGCGAAATATGAATGCTGTTCGAAACTGAAATATCTAAAGTAAAAGTAGACTGAACTGTACGTTTAGAACGCGTTATCGGTCTATACGTTTTATAATTGATCATAATGTTATGTTTTTTTTAATGAGAAATGTCAAATCAAAACTGATCAATTTAGAAAAATTGTAATAGTCGTTGTTTTGAGTTCTTTGGCATAAATAATAATGTAAGAGTTTTTCTTAGATATTTTCAATGCATAGACACGGATCCGTAACATTTATTGTGTATTTTATAAAACTTTTTTTCGTTATTATTAGGCAGAGATAAGTTCTCGAACGAAGCCACTACCCAGTCAACGGATATGAGTTGTTCAAACATCACTGTCGGAGGGAGACTGTTTATTTTAGCAGCATCACAGAGATTAAAGACGTTGGGGGCTGCACGAATTATATTCGGAACATCAACTAAATCACAACGACCTATGTTCAGTTACTTTGAATTTAGAGAAATGGACTAGGCAACGTGTCGTTGTACTAAGTAAATCCTACACTAGTCTTGAGGACCGAGGCCAAAAGTTTACACACATAGACAAAACGAGCACAAGAAATCAATTTTAGAACCGGTTCGTGTTTATTTGATTGAGAGGAAAGCGGTGCCTGACAGGTCCTGTCTCTTAAAAGTCAAAGTTCAGATATAAAGAAACATTTTAGCGACGTAATACATAAAATAAATTTTACTACTGTCATTCGCTCCGTTGAGTATTAACGTTCAAAGCATTAGAATATATTATTAAAATGAGAAATTTTAAAATCTTCAAAGCTATATTTATTATAACATTTTATTAAAATGTTACAATAAATATACAAGCTACGCAACGCTAGTAAATGTCACTTAAAGTCTTTGTTCTTGAGAATCTGTAAAAAAAAACATTAAAATAAATTGTACAAAGGTTAATCAATCACTCTGCCACTTCAAAGAATACGCATATAAATATGCTAATCATTATCACGACGTTAAACAAATGATCGATTAAATTAAATTTTACTCACGAATCTATAAGAACACAAAAGAATAGCCTACGTGATTTGTATTGACTATTCGTCAATGCATCTTAGAATTCAATGACTCTTGTATGAACGTATGTGCAGTGAAGAGGGCTTTATTTCTCCCTAGTTTGCTTCGGTCAGGGACAAAGTATGAATCGAATGAACATTTACAAGGGAGCCCTCTGCTCCCGCCCTTCGATAACGGCGCAGTGCTATGAACATTGAAATGTCAAACGATGCGGTGGCGCATATTATCGCATAGGATTCAACGCCGATCGCCCCCATGCTTTAGGGATGCGCACGTTTGTTGTATGGCCCAAGTCATAAGAGATCTGACCTCGCTCTTAAGCTCGACAATGCATCTGCAATTTGTGTTGTAGATTTCAATAGGCGTCAGTATACTTGGCAATAGGTGACCTGCAGCTCGTTTGCCCCTACTTCCATGTAATTTTATGGTATAAAGTAAGCTGCGTTTCAAATGAATTAGCAAAAATGAATGAAATGTATTACACAAAACAAGAAAGTTCATCTTTGAAATTGCCTCAATCGTGTTGTTACGTAGATTTGTAAACAAGTAATTTTAGATAATAGCTAAATTATTATACAACATGTAATATAAATGACAACTGGCTATTTTAAGCGTCAGATAGTGAATGTAGACTTTCAACGTCTCCCCTTCTAGGAATTGATAGGATCCCAAATGACAGCGTACGTCTTTACAGTGTCCGTTAAAAGGTTATCGAAGTGACTTACAAAACAGAATCATGTAATTGTCATAATCTAGACATTCTATTGTTTGTCGATATGTTGTCGTCATCACGGTAGGATTCCACTGCTGTAACACTAATATTAATATATGACAGTACACAAAAGTCACGGCAGTGAAGTTCTACGACCAAGGAGTCCAGTGAGGAATTTGTGGAACGCCTACCGGTCGTAAAGTAAATCAACAAATCTCATTCAATTTTTGTTGATGATGTAACGAATACGGCCTCGCAAATGTCGTACAAATATTCGAAATAGACCACCAGAATGGTAAGCTTCGCGTTTATAATGCGGAATATGTAATTAAGGATTACATTTCATATTATATTACATTTTACATTTATTGCTTCTTGCATTGAACATTTAAAAACAATCATCCGCTTTCTTTCAAATATTGCACCATAGTAAAAATTTAAATTGAATTCACTATTTTTCGAATAAGACATAATGAACTCTATCTCATTATATAAATGTTCATATTACATCGTGCGTAATAAATGAAACAGCACATAATCTTGTTTATCCCGGCTCAGAGGTTGAAAGCACAAAATACATTCTGTAATGAAGTTTTGAATTGTATTATTTGAAATCAATATAGTATAATACCTTTTATGAATAAAAACTTAGTAATTAAACTAACGAATGTTTCTATTATAATATATTAATTTTGACTAAACTATCAAAGTCCCTATTTCATAATAGTCTAAATATTAGTGATGCCTACAATAAAATGCTATGTTTTTGTTTAAGCCAGTCGACTATGCTGTCAAACAACGCTTATTTAAATTGAAAATCTTGCCTTAATTTAGATGGAGTCTGTACCAAGTACATTGGGGTCCGACCTTCATCGTGTATCGATGGGGGCCCAAATAAGTTTAAACATCCGTCTAGCCCGAGGCGTTATTGCATTAAGCCAGCAGTTGGGGACCCGACCGGTCGATAAATTGCTTCAGAGGTGACCGAAGCCAACACTCCCGAACGATGCTTGCTTTGCACATTAATTTATGTGACTCTGGTGGTCGAAACCACTTTACGTAACATGTTTTGATGCAAACAAGCTAAAATATGTAAACAACAATTGATTTAGGTGACACAACCAATAAATAAGGAACAATGTATTACATTATTTTCATTTTACTTTTTTAAGATTCGTCTCCTCAGTATTGTTTTTTTTTCTCCGAAGATTTGGAAACATACGTAGACAAAATTATAAACATTTGATAGATTGAAATGCGTATTAATCCTTGTAATCAGAAGTCATCCTTAACATAATATGGTTTTCTTTACAGACGCGGGTGGTCTCTGCCTCAACAAAGGTTGTTGCGGGCCCAAAGCAAACGTAGCGCTGACGCAGCGCGCACATCAACAGCTGACCGACTCGCTGCGTAGCGAGCTGGCCAAACTGGCGGACATACTCTCTGTCAGAGCAAGGAAGTTCGATGGTAAGTCATCTACACCACGTTATCATAAATACCCATGTTATCTCACTCAATGTTTTTGTCATACAGATTTTATCGACATTCAGACAAGCATGTAGGTGACATGACAATCACGCTATCATCCTATAATTTTAGTCATAAAAATAAAATCATAAAGTCTGTGATAATAATTAAAAATAACAAAACAGCTAACCATAGACAAGCTTCTGTAGACATAACATAAGTACAGTTGTATTGCGGAGCATTGTCAATGGTCTGTCGGGACATTAGCAGTAACCAAGTGGCCGTCTGGGCACTAACGGCGCACTCTCGGCCCGTACTCACAGCGCTCTGTTACTGCCGTCCCCTACTACTAGTTATCACTCGAATATAATTTATTTTACTATATTTTGACTGCCATTGTCGCTCGGTTAAAGAGCAAACTCAATACCTGTTAAACTAGAAGACAGAAAGAAAAAGGCAAAGACAACTCTTTGTTTTAAGTTCAATTTAGACAGTAAAAAATTACTAATTGTTAATCAAAAGAACAAACATTAATCGATCTTTGATCTAAAAGTACATACATTCATCATCCTATTTTGTTACATAAAAAATATGAAAGATTTTTATCTTATCTATTAAATTTTAGTCAGAGTTTCAATAGAATTGGACGTTTAACTGATAATTTAATGTAGCTTAATTTCCTCCTTCCAATATACTTAGTCAACAGCGAGTAATGTAATTTGCTCGCCAATTATGTTTTTATTTGATGGAACGAAATAAAAATTGGGTCATTAATTACGTCCGCTCGCCCGAATCAAAGAAACTAATAAGGTGTTAAATGATTATTTAACATAATACATGTATTTCCTCTACTTTATCAAAGAGATCTATTTTTTATAAAGAAATAATAAAATTAATTTTAAAAGATTTAGTAATCGGACTGATGCTGAACATTGATATCCCTATTGGTGGCAGAAAACCGGCCAAGCTTTTGCCTCGTACGAAACCAGACCACAAAATAAAGTTACCGAGTCCAAAGCTAAAAAAGTATGAATATAAGTAATTAAAATTTCATACTGCATTCACACGCAGCTTCGTTCGCCGTCAGTCGGTTATAATTAGCTTTTACACTCGCGTCCGATGGATTTATCTTAAGGAATGCCTGTTTAACGAGTCGACTTTTTATCGAATCAATCGACTCTTTTTGTGGGCTGCGATCTTGCTCGCTATGCTGCCCTTTTTGTTTGCTTGTTTGTTTATTATCGAATACATAATAAAAAGGTTATAAAAATGTTGCTAATTACTTTTAAGTCATAACATTCGTCGTAATATACTCTAACCTAACATTTTTTTCTTCGCAATTTGCATACGACAATGTTTGCAGGAACGCAATTTTTTCATAGATCTTATTAGTGGTTTCACATTTACAACGTAAACAATGATCGCAAACAGCAATAAAGTACGGAAATCTATTGCGGAAAGTGATACACAATCAGTTTGGTGTACGTTCATTTTTTTTTGTACATAATTAGAAAAG
Organism: Papilio xuthus; assembly: GCF_000836235.2. Taxonomy (NCBI): domain Eukaryota; kingdom Metazoa; phylum Arthropoda; class Insecta; order Lepidoptera; family Papilionidae; genus Papilio; species Papilio xuthus. Next base: position 1,745,446 of record NW_013530612.1, on the reverse strand, counting down.
GTACTCTAATAAGTTTCTAACGTGTTCATTTATGCGTCAGTGATGTTTACATTTCGGCTCGTCGAATTGTAACGACATGCGAAAGAGCGCGTGATATTTTTTTCTTCCGCAGCCATTGACTGTACATTCGCAAACCAAATTTGTATTTATTTATGTCACAGTAATAAATATTGACCATTCGTTTTTGTATTCGTGAGACATGACATCTTTGGAATGTATAATTAACGCTACGAATGTATAAGGCTCTTATTTTTTCATACATTAATTAACCTCAAATTTTTTTTTGTATTATACTTTATACGGAAAGTTTTTTTTTTCTAATTCCCTATTAATAAACATTTATTACCAGACTAATTTGAATAAACAGGTAAAGGAAATGCGAAATTTTCTTATACATATTTAGTAATTGTGGGAATTATTCTGCAAGTAAATCACGACGCAGGAAGTATTCGAAATTAATCGAATTGTTTGAATATTTTCTTTCGTTCGACTCGTGGTAGGGGTTTACACTGTTTAGTCTTCTGAGACTCGACGAACGTTTTAAAGTCATGCAAAAGGCATTCGCAGTCATAACTTTGAGTAGCCATTTTGTTCTCATACAGTAGTTTAAAATTACAATGTGAAGGATACAAAATTTGCAACTTAGTACAATGAGCTTGTTCATTCATATTGCTTCATGCATAAGGAATGTCGAGGAATTATGTCATCGGGAGATAAAGAATTATATTTCTGCATTAATGTTCTAACATTTTATTTCTTTTTACAATTTTATTCTTGTTTAAGTTAAAAATTAAATTAAATTAGGAATATCTAAGAAACTAAGAATGAATATTATTTAACATGCCGCTTACCAAGACTTAAAGAATTTAATAAAGATGAATGAATTGGTCAACGTAGTTTGTAAGAGGCGAGCCGAGTGACCGCCGACCTGTACCAATATTGACGCCGCCACTTTCCATCCTGCCGAGCCCCGAGCGCAGGTCCATTCCTGAGTGAAAACCGACAAACGTTCCCACGGACCTTGATTGAGCGATCACGGATTTTTACAGCTATTTACGACCTCTACAAGCGTAGTTAATTCATTTTATATCGTACTTATGATATAGAATCATAAATAACAACAGGTTATTGGGTACTGAGTAGGCAGAGACCATGAACCTCCATTTGGCGCGATCCTGACACATCTCTTTATATATTTACTTTGAAAAATCAAACTTTAGCTGTAAAGTTAGTCAAGTGACACTAATATGTTATACCATTTTCTCAACCTAACCTCTTCTCAAATTAATAAAATCAAAACGCACATAATTAGTAACAATTAACAGGCATTCTCCAAGGTCCAGTCTCTCCTAATTCCTGGATAATTATCCGCGGTCATTTCTTAGAATCGGTTACGGAGTGATAATTGATTGTGTGTCGGAGTCGAGGGCAAGATGGCGGCGGCCGGCGGTGATCGCGCCATCTTTGGGCCGTCGCCTCTCGGTCCCGTTGTCAGATGCAATTATACACCACGTCTAAGCTGATGCCTTTGATGTAGCTTGTACTGCGGATATCGACAGACTACATACCATACCTGTATTTATTAAATATTAACATTTATACTTTTTAACCGTCGTACGTTAATTCTTGTATAGTTTTCAGACGTTCAAAGTTAATTTGTGAAGTCAAGAAGAAGAAAGAAAGAAGTCACTTTCTAGTCAAATCAAAAATCTTTTTCCACCAAACATTCGGTGCCTGAATAAAGCTTGCTTGGTGTAAACCGACATCTATAAAAGTCAGGCTTAAACCATCCGACGTCCAAAATGAATTACAGCGAAATCACTCATATATTCTAATCGGCGGTACAAATGAGCCGCCATTAAGATCTATTGCTCCCGAAATGTGTATATATTTTTAGCCGACCATATCGTTAATTTTGAACTGAGGGAGGTCGGAAATAGGAACCGCGTCGTGATTTACTGCGCGCCTGTAAAACTATACGCGTGTTAGCAAACTGTTGCGTTTATAAAATAACACTAATTTAATGGCGTACAATGCCTGGTTTCCATTATACCAATATAGTAAGACAGTAGATCTCAAAATCAGAGCTGGCATACAACTGACGCAATGTAAATCAGTCATAACACCGTTTTTAAAATAATCATAAAGTTAGGTCCTAATTGTACCCGTAACAAATGTATGTAATAAAACGATTGAAATAAAACATTTGCTTGTTACTCGTTTCATTTTATCGTTATTGACAACCCTAAATACATTTAAAATCATTTTAGTGATGTGCATATTATGTTATCGATAAATTTAAGACTATCGAATTTCGAATTTGTATGTAAATATTTATCTCGCATATTGTTTTCAGCCAGGTTTATTTCTAGACAGGTGATGGCATTGAGCCGCGCATGTGGCACCCGCGGCGGAAATGCAGCCGCTAACACCCTCGTTACATATTTTATAGCTCGTTTACCCAGCTGCCAGAATATAAACGATGACAGTTATAATTATTGTAATCAAAAACATGTTCAACGATATTTTTCTGTGAAAATGTGAAATAAAAAAGTCAACAATATTTAATTTCCAATTTCGCTTGATAGGAACTCTTATGTCATAATTATCTTGAGATCGTATTTCTAGGGATTCCTTCTACTGAATCTATTTCCATTTTAGCTTTAATTGTAACGACCTTGTTACAAATATTGCGTAACGTTCCGATTTACTCATCACAAACATATGCTATTACTACATATTTCAGTTATTTTTAAGAACATCTACCAATCTGGCTGCACTATACGCATAACTGTTGTATTAGTATATATTTTCTTTTTTCTCTCTAATATGCCATCTTACTATTTACTCAAGTTTTTCTCATAACCTTTTTGATTACTTTTCGTTATACACTTTAAACATATTCATGGCACCTAATAGGCGGATAGATCGTCGTTGACAAGTGTAATTACGGGGCTAATTGTAGACGCCTGTAAAGTAACAACCTTACGTAAAGTTTAGAACACACTGAGTCGCTTTTCATTAAAACTTTTTAATATTTTAATTTAAGTAAAATTGAGGACTCAGATGACGATATCACAGTGGCTTTTATCTTACGTGTCGGCACTTCTACTTACAAGAAACAAACTCAACATATACTATCGGTTACCTCTATTGCCATCCTGCTCATCCTCTTTAAAAAAGCAGAGATAACAATATGTTCCTTTACATGTTACATTGAAATTCACGGTTACCACGAATAGTCTTCCCGCAATTAATTAATGCGAATAATTTTCCGAATTCGATTTTCCTCACTTGTTTATTATTAAAATTGCGCTACGAACGATGCCAAGAATCATTGAGAATAATGTAAACGTTCGCAACAATATCTTTGTGCCGCTATTTAATTTCGAGAACCGCATGAATGGATCGGTGTGCGGTCACTCTGCGGTTACTATATCCAATGATTCTCTCATCACAAAACGAAATGCCTCGCCCACTTACAGATTCAATGTCGAATATAACATATATTTAATATTAATACAATATTTGTAAAATAATTTTAAATGATTTATATGTTTATAAACTGTTTTTCTTTTAATAAACTTTTCGAATTGGTCCGGTTCGCCCGGTGAAATACCACGACCACACAGAAGAGAGGTGTGAAGTGGAAGCAATTCCGCGTTTCGTCTTCTGAGTGTGCGTCTCGGAGGCCTAATTTAGTCCTCTTTCCCTTCCAACCCTTTTTCTTATAAGGAAAAGATGGGAAGTGGAAGTGGACTTACCGGATAAGGGGATGCATGGAAAGGGAAAATTTCTTTCTGTGCATCCCTCTCCTCCGTCGATTAAAGGTAGGCAACGCATATGCAATTGCGTATGTCTATGGGCAACGGTTACTTCGATATTTCAGCGTTTTTCAGGTGGCCGCTCACTCGTTTGCCACCTTATGATATAAAAAACAACAGTGTTCCAGGTATTTTGAACGTTTGGGCTTTTTTACCATGATTTCGAAGTTGTAATAATATTGTAGACATTTAAGATGTACAATTTTCTAGATATTTTAATACGAGTCGTGATTAGTTTATGTATATAGGTCAACATAAGTAAATATTTCCTGGTAACCCTTGAGGTAATCACTCTTGAGTGATTCAATAATTATAGCGCGCGATCGATGGTGAATGGTGAGAGAGTTCACTCGAATTATGTCCTCAAGTTGATTGACTCACGACTTGATTCTGCTACATGCAGTACAATCATTGTTAAAGTCCGGGACACACTCAGCAGATTAAAGTTTCTATTTTATAATTATTATCTTAGTTTTCCAAAGTCGAGACATTCGTGTAAGAACATATACCGTTTTTGTATGGTTTCATAATGAAACCTCTTCTTAATCATATCACCTTCTCCACAGTCCATCTCTTGCTTTACCTATCCCTTGACATTCATTTAAAAAATTCTTCTTGTCAAATGCAACTAAAAAAAACATCAGTAATAAAAAATTAAATTTAATAAAAAATTTAATTACTACCATCCTCTCAGTGTACCACTGATACGAACTTAACTTCGCGTGCATTAGCCCGTGGCAGCACGCGACTGAATTGTGGCGATATGCGCTTCTGTATCGAATACTCGACATTTTTTTTTAAATTTCGATACGAAATAATTACTTTTCATTTCAGCCTATGCGAAGTAAAAAGAAGAGTAAATAAGACAAAAGACGTACTAACAGATATCGACTATTTGTGTAATTTTTTTTTTGCTTGATTTATATCTAAAGTGAAGCCGTTGATATAATACGATTTTACAAATTGGCGACGGCAGAGCGTGTTTCGTACGATTTAACATTACTCATCCAGTCGACTGAGCTTTATCTGAGTCATAGTTATTTTTATAAATAAGTAAATCCGAAACATCTCGACCAAGATGAGTCTAACAAATAGTACATATAGCCTATATGATTTTATTTTACACTATTGATTATTCTTTGTTTAGGATTTCTATTACATTTAAACTTACGATTTTAATTCTTGAAAGTTTATTAGTCGATCAAGTTGTCTGATCTTATATTAAATATTTAATTTACTTTTCTTTTGTTGCAGAATTCTTTCGAAAGCTTTTGAAAGTGTCAAGAGAAGAGTTTCACAACATGTTTAAGCGCACGTATGGTATGATCTACGAGCAACACTCATATGTATTCGAACAATTATTCGAGCAGCTACAGAAGTAAGTGTTACCAGTATGCTAAATTACAAACGCTACCAAATTATTTTTCGTTTAATAATTTCGTGCTTCCAACCGTAGAACTCCACTACCGTGTCGTGAAGTCAGAATTATTTTAAAGTGATTTAAAACGATCTATTTAATTTTGTCGCATCACTAAAGCGTAGTTGACACTTGTGTAATTAAAAAGTATATTTTCTGTGAACAAATCCGGTTGCAATTACTGATGGTGAGACCCGCGCCCCTGATTGCACCCTCGGGGTGCTGGGACCCCCTCGCACCCCCTAACACCCCCGACAGCCAACATCAACGCTCCCTTGTTACGCACTTTATTCTTCGCACTCGCTAAAACAACAAAGCCCGTTAAAACAAACCTGCAAATACCAACTATGTATTTTTGTTTACTGTTTTAAAAATTAATAATACAACAGAAGTTCTAGCTCCGCGCAAACTGTTAGTCAACCCCTGAAAACACTGATAGGTGCATATTTAATCCGTTCATTAGTAAAACTTAGGGCTTGCTTGGATAAGTACAAAGCATTTTATTCAGTTTAACGTTGGTCAGTTCAATAATTTTGTAGATTAAAAAAGACAATGGGGACCCATAGTAAGAGTAACATAGGTATTCCAGCACCCTGAGAAGAGGAATGCCATTAAATATGGAGGATAAAAGAGAAACTGTCTTCATGTGCATTATTTGTTGCAGTTACTATACGCGCGGGGATACGAACTTCGACAAGATGATGGACGACTTTTTCGGCATCCTCTACGAGAAGATGTTCACAGTCCTCAACTCTCAGTACAGCTTCGACCAGAAGTAAGTATCTCTCAATAAGAACACTTAATTACAATTTCCACCGATGTGTCCCATATTCTGTTTGCAAGATGAATGCAAAATAACCGACCGCTAAGTAAATAACTAGAATTAAAAAAAATTAAAATTAAATCCGGTATAATTGCGATCCAGTAAACCTTAGAATTTGATGTTAATACCAATTCTGGTCATGAAAATTTACTATTTGTTAAATATATAATTGTTTTGTTAGAGCGTTCAACTTGTTTATTTACAAAGTAAGTTAACCCCTTATTTAAATGTAACGTTAATGCATTTATCGAAGCTATAATTCATCTGTTGACTTTATAACCTCATTGTTCATAAAGTCATAGTATTTAGGCACGAAGCCTGTGCCGGTGGTCCTTCGTGGGTGCACATTAGTGCTCTATAATGTTATCATAACAGTTCCCCGGTGCCACTTCACGCCATATTATCGCCCTCGATCGTTTGTTTACGTGTTACTTAAGCATAAATTGCTTTAAAGGTCGTTACTCACTCGAGTTTCTATTGCCTGGTTTCACGACATCTAGTTGCAAACTAATTTATGCCTTAAACGTTTAGAAATAAAACATAGATTAGCACTACATAAGGGCGGTATCATTTGATAGTTGTCTAGATGACTAGACAATCATTGTAAGTATCCAATCAATTAAAGCTTTATATGATTGGTATATGAACTAGATTGGCTTGTATTGTAAACTACATTAATAGCTGTTTTATATTACCATATTGATTGGTCCGTTTTTTTTTATATCTCTTTTAATGACTTCATTCTAGTTGTCGAAAGCCAGACGCTTGTTTTTAATAATGTTAATTAATAATAGCTATTAAAATTTATAAATACCTAATTTGATGTCTTTCAAGTTTTTTGCACATATGATTAACAGACATTTCATCATCATCAGCTCACTATACGTCGTCCCCACCGAGGGGCTCGGAGCCTATCCTAAGTTAAGGGTGATTAGGCCATAGTCAACCACGCTGGCCAAGTGCGGGTTGGTTGACTTCACACATATCTTTGAATTTCTTCTCAGATATGTGCAGGTTGCATCACGATGTTTTCCTTCACCGTAAGAACGTCGGATAAATGTACATATGTAAATCGGAAATCGAAAAACACATTGGTACATGGCGGGATTCGAACCCAGGACCTGCAGATTGCAAGTCAAGTGCTTGACCACTGAGCCACCGACGTCTCGTTAAACAGACATTTAGCAGCGTTTATTTATTTCCTATGTTCATCCAGTCCAAAAAATTAATTAATTGATGACGAGTAGTGGCATAAAAAGTGTCTGCATGTAAATCGGCGAGGGAAAGCGCATATCTGCGAGTGACGTTGTCGACGAGGGGCTTACCCGCGCTCCCGCCGCCGCCGCAAGCTCGACAAAGGCTCACATCACTTGACACTCGAGGGCCGCTTTGCCGAGACCGAGCGAGCTTTGTTACCCGCGACATACCATCCTTGCCTATAGATTTTTCACAGAGCTTTGGCGTTTCGCTTGTAATTTCATACTCTGAGTTCAATTTGCAGCGAAATCTTTTGAGGGAAATGTGTATGCTCTGCTCTACCTTAGTGTGCTTTTTCATTGACGATAATTAAAATTAAAAACATCTGAGAGTCGCTACCTCTTATGATTTTGACACTTCATTTTATACATCCATATGGCCTACGG